>NW_012114364.1:1613385-1747057 GCF_000951035.1 Colobus angolensis palliatus | reverse complement strand
CTCATGAACTTCCACTCTGGTCTTAAAACAGCCCATCATGTTTTTAAATTAGCTTGCACAAAATACAACTACTTTCCCAGATTCTTTGGCAACTGATCAGAATACTATTCTGTGTCTCGCTATGGAAACTCCTGCAGGCATATTACCAGGTTACACTGGTGCAAGCAGTGGGCTCTCAAAGTCTTGGGAAACTCTGCCTCTGTGGCTTTCCAGGGTACAGCCCCCACAGTTGCTCTCAAGGGCTGGTATTGAGTGCCTGTGGCTTTTCCAGGTGCATAGTGCAAGCTCTTCATGGCATTCCAGGATCCAGAGAATGGTGGTCTTCTTCTTACAGCTCTACAAATCAGTGCCCCAGTGGGGACTCTGTGTGGGGCCTCCAACCCCACATTTATCCTCTGCACTGCCCTAGTCAAAGCTCTCCATGAGGGTTCCACCCCTGCAGTAGGCCTCTACCTGAACATCCAGGCTTTTCCATACATTCTCTAAAGTCTAGGTGGAGGCTACCAAGCCTCAACTAATGCACTCTGTGCACCTGCAGTCTTCACACCAAGTGGAAGCTGCCAAGACTTATGGCTTGCACCCTCTGAAGCAGTGACCCAAGTGGTACCTGGGCCTTTTTGAGCCAAGGCTGGAGCTGGAGTGACAGGCATGCTGAGAGCAGTGTCCTGAGGCTGTGCAGGGTGGCAGGGTCTTAGGCCTGGCCCATGAAATCATTCTTCCCTCCTAGCTCTCCAGGCCTGTGATGGGAGGGACTGCTGTGAAGGTCTCTGAAGTGCCTTCAAGGTCTTTTCCCCATTGTCTTGGCTATCAGTTCCTCTCTACTTATGCAAATTTCTGCAGCCTGATTGAATTCCTCACCACATGATCAGGCTGCAAATTTTCCAAACTTTTATGCTCTGCCTACCTTCTAAATATAAGTTCCAGTTTTATGTCATTTCTTTGCTCACACATATGAGCATAGGTTGTTAGAATCAGCCAGGTCAAATCTTGAATGCTTTGCTGCTTAGAAATTTCTTCTGCCAGGTATCCTAAGTCATCACTCTCAAGTCAAAAGTTCCACAGATCCCTAGGGCAGGGACATAATGCCTCCAAGTTCTTTGCTAATAGATAACAAAAGTGACTTTTACTCCAGTTCCCAGGAAGTTCCCCATTTTCTTCTGAGACGTCCTCATCCTGGACTTCATTGTCCATCTCAGCATCAGCATTTTTGTCACAATTTACCAAGTCTGTAGGAAGTTCCATATTTTCCCTCATCTTTCTATCTTCTGAGCCCACCACATTCTTTCAACCTCTATCCATTACACAGTTCCAAAGTCGCTTCCACATTTTCAGGTATCTTTATAGCAATGCCTCACCTCTGGTAGCAATTTTCTGTATTAGTCCATTCTTGGACTACTATAAAGAAATACCTGAGACTGGGTAATATATAAAGAAAAGAGTTGTAATTGGCTTATGGTTTTGCAGGCTGTATAGGAAGCATGATTCTGGCCTTTGCTCAGTTTCTGGGGAGGCCTCAGGAAACTTACAATCATGACAGAAAGTGAAGGGGGAGCATACACATCACATGGCTGGAGTAGGAACAAGAGAGGCGGGGAGGTGCCACTCACTTTTAAACAAGTAGATCTCATGAGAGCTCACTATCACAACAACAGCACTAGGGAAGAATGGTGTTAAACCATGACAAAGTAACCCCAGGATGTAATCACTTCCCACCATGCCCCACATCCAGCACTGGGGATTACATTTCAACATGAGATTTGGGTGGGGACACAGATCCACATCATATCAGTCACCCTGTTGTGCTAGCAAATACTAGGTCTTATTCATTCTTTCTTATTTTTGTACCCATTAGCAATCTTCACTTCCTCACCACCCCCTGCCATCCTTCCCAGCCTCTGGTAACCATCTTTCTACTCTATCTCCATTAGTTCAATTATGTTAAATTTTAGCTCCCACAAATAAGAGAACATGTGAAGTTTGTCTTTCTGTGTCTGATTTATTTTACTTAACATAATGACCTTCAGTTCCATCTGTGTTGTTGCAAATGACAGAATCTCATTCTTTTTTTATGGCTGAAGAGTACTCCATTGTGTATAAGTACCATATTTTCTTTATCTGTTCATCTGTTGATGGACACTTAGGCTGCTTCCAAATCTTGGCCATTGTGAATAATGCTGCAGTAAACATCAGAGTACAGGTATCTCTTTGATATACTAATTTCCTTTCTTTTTGGTATACACCTAGGAGTGGGATTGCTGGATCATATGGTAGCTCTATTTTTAGTTTTTTGAGGAATCTCCGAATTGTTCTTCATAGTGACTGTACAAATTTACATTCCCACCAACAGTGTATGAGGGTTCCCTTTTCTCCACATCCTTGCCAGCATTTGTTATTGCCAGACTCTTGGATAAAAGCCATTTTAACTGGGTGAGAACATATCTCATTGTAGATTTGATTTGCATTTCTCTGATAATCAATGATGTTGAGCACCTTTTTATATACCTGTTTGCCATTTATATGTCTTCTTTTGGGAAATGTTTATTCAGATCTTTTGCCCAGTTTTGATTGAATTATTAGATTTTTTTCCTGTAGCATTGTATAAGCTCCTCATATATTCTGTTTACTAATCCCTTGCCAGATGGGTAGTCTGCAAATATTTCCTTCCATTCTGTATGTTGTCTCTTCACTTTGCTGATTGTTTCTTTTGCTGTGCAGAAGGTTGTTTAACTTGATGTGATCCCATTTGTCCATTTTTGCTTTGGTTGACTGTGTTTGTGGGATATTACTCAAGAAATCTTTGCCCAGATCAATGTCCTAGAGAGTTTCCCCTAATGTTTTATTTTAGTAGTTTCATAGATGCATGTCTTTAATTCATCTTGATTTGATTTTTTACAAATGGTGAGAGGTAGAGGTCTAGTTTCATTCTTCTGCATAGTGATATCCACTTTTCCCAGCATCTTTTATTGGCTAACATGGTCCTTCCTCCAAGTATGTTCTTGACACCTTTGTCAAAAATGAGTTCACTGTAAATGTATAGATTTATCTCTGTGTTCTCTAGTCCACTGATCTATGTGTCTGTTTTTATGCTAGTGTCATGCCATTTTGGTTACTATAGCACTGTAGTGTAAATTGAAGTCAGGTAATGTGACTCCTTCAGTTTTTTTTCCTTTTGTTTTGGATAAGTTTGGTTGTTCTGGGCCTTTTGTGGTCCCACATAGATTTTAGAATTTTTTTTATGTTTTTGTGAAGAATGGCATTAGTATTTTGATAGGGATTGTGTTGAATCTGTAGATTGCTTTGGGTAGTATAAACATTTTAACAATATTAATTCTTCCAATGCATGAACATGGAACATCTTTCCATTTTTGGTGTCTTCCTCAATTTCTTGCATCAATGTTTTATGGTTTTCATTGTAGAGGTCTTTCACTTTTTTAGTTACCTTAATTACTAGGTATTTCATTTTATTTGTAGCTATTATAAATGGGATTACTTTCTTGATTTCTTCATCAGATGGTTCATTGTTGGCATATAAAAATGGTACTGATTTTTCTATGATGATTTGGTATCCTGCAACTGTAATGAATTTGGTTATCTATTCTAAAAGTTTTCTGGTAGAGTCTTTAGGTTTGTCCAAATATAAGATTATATTATTTGCCAGAAAGGCTAGTTTGACTTTGTCCTTTCCAATTTGGATGCCCTTTATTTCTTTCCTTGCTTGATTGCACTATGTTGAATAACAGTGGTGAAGATGGGCAATCTTGTTGTGTTCTTGATCTTAGAGGAAATACTTGCAATTTTTTTCCCATTCAGTATGATACTAGCTATGTGTCTGATGTATATGTCTTTTATTATATTGAGGTATGTTCCTTCTATACCCAATTTGTTAAGGGCTTTTATCATGAAGGGATGATGAAGTTTATCAAAAGCTATTTCGGCCAGGCGCGGTGGCTCAAGCCTGTAATCCCAGCACTTTGGGAGGCCGAGACGGGTCGATCACAAGGTCAGGAGATCGAGACCATCCTGGCTAATGCGGTGAAACCCCATCTCTACTAAAAAAACACAAAAAACTAGCCGGACGAGGTGGCGGGCGCCTGTAGTCCCGGCTACTCGGGAGGCTGAGGCAGGAGAATGGCATAAACCCGGGAGGCGGAGCTTGCAGTGAGCTGAGATCCGGCCACTGCACTCCAGCCTGGGCGACAGAGCCAGACTCCGTCTCAAAAAAAAAAAAAAAAAAAAGCTACTTCAACCTCAATTGAAATGATCATATGGTTTTTGTCCTTCATTCTGTTTATATGATGTATCCCATCAATTGATTTTAATATGTTGAACCATTCTTGCTTCCCTGGGATAAATCTCACTTGGCCATGATGAATAATCTCTTTAAAGTGTTGTTAAATTCAGTTTGCTAGTATTTTGTTGAGGATTTTTGTATCAACATTAGTCAGTGGTTGGCCTATATATATATTTTTTATTTATGTGTCTGTCTGGTTTTGGTATCAAGGTAATACTGGCCTCGTAGAGTGAGTTTTGAAGTAGTCTCTCCTCCTGTATTTTTGGAATAGTTTGAATAGAATTGGTATTAGCTCCTTTTTAAATGTTTGGTAGAATTCAGCATTGAAACCACCAGGTCCTGGGCTTTTCTTCACTGCGAGATGTTTTATCATGGCTTCAATCTCCTTACTTGTTATTGGTCGGTTTAGGTTTTGGATTTCTTTGTGATTCAATCTTGGTAGGTTGTATGTGTCTGGGGATTTATCCATTTCTTCTCAATTTTCCAATTTATTGGCATATATTTGCTCAAAGCAACTGCTAATAATCCTTTGAATGTCTGTGGTTTTGGTTGTAATGTCTCCTTTTTCATCTCTGATTTTATATATTAGGGTCTTCTCTCTTTTTTTCTTCATTAGTCTTGCTATAGTTTTGTCAATTTTGTTTATCTTTTTAAAAGACCAACTTTTGGCTGGGCGTGGTCGCTCACGCCTGTAATCTCAGCACTTTGGGAAGCCAAGGTGGGTGGATCACGAGGTCAGGAGATCGAGACCATCCTGGCTAACATGGTGAAACCCCTTTTCTACTAAAAACACAAAAAATTAGCCCGGCATGGTGGTGGGCACCTGTCATTCCAGATACTCAGGAGGCTGAGGCAGGAGAATGGCATGAACCCAGGAGGTGGAGCTTGCAGTGAGTGGAGATCACGCCACTGCACTCCAGACTGGACGACAGAGCGAGATTCAGTTAAAAAAAAAAAAAATTGTTTTGCTGATTTTTTAAATTGTTTACTTTATTTGAAATTTATTTATTCCTTCTCTGATTTTTATTATTTCTTTTCTTCTAATAATTTTGCATTTGTTTTGCTCTTGCTTTCCTAGTTGTTTAAGATACATTGTTAAGTGGTTTATTTGAAGTATATTTTCTTTTTTGATGTAGGCACTTATAACTGTAAATTTCTGTCTTATTACTGCTTTCATCGTATCCCATAGGTTTTAGTATGCTGTATTTCCATTTTCAATTGTTTCAATTATTTTTTCAATTTCCTTCTTAACTTCTTCACTGAAATAACAGCTCATTTAGGAGCATATTGTTTAATTTTCATGTGTTTGTACAGTTTCCAAAATTCCTCTTGCTATTGATTTCAAGTTTTATTACACTGTAGTCAAAGAAGACATTTAATATTATTTCATTTTTGAATGTTTAAATACTTGTTTTGTGACCTAACATATGGGTCTATCCTTGAGAATGATCCATGTGCTAAGGGAAAGATTGTGTATTCTGCTACCGTTTGATGAATTATTCTGTAAATACTTTTTAGGTCCATTTAGCCTATAGTGCAGATTATGTCCCATGTTGCTTTGCTGATTTTCTGTCTGGAAGTTCTGTCCAATGCTGAAAGTGGGGTGTTGAAGTCTTCAGCTATTATTTTATTGGAGTCTCTCTCTCTCTTTCTTTAGTTCTAAAAATATTTGCTATATATATTCGTATCCGAGTGATCCAGTGTTGGGTACATATATATTTAGAATTGTTATATCCTCTTCCTGAATGGACCACTTTATAATTACATAGTGACCTTTGTCTTTTCTTATAGCTTTTGTCTTGAAAGCTATTTTGTCTGATATAAGTATAGCTACTTCTGCTCTTTTTTGGTTTCCACTAGCATAGAATATCTTTTTCCATCCCTTTATTTTCAGTCTGTGTGTGTCTTTATAGATAAAGTGTGTTTTTTATAGGCAATTGATCACTGTTTTTTAATCTGTTCAGCCACTCTATATCTTTTGATTGGAGAGTTTAGTCCAATCAAACTCTCAAATCAAATTGGAGACTTTAATCCAATTAGTTTTGCCATCTTGTTATTTGTTTTCTGGTTGATTTGTGATCTGCTCTTTTCTTCTTTCCTCCCTTCCTGTCTTCCTTTTAGTGAAGGTGTTTTTTTCCCTGGTGGTGTGACTTAATTTCTTGCTTTTTATCTTTTATGTATCTATTGTGATTTGAAGTTACCATGAGGCTTGCAAATACTATCATATAACCCATTATTTTAAGCTGATAACAACTTAAAGCTGTTTGCATAAGCAAACAACAAGCAAAAAAAAAACCTAATAAAATATGCCTTAACTTCATCCCCCTGCTTTTTACCTTGTTGTTGTTTCTATTTATATCTTATTGTATTGTCTAAGTCTTAAAAAGTCATTGTATTTGTTGTTTTTGATTGGTGCATCTTTCTACTTTCAGTCTATCTGCTGAAGAGTAGTTAACAAACCACAACTACGGTGTTATAATATTCTTGGATTTTCTGTGTACTTACTGTTACCAGTGAGTTTCCTATCTTTAGGTGACTTACTATTGCCGATTAACAGTTTTTTCTTTCTGATTGAAGAACTCCCTTTAGCATTCCTTGTAGGAAAGGTCTAGTATTGATCAAAATCCCTCAGTTTTCGTTTTTCTGGGAAAGTCTTTATTTCTCCTTCATATTTGAAGATATTTTCCTTCAGCACTTTAAATATGTCAAGCCACTCTATCCTGGCCTATAAGGTTTCCACTGAAAAATCTGCTACCAGACTTATTGCAGTTCTATTGTATGTTATTTGTTTATTTTTCTCCTGATGCCTTTATGATCCTTTTTTTATCCTTGATCTTTGGGAGCTTGTTTATTAAATGTCTTGAGGCAATATTCTTTGGGTTAAATCTGCTTGGTGTTCTATAACCTTCTTGTACTTGAATACTGATATTTTTCTCTAGATTTGGGAAGCTTTTGTTACTATCCCTTTGAATAAGCTTTCTATCCCTATTTCTTTCTCTGCCTCCTCTTTAAGGCCAATAACTCTTATATTTGCCCATTTGGAAGCTATTTTCTAGATCCTGTAGGTATGCTTCACTGTTTTCTATTCTTTTTTCTTTTGTCTCCTCTACTCATTTTCAAATAGCCTGTCTTCAAGCTCATTAATTCTTTCTTCTGCTTGATCAATTCTGCTATTAAAAGACTCTGATGCATTCTTCAGTATGTCATTTGCATTTTTAACTCCAGAATTCCTGCTTGATTATTTTAAATTATTTCAATCTCTTTATTGAATTTATCTGAATATTCTGAATTCCTTCTCTTTGTTATCTTAGATTTCACTGAGTTTTCTCAAAACAGTTATTCCGAATTCCCTGTCTGAAAGGTCACATATCATTGTTTCTCCAAGATTGGCCTCTGGTGGCTTATTTAGTTCATTTGGTGAGGTCATGTTTTTCTGGATGGTCTTGATGCTTGTGGATGTTTGTCTGTGTCTGGTCATTGAAGAGTTAGTTATTTATTGTAGTCTTCTCAGTCTGGCCTTCTTTGTATTCTTCCTTTTTTGGGAAGACTTTCCAAGTATTCAAAAGGACTTGGGTGTTTTAATAAAAGCTGTATCTGCATTAGGGGCCACTCCAAGCCCAACAATGTTGTACTTTGGAAGTCTTGCAGAGGTACCACATTGATGATTTTGAAAAAGATCCAGAGGAATCTTTGGATTACCAGGGAGAGACCTTGTTCTCTTCCCTTACTTTCTCCCAAATAAATGGAGTCTCTGTCTCTGTGGTGAGCTGCCTAGAACCATGGGTGTTGCAATCCAAGCACTCTTTTGACCATTACTACTGGGAATGTGCTGGGTCAGACCTAAAGCCAACACAGCACTGGATCTTTCCCAGTGCCCACTGTAACTATCACCTGGCCACCACCAATGTTCACTCAAGGCCCAGGGCTCTACAATCAGCAGGTGATGAAGCCAGCCAGGGTTGTGTTCATCCCTTCACGACAGTAAGTTTCCCTAGGACCCAGGTGGCTCCAGAAGTGCTGTCCAGGAGCCAGGGACTGGAGTTAAAAACCCTTAGATGCCTACCTGGTGTTTTCTTGTACTGAGGCTGAGCTGGCACTCAACTCATGAGATGCAGTGTTTCCCACTCTTCCCTCCCCTTTCCACAGGCAGAGGAGCCTCTCCCCTTGGCCACCATCACCACAGGCTCATGGGGAGTACTGCCAGGTTACCACCAGTGCGTATGTAAGGCCCAAGGTCTCTTTCGTCAGCTTGTGATGAATGCTTCCAGGCCTATGACACCCTTCAAGGCAGTGGGCTTACCTCTAATCCAGGGCAGGTCCAGAAATGCTGTCTAAGAACCAAGGCCTGGAACCACAGACCCCAAGAGCCCACTTGGTGCTCTACTCCCATGTGGCTGAGCTAGTACCTAAGGAACAAGACAAAGTCCCCTTCATTTTTCCCTTCCCCTTTTTCAAGTAGAAAGAGTCTCTCCTCATAACCACCACAACTGGGAATGTGGTGGGTCACACCTAAAGCCACCATGCCTCAGAGTCTCACCCAAGGCCTACAGCATATTACCTAGGTGTTGCTGATGGTCATTTAGGGTCCAAGGGCTCTTTAGTCTTTTCCCTTCTGGCCCAGAGTGTGTCTAGAAATGTTGTCCAGGATCTAGGACCTGGAAAGGGGACCTCACAACTCTGACTGATGCCCGATTGTACTGTGACTGAGCAGGTATCCAAGATTCAAGACAAAGTTCTCTTTACTCCTCCCTCTCCTCTCCTCAAGTAGAAGGAAGGGGTCTCTTTTGGAGCCATAAGCTGTGCAGCCTGAGGTTGGGGGAAGGGTGGTGCAAGCACTCCCATAGGCACTCCAGAGGATGTCTTAGTAGATCACGTGCCCCCTAAGTCCACTGGCTCTGAGCCCAGTTCAGCCCTATGACTCACCTAGGAGTTGCAGTGTTTGTGGCCTAGACTGCCTTTCAGGTTTATTTAGGGCCTCAGGCACTTTAGGCCATGGTGGTGAGGCTCACTGGAACTCAAGTTCTGACTACTGGGATGTGTGATAACCCTCTGACTAGGTCTGGTTTATATACTGCCTTCATGGACAGGCATCAGAAAAGTTCAGCCTGGTTTTGCTTTCTGCCATGACAGAGCAGCACTGAGTTCAATGCGATGTCTCACAATTACTGTGCCATCTCTCCCGCAAGCACACAGACTCTTTCTCCATGCCATGTAGCCACTACCGAGGAAAAGGGGAGGAGTGGTGGTGTTGATTAATGTCTTTCCTGGCTTCTTCAGTGCCTCTTTCAGTGATATGAAGTTAAAATCAACAACTGTGAGTGCTTACCCTATTTTTGGTTCATATAAATGTGCTTTTTAAATGTATCTATTAAGATACTTGTTAAATTGGTGTCCTTGGGTCAGAAGCGATGGTTCAACGCCTGTAATCCCAGCACTTTGGGAGACCAAGGCGAGCAGATCACCTGAGGTCGGGAATTCAAGACCAGCCTGGCCAACACAGTGAAACCCCGTGTCTACGAAAACATAAAAATTAACCGGGCTTGATCGTGGATACCTATAATCCCAGCTACTCTGGAAGCTAAGGCAGGAGAATCACTTGAACCTAGGAGGTGGAGGTTGCAGTGAGCCAAGATCGTACCACTGCACTCCAGCCTGGGCAATAGAGTGAGACTCCATTTGAAAAAAACAAACAAAAAAAACTGGTGTCTTGGTAGGGGGAAGATTGGTGGGGCCTTCTGTTTGACCATCTTGTTCCACTCCTCTCCTCAAGCCTTTTTAAAACAATGCTACGGACTCCTGAAGATTCAAATGATTACTGGCTATAAACAACCAGGACACCAGGACAATGTTACCAAGAAAGGGCTTTGAATCTAGAGTTGAATACTGACTGCCTGACCCAGTGTGTCTGAGGATGAAGGACTCCCTTTATTTCTAGCGACTCACTTTTTTCTCTCTTAAAAAGAGTTGATATTGTTGGCAGACTACAACTTGTAAAGACACTGCTCAGTAGGAAAGCTCTTAGGGGCAAACAGCATTTCATTTCTGAATCATTTGGATAATAGAGACCATAAAATTTCCAGAGAAACCAAAAAATGTTTCAGATGATTCCAAATGAGAGAGGAACTTTGCTTGTTAATAAGAAGGGACACTTTCACCTAAATGGCTACCAGCATACAAACACACCCACACAGTTATATGCCCTGAAATTTATCTTGCTAATTAGACAGCAACCTCACATTCAAGAAGCCACTCAGAAGTGGGACACTTCTCAAGTCTTTTAAATAAATCTTACTTGCAAAAATTCCTTCTGTTTCACATTTCTGAAATAGAGTTCTTTGAATGCTACTACGTCTTTGTCATATATCCATTCTTTTAATTACTTTTTCATCTTCTACTCCACCAGCTCTAGTATTCTTTTGATCTCCAAGGCAGACATAAAACCTCTTAAACCTATCACATTGATACTGGTGGTTCATCACTTAAATGTACTCATGGATTAACCAGTACTTCTTTAGCACTTTACTCACCGAAACACTGCTATTGTACACATTCTCTTGTATGTGAATATCTATAGAAGGGAGATGTAGTTTATTCTCCTGAACCAAAAGCAGAGAAGAAAGATTAAACACAGAAAAAGCCATGGATTATGGACCAAAGCCATTTCAACTGCTATACTTGTAGTGAAGTAGCTTTCATAGTTATTTTATTTTATTTTTTTTTAAGAGGAGGGTTGTATTCTTTTACATTTGAAGAGAAAAAGAGAGTATGGGTGGGATGACATTGTAATGGATATTTATGACTTATAGTTAAAATGGATGATGTCATTCTGAGGTTCCTCATCACCTCTAAACCTGCATTGTGAGAACATTCTTTTAAACAGGATGAAAAATAAACAGTTATGTGAGCATTGCCATCTGGGTAGGTTCTGGTGATAACTTTCAAACTCCTCTTAGCATCCTTTAACAGATACTTTAAATGCATTCAGATGGTTCTGAGTAAGTGCTGTGGGAGTTAAAAGGATTTCAGCACTTCATCCTCTCTCAGTCAGCAGAATTCCCTGCTAAAGATCTTCAATTACTTTAGTACTTTGCAAACAGTGGTGAATGAAAGCACATCAGCACTACCCACAAGCAAGCTGCTTTCAGAGAACTTTCTCAGCTAGCCTTGGCCTATTTTCTTACTTTAAGCATAGTCTTATATGGTGGAAGATGGACCTGATGGAGGTTCTTGGAGGTGGACAGGGGAACTAGAACTGGAAGGGCTGTGGCTTCGGTCACTGACCCTAAGAGTTTAAAAGCTGGCTATAGAGATGTCACCTGAAGGGGAATGCAGCCAATTGGCTTAATAGACAGCATTTGGAGATCTCTAAAAGCAACAGTAAGTCCAGTTTAATTCACAGAACAAACCACTGAAATTCACTGGGAGTGCCTTGATTTAAAATACCAAGGAAGTTCTGAAGAATCGAGTACTTTCATACGTGGCTGGTAAGAGAGGAAATCGAAACTATTATCATCAAACAAATAAAAAACTTAATTGAGCATATCACTTGACTAAACAATTTCTCTTCTGGAATTTCTCCTAAGAGGATAATCAGAAAAGTATGCAAACACCTATGTATAGAAATGTTTATTGTGGGATTGTCATTAGAAGCAATCTGAATGCTCATATTAGGTACTTTATTAAATAAACTATAGTTCATAATTACAAGGGACTATCTATGTGTTAAAAATAGATTAAGTATTCACATAGAACAAAATGTTCACGATATGTTTTTAGGTGATAAAGGTAGATTATATAATTACAGGTTGAGCATTCCTAATCTGAAAATCTGAAATCCAAAATGCTTCAAACTCAGAAACTTTTTGAGCAGCAACATAACACTACAAGTGGAAAAAGGAAAATTCCACGCCTAGTTACACAATACAGACTTTGTTTCATGCACAAACTTGGTAAAATTACCGTATGAAATTAACTTCAGACTACGTATACAAGGTATATATAAAACATTAGTAAATTTTGTGTTTAACCTTGGGTCCCGTCCCCAAGAAATCTCATTATGCATGTGAAAATATTTCAAAATCTGAAAAACCGCCAAATTCAAAACTCTTCTTGTCCCATGCATTTCTGACAAGTGATATTTAATCTGTGTATGTGTAATATGGTTCATTTGTATTCAGTGAGTGAATTAACAGCTGAATGCACTCTTCCTGGCCTCCCTACTCCTGTTACCGAATTCTGCATCAGTCAGGTTTAACAAGAGAAGTAGAATCAGTGGGAGATATGTGTGTGTGTGTGTGTGTGTGTGTGTGTATACATATATATATAAAGGGATTTATTAAGGGGGATTTGTTTATACAATTGTGGGGGCTTGTTAAGCAGTCTTGGAGGGCTATGTATCTGATGCTGGAGCATGAAGTTCTCAGTGCAGACAGGAAGAAAAGCTCATTAATAGGCTGGAACCTCATGAGAACGGACTGAAACCTGTTCTTGGTGATGAGGGTATCCTGCAGAAACTGGGAACTTTGTTATAGAACTAAAAACACAACCTTCAAGAAAAATTGAGGAAAGATTCAGGGGCAGGTAAAGCATCTGTAGGCCCAGCTGCTGCCCCACACCAGCAAGATGAGTCAGTGGACTAGCAACAGCTGTGTCAACTACAAAACCTCTGCTGCCTCCTGTCTGCCTTCCAAAACCTTTGCAAAAGTCTCCTTTTGACCCATCCTAACTGAAAATATACAAAAAGGAGAATTATTGAAATTGCAGTTCGGACTAGCCAAGGTGACAATGCAAAACTCTCACAGAGGTCAAGTTGGAATCTAGCTCAGGGTGAGAACCTCAAGGGACTGGCTACTCAATGAATCCTCAAGTTAGACAGACTTGTTCACCCAGATCTGGACAGGCAAAAAATTTCCCCGTACTTGAAAGGTTTTCTCTCTCCCCATGGCAAGATTGAGCATTCAGAAGTTAAACTCATCTGTGATTCTTTTGAGAATGACAATACAAAACACAGTAAAACAGTGTGCCATTGTTTCAAGTGCTTTACATATATTTATTCATTTGATTCTCACATCAAACTTATGCTAAAGATGAAGACACTGAAACAGAAGGGGTTTAAGTAACTGGCCATATAGCTCACAGCTGATAAAGGGGAGAGCTTGGATTTTTACTGAGCACTATGGTTCTAAACCCACCTGCTTAATCATTTTGCTACCATGTCTCCCAGACAGTTACATAGCTGTAAATTGGTGCCTGTCATAAAAATTCTGAAATACTACAAATTCTTTAAAATATAATAATGTTTACTTTATTAAAGTATACTATTTACTGAAGACACAAAATCAGTTAACAGATTTTTTTTTTTTTTTTTCTGGAGTTTCGCTCTGTCACCCAGGCTGGAGTGCAGTGGTGTGATCTCGGCTCACTGCAAGCTCCGCCTCTCCGGTTCACACCATTCTCCTCCCTCAGCCTCCCGAGTAGCTGGGACTACAGGCGCCTGCCGCCACACCCAGCTAATTTTTTTTATTTTTAGTAGAGATGGGGGTTTCACTGTGTTAGCCAGGATGGTCTCTATCTCCTGACCTGGTGATCTGTCCGCTTCGGCCTCCCAAAGTGCTGGGATTATAGGCATGAGCCACCACGTCTAGCCTCAGTTAATAGATTTTAAACAAAATTTTCAGAACAAAGTTGTTTTAAAGCATAGTTTTCAAAATGGCAATATCATAATTTCCATACAAACACAAAATGAACATTGTCAAATATTCTATTTAATTCTTTGATTAATAAGAAAATCTGTAAGATACTGAGACTGATTCAAATGAGCAATTGGTTTACAGATATTCATATTCTCCACTGGAGAAATTAAATCACCATGAACAGAAATTGTTTGCTTTGCTATAGACAAGAAATATTTGTATTCTCACCGGTTTTCTACAAGGGCAATACCATATCACTACAGATTTTATAAAATGGCCTTGTCCAAAGCAATCAAAGGTGCACACCCGATAGAATCAGCTAATCCCTGGAGAGTCTGCTAGACAATTGCAATTTTAATCTGATGGACACTTGGCAATCTCTCTTGGCCATTTCCAAGGTGTTGATGCCTTTCCTGACAGATGAAATAAAATTTCTTTACTGAATTAGAATGAGCCATTCACAAAGTGTTCTAGTTACTCCACATTGTATTGTAACTGTCAAATTCTCTAAGAACATTTCTCATTCTAAAATTCTGTGATTCTAAGAAAATATGGTATTCCATAACTTAGATATTATAAGAATGACAGTAATTTTATTTTCTTGTTTGCATTGCTGTTATAATTTGGGGGATATTGCAGGAATTTTTTTTTTAACAACCAAGTTTTATCAGGGAAAATTGCTAAAAATAGGTGAGAAAAAAATTTAAAATTCAGTTCATGAGAATAGGAAAGATAGATGGGTCAGTGGTATAAAAATAGACATATGGATAATATTGTTAAAAATAAAGCAGTGGACTGTGGTCTACAAGTGTCCCAAGCAGATACTATAAATATACTTATTTCCTTACCAAGAGTCTCAAAAACCAGGAACCCAATGTTGCCGGGTCCTAAGCAACCAAGCCAGTGAAGTTCACCTGCCTGATTGGGATCAGTGGGAAAGTAAACATTCTGAGATTCCAATTAGGCCATTAAGGAGAAGTGCTTAATTTTTAATTCAAAAAAAATTTTAAGTTTCCATTTTTCCCTTTTGTGAGGTATAATTGACAATAAAATTATATAAATTTAAAGTGTACAACATGATTATTTGATATACATATATATGGTAAAATGATTGTCACAATTAAGTTAGTTAACACATCCATCACCTCCTATAGTTACCTTTATTGTGTGTGGCAAAACTAAGACCTATCTTAGTAAATTTCAAGTATATAATACGACATTATTAACCATAGTCACCATATTGTACATTAGATCCCTAGAACTTATTCACCACATAACTGAAAGTTTGTACCCTTTAATAAACATCTCCCATTTTATCCACCTCCCTTCCCTGGGAAAACATCATTTTATTTTCAGTTTCAGTGAGTTCAACTTTTTGAATTCCACATGTACATGAAATCACACAGTATTTGTGTTACCCTCTCTGAGTTATTTTATTTTACTTAGCTTAGTGCCCACAAGTTTTGTCCACGTAGTTACAAACGACAGGATTTCCTTCTTTTTTATGGTTGAATTATATTCCATTGTGTGTGTGTTGTGGGGGTATGGGTGTGGGTCACATTTTCTTTATCCATTAATCTGTCCTTGGATACTTAATGTTGTTTCCATGTCTTGTCTATTGTGCATAATGCTTCACTGAACATGGGAGTGCAGATATGTCTTTGAGATACTGGTTTTGTTTCCTTCATATATGGAGGGATGCTTAACTTTGTATAATCAGGAAAATGGCACATAAGAGAACATATTATGTAAAATAAAAAAAGAAAGAGTCCCAGGAGTAACAAAATTCCACTGGGATCCTTCTGAAATGACACTGACACGTTGAGGGAACCTGCAGTGTTAAACGTATTAGAAGATGGCCTCTCCACTTGTGCAGTAAGATGCAGGCCTCTGTGTTGTGATGATGACACAGGTTTCACAGGGGGACCATAAGAACGAAGGAATCAAATGAACCTGATTCTCTCGTGGAGTCCCAGTAAGCAGGAAGAACCCATTTGGAAGTGCTCATATCAGTACACTCAGAGGTACCCTAACTATATTATTGCCACTTTCAGAGTTGCCCAAGGAATAGTTGAATACTGAATGTTAGAGTATTATTTCAAAAAGACTTTGAACTCCTGGGAAGATAGTCATTAGATAAAGTATTAATCATTTAATGTGCTTTAATTTCTCTCATTATATGGCAAGCAGGAATTGAAAATGGTTTAGCTCATAAATCCATTTAATCTAATTTGTAACCTAAAGCACCAGATTTCCTTTCTGCATTACCAGTGTGCATTTAAGTGCAAAACTTCCTTCTGAGCAATGGGAAATCATCAGAGAGGGGCTGTGCCCTCAAGTTGCTTAAATTTTAATTGAACAAATACAACAAGCATAAACAGTAAAACACCCATAAACAGGAGTGTCAAGGCACAGGGTGCTAGTTCTGGATCTAGCACTGATAAATTGTTTGAGCCTGAACTTCAAACTCCCAAACTACTTAATTCTGTTTTCTAATTATGAGTTAACATACAGTAAACATAGTTGAAGGCATAGAAAACAGTGTTCAGAATCGTGGCTTAAGAAAGATTCAGTTGGCTGGGTGTGGTGGCTCATGCCTGTAATCCCAGCACTTTGGGAGGCCAAGGTGGGTGGACCACGAGGTCAGGAGATCGAGCCCATTCTGGCTAACACAGTGAAACACCATCTCTACTAAAAATACAAAAAATAAGCCGGGTATGGTGGCGGGCATCTGTAGTCCCAGCTACTCGGGAGGCTGAGGCAGAGAATGTCGTGAACTCAGGAAGCGGAGCTTGCAGTGAGCCGAGATCGCACCACTGCACTCCAGCCTGGGCAACACAGCAAGACTCTGTCTCAAAAAAAAAAGAAAAAAGAAAGAAAGAAAGATTTGGCTGTAGGAATGGTGGTAGCAGTAGTTCAGTACCTAACATTTATTGTGCTCTGACTGTGGGCCAAGCACTGTGTTTAACACTTTAAAGTATCTCTCACTTAAACCTTAAAAAAAATCCTATGTAGCAAGTCATATTAGAAGGCTCACTTTACATATAAAGACACTGAGGCATGGAGGGTTTAAGTCCTTTCCCCAAGTTACACAGCTAGAGTAGTTGGGCATATATCTTTAAGATAGTTTTTCTTAGAGATGTTTTCTACAGGGAACTTAGAGGTCAAAGTTTTAGGAGACAATTACTGAAAGCCTGGGAAGTCCTGTTCAGGTAGGAATGTGGGATAGACCTGACCCTTCAACAGGTTGCAAAATCATTCATCTCCACTACCAGAAACCTGCTTCAAGTGATCATTTTCTCCTGTCAGAGCTCACTAGCTCTACAGACAACCCCACTGGGTCTCTTGCCACACCCAACCCAAGACAATTTTCACATTGTGGCCAGAGTGGTCTTTCCAAAAGACAAATCTAATGCTGTCAATCTCTTGATAAATATTTGCCTGTTGAATACACAAAAGGTGTATTCACCTAATAAATATACAAAAGGTCATGCGGGGTCCATCCATATTGGAGAAATAATTGTTGATGGAGAGGGTGAAGGGGGTGGGAAAGAGGAGAGGGGAGAGAGAGAGAGAGAGAGAGAGAGAGAGAGAATATGAGAATAATTGTGGAAGCCGAGCCAGGAAATGACATTATAAAAACAGAGGAAAAAAAGTCCCAGAAGTTGTTTGTATACCAGAATGGCATGGGGTGGGCTGGTGGCGGCTGTGGGCAGGAAACAGAGGGTGGTGGCTGTCTTCCAGGGTGGGGTTGATGGAGACCAGGGTGGAAGCTGTGCAGTTTGACACAGAGGTTTCAACTGGGAAATGTATCTGGGGAAACAATTCAGGCATTTGGGAAAGGGCTAAATGACAGGAAAATGAATAAGGAAAGATTAACCATGACTATATGAGTCTGAGGGACCCTCACAGATGGAGGAACAAAGCAAATAAATCTTGGTGCATTATTCCTTTAGCACCACAACTATCAGGAATGTCAAAAGAAATCTACTCATGGCAAGTCCCGATTTTCTCAAGCTCTTCTACATTTATGATGTTTCTATCATAAACCAAACTTTTAATTAGAAATCATTTCTAGGAAACACAAGAGTTTTCAAAGATAACATTTCTAGAACTGATTGATGATGGAAATCTTTGAATAATTCATTTATCATATATTATATTATTCCAGTAACCTCAGGTTATAGCCATCCTTTTATCTTATACTATATATACTCTTAGGGTATAAATCTTAGCCTGTATTTAATCCTCATAATATGTTATTTAACTATGCCAATATGAATAATCACTTCACCTTAACTTTAAACTCATATAAGAATTTTTGGAGAAGTGCTCCTAATAAATGAAACATATTATTTTAATTCTCAACTTACTGGTCCAGAAAGGAAATATATAGTATTTTGTTCAGTACTACTTTCTATTTTAGGTCAGGATACAGCTCAGAAAAACAAATATCACTTCCATCTCACATCTGACTAGGCAAATCTTCATTTTCCAGTATGGATTATTTTTGGTTCAGTGAGTTTCATTCAATTCTTTTGCTGTGCTGTGTCTAGTTGCACAATATGATTAATGACTGAAATTTCTTTGTCTTCCCTACAGTTGCCTCGAGAATTTGCAGTATTAGATCCATTCACTAACTATAAGGGTAAAATGCAAATTCAATCTTGAGTGTAAATATTGCCCTTAAAAATGCACAGATCAGCCGGGCGTGGTAGCTCACGCCTGTAATCCCAGGACTTTTGGGAGGCTGAGGTGGGTGGATCACCTAAGGTCAGGAGTTCAAGATCAGCCTGGCCAACATGGTAATACCCCATCTCTACTAAAAATACAAAAATTAGCTTGGTGTGGTGGCAGGCTCCTATAACCCAGCTACTCAGGAGGCTGAGGCAGGAGAATCGCTTGACCCTGGAAGGCGGAGGTTGCAGTGAGCTGAGATTGTGCCACTGCACTCCAGCCTGGGTGGCAGAAGGAGACTTCGTCTCAAAAAAAAAAAAAAAAAAAAAGCACAGATCTTCATATCTTCATTATTAATTATGTATTGATTATTTTTAGATGATAATGCATAGAATAGTGCTGTATGGTGCATCACTTCTTACCTATTGATATGGTTTAGATTTATGTCCTCACCCAAATTTCATGTTGAATTAGAGAAGAGGTCTGGTGGGAGGTGATTGGGTCATGGGGGTGGATTTCTCCTTGCTGTTTTCATGATAGTGAGTGAGTTCTCGTGATAGTGAGGGAGTTTAAAAGTGTGTCGCACCTCCCGCTTTGCTCGCCGTCTCTCTCCTGCCACCATGGTCAGAAGGTGTTTGCTTCCCCTTCACCTTATGCCATGATTGTAAGTTTCCTGAGGCCTCCTAGTCATGCTTCTTGTTAATAAGCCTGTGGAACTGTGAGTCAGTTAAACCTTTAAACTTATTTTCTCCGTAAATTACCCAGTCTCGGGTAGTTCTTTAAAGCAATATGAGAATGGACTAATACACCTATACTTTCAAGGTATAGCTTATAAAAAGTATCAGATTAACATTACAAATTAAACCCTCCATTTAGATTAAAGATGTCAGAATGACTGAATATGATTCTCTTACTGATATATAATCTCAGTTCTCAAAAAAGCCACTTCTAAAAATGTGAGTAATTTTCACAGAGCGATAATATAAACTAGAACTTCCAACTTAAAATAGTCATTTATACAGAGAACACTGACAGCAAGTTGTTTCAAATGATCAACTTGAGAAACTACCAGACATATCTCCCCTGAATTCCCCTATAACCCACAAGAATTCACTTCTCTAAATCTTAAAGCAGAGTTGCTTATGGAAAATCCTAATTTCCAGAATTAGCAATATTCAAACACTCATTCTTGCTATTCAAAACTACAGACGTGTGCAGTCAAACTACACTGTCATCCTGAAATGAGAAATCCATTTCTTTCTGGCTTTTGGGACATGTGAAAATGGCAGTTGAGTTTGGATTCTTTACAAGCCTCAACAGGCATTGCTGAGAGATGTTGAGAGCAGCACTGGCATCCAACAGGCCTGCATTGTAAACCTGGCTCAGTAACCTGTGGGCTCAGCTGGTCCACTCTCTTCTGCCAATACCATGATCCAAATACACAGAACTTTTTCCAGTTCCTTTAATTAGCCAGTTCCCCTCTCACTTCCAGGCTTGCAGACACATGTTTTAGTTTATTTGTCTGGAATACTCTGTTCCCTTACAGCTCATCTAATACCTCTTGTCTTTCAAGTTTCGGCTTAAAGGTCACTTACCTATTCAATGAAGCTTTCTCTACACACCAGATTAGAATCCTCTTGATACATATTCCCTTGGCTCCCTATCCTAAAATAACAAGTGTAATCCTGTACTGTAATTAATTTGTTCATGTGTTTGCCCTTCAGATTGTAAGCTCTGTAAGGGCCAAGGACCATCTATCTCTAGGGCCTAATACAGTGTCTGGAAGGAAGTAGGTGCTTAATGAATATGTGACAAATGAAGAGATGAGTAAAAGATTGTCTGTGTAATCGAAACTTAGTTGCTTATCATTTTGAGACTTTCTTTGTGTGGGCTATTCCAATAATTAAAAGAGATAATGACATATAGAGTATTTAATTCTAAAAATTACAAGTATCATAAATGAAAGCTATCTTTATCCAAGAAGCTTACACACATGGATGCTGGGAAAGATAATAACAAAACTGAAAAGCTGTTGGAGCCAATCACAGGCTACCTAAAAATGCCCAAACTCAGAGAGTCCCAAGGGCACATTTCTCTAGGAAATGTCAAACTCAGTTGCCACACCAGCTCTTGAAAACAAATTTTGCTGTCCCATAATATTTGGGAACAGTTTTTCATGTTGTCTTTAGTGTAAATCTCACTTTTTAGTTAGAAAATATTAAGAAACACAAACAAGCCCTAGGCTGCTTTGTAACATAGTAATGTGTTCCCTTGTCATATCCCCACAACTGAAGGGAAATGGCTGAAAGGCAGGAATTGTACCCTTCTTTGTATTGACAGAACACGTAGTCCAGACATTTACATTTAGTAAAGACTCAACACATTTTTGCTGCATGAAAGTATCAACACACTTTTGGCTTCTCAAAATTAAACTTTAAGCTTTTACCTGAAATTCAGGGTGGTACTTCCAGCTGTCTATTGATCATCTTCATTCAGAAGGTCTGCCATCTCCCCAAATCATCTCCCCAAATTCAACACATTGAAGTGAAATTTGTTACTCCCACCAAGCCAAACAAGACTGGCTCCATTCCCTAACATTCAACACATTCCAGTTGTATCACTTTAATTATAGAAACCCTGAAATTATTTTTGAACTTCTCTTTGCTGAAATAATAGAGCTTCTATATCCAATCTGTCAAAAAATCAGTAATTGTTGTCTAATCTGCTGTTTCGGGGCCTCATTGCTAACTTCCTAGACAACATTTCCATGATCTGTAAATATTAATCTCTCTAAATTCATTTTTGTGTCCCTCCCTTGCTTAAGAACCTATATGCCCCCTATTCACTATTACATTCAGAACAGACTCTTCTACCTGTTTCTCAGTGTTCTCATAGTCTGCCTCCAACAGTGTTTTCATCTTTTTTGTCCACAATTTCCTACTGTTCCAGTAAGGTCTATTTGCACTCAGATCACTTTTCCCTGCCATCTCACATAAACACACCCATCATGCTGTGTTTCTGAAATGCCTTTTTCTCTTTTTCTCACTAAATCAAATCTTATTTAAATCATCCTCGGAGGCCCAATTAAAGTCTTATCTCTTCTCTAACCTTTCTAAATCCCACACTGTTCCTTATTTTTCTGCACTTGCTTTGTAGTTATGGCTGCTAAAAGGAAAACTTTAGACAAATTCAATTTAACAGGGGTTTTTTTTTTGAACAAAGAATAATTCATGAATCAGGCAGCCCTCAGAATCAGAAGAGGTTCAAAAAGTCCCACTTTGCAGCATGAGCAGTAGGCTTTTATAGGCTAAATGCAGAAGCAAAATAAAGAAATTATTTGATTGACTACAGCTAGGCATTTGCCTTATTTGGATATAATCTGGTGGAATGTCCTCAGTTAGAGACTAGTTAGCAGTTTCTCATTGTTTAAAATTCAATTTTATTTTACTGTCTATGTTGCGGTTCCATTTGCTTACATAGGAACCCAAGGCACTGGAGTGGTTTCATCCTAATGGCCTCCCAGTTAAATGTTTTTAACAATTCCCCCTTTTAGTCAGCCTCTCATCTATGAGAGATTGACCAAAACTTGGTCATAAGCAACCACTCTCTGTTACTATCATAGCTAGTTTGTCTTCGAGTGTTATGTCTTTGAGTATTATGTTTTTGAGTGTTGAATTATGAGTGTGAAACTCATAATTCACAATGTCAACCTCATTAAAGAAATACTCTTTGTGTTGTTCATTTTGTTTTTGTCATTCTAGTCACAGTGAGACCATCTGGCATACTGTTGATGGCTATGAACATGAGTTTAAGACCCTTAAGAGAAAACAGAGCATGAGGGAGATCACAGTGATGACTCAAGAGGATATTACAAGAAGACTGGAATATGCTCCTTGGCCAAGGCCCCCATGAACCAAATGAACTGAAATAAGCAAAGAAAGATAATGGTTAATGGCTAGAACAAACTGTAAGCTCAGTCTAAGTCCAGAAGGCAGTTAGTCGATAAGACTTCTAGATTTGAACTAAAAGCATATTTTCTGTTTTGCAGTCTGAATGTCTCTGGCTATGGCATCAAGCACGTCAGTGAACCCTCTGAGTAGCCCACAAATAAGAGGTTATGAATATTGTCTTATGAAATTTACATCTATCACTAGTTTGTAGGACTTCAGGAACAGAGTAGTTTATGGATAACAAGTCTTAAAGATAATAAGCAGGACTAGAATTTGATAATGGGTACACTATAGTTTTTCACTGAAACATAAATTTTCTCTCATACAGCTGCCTCCCATTTCTACCAAAGGTAATCATAATAAAGCCAATTTGTTTGCAAAATAGGACCAGTCTCATTAAGCTTGGCCTGGTTATTTACAAAATTACAGTGAAAATAGTGATTGACTCTACAGAATCTTTTTAGATATACTTTGATAGAACTTTTAATCAGGAATCCCAGACTGAACTTTTTAAGGCCTTTCAAGTCTAAGAAGCCAAGCCAAGAACTTACTATCAGATTTTGCCTGTAATTCCTATAAATTTGGGTGAATTTCTCTCTTCTTGATGTCGTCAAAATATTTTTAATCTTCTTGGGCCTTCTTTATTCAATCTGTCAGGCTGGGAAACCCTTAAAGCCAGGTACTAGGCCTATTTTTTCCAACGGGGTTTATTGGCTCCATAAAGTCCACTTTGGTTCCTTAAAGTGGTCTGGTCATATCTGAACATATGATAATCATAATCCTGTCTAAACATTGGTAATATAGTCAATGGTTCCAATTGTGTCCCATTACAAAAACTGCTGATTGTTCCAAATCCAAGTTGGGACAGTCGTAGTAAAAAAGCTTAACTCCTAGAATTGATTGGAACAGGGTGGGGACCTCACTCAAATTTGACCAGTTAGAGTCCTTCTTGAATACTTTGAATCTCACCTGAGAGAGCAAGTTCCAGTTAATTCTGATGACAGTATTATATGATGTAAGGCCATGAGTGAAGAGCTAGCAACAGCCATGTTCCCCAGTGATGGAGAATGTAGGCTGACTGAAAGCAACTATTTTCATAGGTGTGTCCCATGATCAACTGCAGTACCTGGGACATAGTATTCAATAAATACTTATTGAGTGGATGGTGCCTGCTGTTCATGTCATGTCCATTGTGTGCAGAACACTACAGCAGGCATTATGAAAAGAAACCGAATAAAAGAAAATGAGAACTAACACAGAGTAAAATATTCAATAATTAGGTAGTGGTTGTTTTCTCCATGTTCTGATGAAGAAACAGAGGCACAGCTGGGTAGGTAACTTGCCTGTATTTATACAGATGTTAAATGGCAGAGTGTGAATCATGGACTTATACTCAGGTCTATCTGGCTCCAGAGTCTACGCTTTTTTCACTGCACCATGTCTTCTCAAAGCTTACACGTTTATTGGGAAGATAAACCATACACCCTTTAATTAACTTGAGAACTGGTTATGCCCTCTGGATGTTCACTGATCAAACAGTTATCATTGAAGTTTAGGGTAAAGCTTGCATGAAAAGTTGTCATGTCCCAAAACCTACCACAATTGCAGACTGTTAATCAATCAGATTTGGGGTAGGTGATTGACTTAGGCAGTGCTAATTAATAAAGTCTGCTAAAAAGTATAACTATAAACAGAAATGTCTGACTATGATACAAAAAAAAAACTAATGTAATATATCTTAGCATTTGTTCAGAGTTTGCTGTTTCTCTGATGACCAGAAAAAATGATCATGATTACTATAGTTGGGGTTTCTGGCAAATCTGTCACTACATTTCTCTCTGGAACAAATTATGTTGTTTTCTTGTGTGTCATGTGGTCTAACTTTACTTCATTACCAACCTTTGCAGATAACATGTGTGTGTGTGTGTCTAATTCTCTCTCATTACAAATTCAGTTCAATTTACATTCAAATAATTTTCAGGTTTTCCATCTTCTGCTGTGGCTTTAGCCATAAGGCATGAGAAAAAAAGGCTGAGTAGTGGCTTGCAAAGAATCAACCTCAGAGGAGAAACAATTGCTTGAATCCTAACACCAGAGGAAAAAAGTGGGGGATATGCCCAGGGTCCCTGTTTTCCAGGTTTCCTCAAGGGAAGTGGGGTTTGGGGTTGGGAGAATAAAAGGGGTTAGTCTACTTCTTGGATTATTGTTTATGTCAATCAGGTTTCCTTGATTACAAGCAACAGAACCAACTCTGACTATCACACAGAAAAGAAATATGTTGGTAGGACTGAGGGAAGCTTTTGAAATAAGCAGAGAGGTAGAGACGGAGCTTTAGGAAGACATAGGAGCCAGGACAACCTCAAGAGTCCAGCACAGCAAAGATCGAACATCAACTGTTTTTTGTTGTTGTTTTCCTGTCTTTGCAACACTGGCATCGAGATTCAGAATTCTGGGAAAAACTCCAATAGTTCTGTTTGAGTCACTTTCTCACTCTTGGCTAGGTGAGCAGAGCACTTTTATTTAAAAGATCATTGGTGTCATCAAAAGAAGAGAATAGACGCTGCCCAGTAGGAAAGTAATCAGCATCTTCTACATTCCCTCTCCAACCCATAGTGACCCAGCTGGGAGCTGCTGTTCCCAGGGGCATCTTGTAGATACCAGAGCCTGTGATGCTGATCCTGCAGTTAGGAGCTCCTGCTATGCCTTTTCCTTTGTATGTAGATCTGAGATGTCCTCAGGACCCTTTGAATCTCTCACAATCCCATGGCTGTTCTGATTCTATAAAATAACAGGAAGGATCTCTGAGTTTCCCTTTCTTCTGTAAGCAATGGAAGCTACTCATTCTGTCATTTGTAGGTAGCCAGTAATTTTGAGTTTTCTATTCTATTCACCTGCTGTAGGAAACCTTCATGTGATGGGATAGGTCTATGTAGCTGTATACCAAGCACAGATCCACTCAGTTCAATAAAGGATACAGCTTTAAATTGGTATTCAAGATGTATAGTAATTGTGCCCTAATGAACTGAAGATGGGGATTAAAAGCCTCTCTGCAGATATCACAGACACTCTACTAAACACAGTAGTGTTTTTCTTAGAGCTCAAATTCTTCAACCCTTCTGCAACATTTGACATTGTTGACAATTTTTCTCTTTGAAATTGTTTTCCTTCTTGGTCCTAATATATCTGTTTTCTCCTACCTTTCTGATTGGGTCTTCCCGATCTTTTCTACTTATTCATGCATTTGGCATGTTCTAAATAAAAGAGAATAATAATGTTTGATTATGGTTTTGAATATGGTTCTCAGTAGAAATAGTGAGTATCCCAACAGGAGGCAGAAGACAGTTGTGGGACCCTGAGGTTAGCTAATGTTCAGAAGTCTTTGCAAACAGATGTTTGTCTCTTATGGTTTACCATTGGGTACTAGGTCTTCTTTGGCCAGGAGAAGGATTAACAGAAAGTCTCTAATACCATGAAAACATCATAACAAGGCACAGAGGCAGGATAAGACTGAGGCTCTAAGCAAATTCCTGAAGCAGGAAATAGAATCAAGGCAGGAACTCAGGTATCTTGCCGTGCCTGGAGGACAATGGGTTTTGGAAATGAGGTGATTCCTGGAATGGGTAAGAGTGACTTGCCATACAAATACAGAATAGCTTAAATGCCTTCTTTCTCAGAACCCTCAGATGAAAGAAAGGAGATCAGAAGAAAGAAGAGGGAGTGATTTGGATAAAGATAATAGAATAATTTTATAAAATCTGAAGCCGACACAAAGATGCAAAGGACAGAGACAGATACATGATCCAAACTTGTATGCAGGCAATTTTGGTCAAAGGTGTCCATTGTTTAATTATTGACATAGCGTGGCTTAGCAACAGCCCTCATGACAAAGATGTTGGGGATTTAATTAATGGTAAGCTCAACATAGATTAATATTGTATTTTGACTTTCCAAAAATGTTAATTCAACCATCAATTGCATTAATGAAAGTAGAATACCTTAAAAAATAAGCCGGGTGCGGTGGCTCATGCTTGTAATCCCAGCACTTTGGGAGGCCAAGGCGATTGGATCACCTGAAGTCAGAAATTTGAGACCAGCTTGGCCAGCATGGTGAAACTCCATCTCTACTAAAAATAAAAAATAAAAAAAAAAAAAGGAATTAGCTGGGTGTGGTGGTGCATGCCTGTAATCCCAGCTACTAGAGAGACTGAGGCAAGAGAATTGCCTGAACCCAGGAGGAAGAGGTTGCAGTGAGCCAAGATCGTGCCACTGCACTCCAACCTGGGTGACAGAGCAAGACTCCATCTCAGAAAAAACCCTAAAACAAAAAGAAACAAAACAGAGATGACATCTCTGCTGTACTTTATACGAGTCAAATCCTAGTCAGTATTGCATTGAGTTCTGATTTTGGATGAACATAAGAAAAAAACTGAGACATGCAAGGGAAGTTAACTAGGAGAGTGAGGATTTCTTAAAACAACATTTCATAAAAAATTGAGGAAATTAGGGGCTTTTAATCAAAGAAAAGAGCAGTTGCAAGGGTAATAATAGCTGTCTTCAAATATTTGTGGAGTTGTCATACGGAAGAAGAATTAAATTTAATCTATGTTGCTTTATCTATAGGTAAGAAATGTATGGAATTTTCAAAGAAGTAGAATGTACAGAATTTCCCATTCAGTGTCACAAAAAATTTTCAAAGCATAAATATCCATGAGATGAGTTGGTCAGGAGGACAGGAATTTATATCACTAATGCTGTTCAACATAAATATTTGAGTATTGCTTTGGTGTATCTGGAATATTTTGGTTGTAACAGAAAACCAAGTCAGGCTAGCTAGCTCAAGCACAGAATACAAATTATAAGCTTATTAATTGTAGCAAACATTTATCAAGCTCCTAACATAAACTATGCACTGTTCTAGATATTGGGGCAGTTAGCAAGACACGCACACAAAATTAAATATCTCTAGCCTCAGGTGAGATACATTCTAGTGGGAGAAACAGATAAAAGATACAAGGATGCAGTATACATTTTTCAGTTTGTAAAATGCCCAATGCTAAGCACTCAGATAGGAGGGCAGTTGGGGGCTGGAATCAGATCTGAACTCTATAGCCAAGTCTGGAATCCCAGTGGGCTATATTGTTAGCCTGGAGAAAGATCACTGTTTTTTAATTTGTAGCAAAGCATGAAATGTGCTGATGGTGGTCCCAAGACAAAATAATAAAATACAGAGCATGTTAGATGATGACAGTGCTGTGAGGAAAGCTAAAGCATGGGTGAGG
Organism: Colobus angolensis palliatus; assembly: GCF_000951035.1. NCBI lineage: Eukaryota > Metazoa > Chordata > Mammalia > Primates > Cercopithecidae > Colobus > Colobus angolensis. The sequence continues at coordinate 1,719,168 of NW_012114364.1, read as the reverse complement.
TTGGATTGACTATGGAAGGGCTCACTGGAGAGATGGCCACTGAGTAAAGACCTGAAAGATATGAAGTCAGAGAGCTAAGAGGTAGAAGAGAGTCCATGGCATGGGGCCCTGTGCACCATGGCAACGAGTTCAATTTTTACTCTTGAATTAAATGGGAGACCATGGAGATATGGCATGATCTGAATTACATTCTGAGAGGACCACCTTGGCTGCCTGGCTGAGAACAGTGAGGAGAGGCAACAGCAGAGGCAGTCTGGGTAATAGGCTGCTGAAGTGACCCAGGGAGATGATTGTGGATGAGACTAGGAAACAGCAGCACAGACATTCTGGATATATTTTGAAAATAAAGCTAACAGGATATACCAATAGATTAAATGTATAACTCATTTAACTAGGAAGACCACGAGTGGAACAGGCATCAGGCATAGCTCAATCCAGGAGCTAAAACAATAGTCAGGACCCTGTCTCTGTTCATTTTGCAGATGGCTACTATCCACAGCAAGTAGGATGCTCACAGAATACTTTACACTAGGCAGAGTGTGGTGGCTTATGCCTGTAACCAATGTACTTTGGGAAGCTGAGGCGGGAGGACTCCTTAAACCCAGGAGTTTGAGGCCAGCCTGAGCAACATAGTGGGATCCTGTCTCCACAAAAATAATAAAAAAAATTACCCAGGCATGGTAGTGGGTACCTGTAGTCCCAGATACTTGGGAGTCTGAGGTAGAAGGACCACTTGAGCCCGGGAGGTTGAGGCTGCAGTGAGCTATGATCACACCACTGCACTCTGGCCTGGGTGACAGAGACCCTATCTCAAAAAGAAAAAATAATAATAATACTTTACACTCATATTCCACTTGGTTAAAGAGAACATCTTTTTCCATGGCTCTGTCAGGTAGTCTCATAGCTGTGTTTTGTCTTTATCGCTGGGTTAACAATAATGGCCAGGTTTGATGTGGGTTATATGCCCACTCCCTGTAAGAGTGAGAGGGTGGGTGGGGTCAGGAAGTGTCAGCTCCAATCAAACTTAAGGAACGTCAATACTTCCTGACTAGTCCAGAGCCAAGCCAAAAGGCGAGAACAGACTATGGAAAGTCGTAAACAAGCTATGCCCAGCATGTAATGAAGATGTATCAGTCTATAATTCCCATTAAAGATTTTCTTTTCTTTTTATAAACAGAAGAGTTTCCCAAGGAGAATATTTTTGAGGGTCTGTGTATTAGTTTCCTATTGTTGTTGTAACATATTACCCCAAATTTAGTGACTTAACACAAATTTATTATCCTACAGTTCTGAAGGTCAGAAGTCTGACACTGTCTGATATGGTTTGGATTTGTGTCCCTGCTCAAATTTCATGTCAAATTAGAGGAGGGGCCTAGTGGGAGGTGATTGGATGATAGGGGTGGACTTTTCCCTTGCTGTTCTTGTGATAGTGAGTGAGTTCTCACAGGATCTGATGACTTTAAAGTGTAGGCACTTCCCCTTTTACTATCTCTCTTTCTTGCTCCACCATGTTAAGAGGTCCCTGCTTCCCTTTGATCTTCTGCCATGATTGTAAGTTCCCTGAGGCCTCCCAGTCATGTTTCCTGTTAAGCCTGTGGAACTGTGAATCAATTAAATCTCTTTTCTTTATAAATTACCCAGTCTCCAGTAATTCTTTATAGCAGTGTGACAATGGACTAATACACTGTCTTACCAGGTTAAATCAAGGTGTCAGTATCAGCAAGGTCTTCCTTCCAGAGGCATTAGGGGAAAATCTTCCTTTTTCTTTTCCAGCTTCTAGAAGCTGTTTGCATTACTCAGCTTATTGCCTCTTCTACCATCTTCAAAGTCATCAGAGTAACATATTCAAATCTCTCTCTCTCTCTCTCTCTCTCTGACCTCCTGCCTCCTTCTTCAACCTTTTAAAGCCCGTTGTGGTTACATTGGACCCACTCAGATAATCCAGCATTATCCACTCATCTCAAATACTTAAACTAATCAAACCCAGAATCCCCTTTGCCATGTAAGGTAAAATATTTTCAGGTTCTGTGGATTAGCACTTGGACACTTTTGGGAGCCATTATCCTGCCTATCACAGCCTGCCATGCACATAGCACATTTTGAAGTCAGTTGCCACATCCACTATTCCTTTTTTAGACTTGTAAAAATATTCACAAAATAACATATTCCTGATAATGTAGCCACACTTACTCACCTAGCAGAGAGGCTCCTGGCCAAAGGTTGACCATCCAAAGGACTGCTTCTAGAGTTCTTCCCGATGGAAATATTTTACCTGAGAGGGCATGTTGTCAAACCAATCAGATCCTTTTATTTGGAGTGCTTGAATTGAAGACATTTAAAGAGTATGGCCTGTTAGGAGAGTGGTAAAGATGTACAGGAAGTGAAAGCAGTAAATAAAAGCTATGAATTTTATTTACTGATAAAGAGAAGAGACAGCCAGCTATGGGTAGTCCAAGAGAAACACAAATCAGGGAGAAGAGTCCAAGAGACAAATCAGGGAGAAGAGTCCAAGAGAAAGCAGAATCAGGGATGTAGTGGACTTCAACACCTGGGGTTGGCCTCCTGCTGACCCCCAACCTGCAACAGTGGCTGTTGGACCATTAGATCTACCCCAAGGCATCTAAACAGTTACAAATGAGGGTGCTAGTTCTCTATGTACACAGCAACTTAGGGCCTTTTTCTTTCTTGTTTTCATCTATTCCCACAATAAGCTTCCATGAACTGAGGTAGCCTGACTGTATCTCTCTTCCCAATAATCTGGAAGAATGTGACAAAAGGATAGGCATGAAACCTGTCCAGTTAAGGTATTCAATGACACCTGTATCAGCCTGCAAACAATACAGATTATCTCCTTAAAATTTCACTACCACTTTCCCAATAAAGTTCCTCTCCATGTAACCTCTCTCTAGGACAATGCAACTCCACCTCCCTGGTTCAAGCAATTCTCCTGCCTCAGCCTCTTAAGTAGCTGGGATTACAGGCATGCACCACCATGCCTGACTAATTTTTGTATTTTTAGTAGAGACAGGGTTTCACCATGTTGGTCAGGCTGGTCTCGAACTCCTGACCTCAAGTGATCCACAAGACTCGGCCTCCCAAAATGCTGGGATTACAGGCGTGAGCCACCGCAACCAGCCTAAAAGAAAATTCTTAAATGACCACATAGTAGCACCAAGGCTGCTGACGCTACTTGGTTGTTCAGGGTGAAAATTTTGCCACCAGCCACACTAAGAACTGCATTAGAACAGAGGGGAAGACAATGAAATTTTAAAAGGTGAGGGTTTTTGCATATGAAGGAAAAAAAAGAAAGGAGCATTAAGGACTTGAGTAACATTCTTTGTGCATGTATGTGTGTCTTTATGTATAAACATTAAGCAAGATGAGTGGTCTGGAATGAGGCCAGCAGAATTTGTAACCCCACCTTCTTAAGCCAAAACAATACTGACAGGCATAAAATTGGTATTTATGAGGTTACAAATCTTAAAAGAGTATGTTGTATATACAAAGAAAAATGCCACCCACGAAGCTAATTCTTTTCCATGTCTGAATTCAGGCTGAAAAGCTCTAGGGTAAGAAAGTCAATGTTGCTGGTTTTCAAGTTGTAGTTAACATTTGGCCAGAGTTGGATAACCACCCTTTTTAGGGAGTAGTTTTTAATCTTTTTTAAAGTAGTAGACCTCTTCGAATATTTTATGTAACCCTCTCCTTTGAAAAGTAAGTGTACATGAAAAATTTTGCCTAAAATTTCAAGGAGCTTATCATTTCTTTGAATTACCATGGGCTCAAATTAGCAAAACAAAAGAAAAACTCTAAAATATAAAATATAAATGTGTATGCCTAGGTTATTCAACAGGTAAGCTAATTTCCACAGATACTATTTTCTCTAGCCTTGTTTTTTTTTTCCATTTCCTAAAGCTGCTCATAAGCATTTATAGATCTTTGCATAATTTGTGCGTTTCAGAGAGGATTTCTAAAAGGACAAGACTGGAGGTGCCCTGGTCAGAAATGATTTAAAGAATGCTTCTTAAGAGGGAGGGTGGAGGAATGCTGAATAGGAATCAAATTTGTTGTGCTTTCTATATTTCCCTCTTGGCTATCCCAGCAGGAAGGCTGCCCAATCTAGTTCATCCTCTTTGCTTCATTTTCATAAAAACATTAAAAGTTAAATACTTAAGATCATTTATTCCAATAATTCTCAAACTTTTGTGCATCAGAACCATTTGGAAGGCTTGCTTAAATGCAAATGTTTAAGGTCAGTCCTCAGAATATCTGATTTCAGTCAGTCTGAAGCGAGGCCCGAGAATTTGCCTTTCTAAGAAGCTGCCAGGTGATCCTGATGCTGCAAGTCCTGGGACTATGTTTGAAAGGTGCCGATTTCATCTGTTTTAAAGATGAGGGACTGAGAACTGCTCAGAGTTCTGCTGCTTTTCCACATTTTCTATTCTACCCTCGAGATGGACAGATTCACTTAACCTTTGTTGCTACCTTCCAAACTATTATCATTGAATGAGATGAGGTTATCAAATGCACCAAGCTCATTTCCGTCTCAGGGACTTTGTACTTACAGCTGCTTTAGCCAAAAAATCCTCTGTTCTTATCAACTTATGACTTTCTTCTTTTCTGTGTTGAGATCACTGCTCAGATTCTCCTGACTCTGCCTTTCCTGACCACCCTGTGTAAAATAGATCCTATCACCCTCGATTTTCACACATCACATCCATTTTATTTTCAGTCTTTATGTCAACATGAGTCATGTGCTTACTGGTTAATTATCTGTGGGTATCTATGGACATAGCTCTGTGTGGACAGAGATTAGGCTTGTTTCCCGCTGTGACTCTAGCCCCTCGAACTGGACCTGGAACATGGTGAGTTCTCAGTAAATATTTTTTGAAAGAATTGATGAATAAAGGTACTTGCTTGCTTTTCTTTTCTTTTTTTTTTTTTTTTTTGAGACGGAGTCTTGCTCTGTCGCCCAGGCTGGAGTGCAATGGTGCAATCTCAGCTCACTGCAACCTCTGCCTCCTGGGTTCAAGGAATTCTCCTGCCTGAGTAGCTGGGATTATAGGTGCTCACCACCGAGCCTGGCTAAGTTTTTTTTTGTATTTTTAGTAGAGATGGGGTTTCACCATGTTGGTCAGGCTGGTCTCAAACTCCTCATAATCCACCTGCCTTGGCCTCCCAAAGTGTTGGGATTACAGGTGTGAGCCGCTGGGCCCGGCAAAAGTGCATTTTTATAGTGTATCTTATTCTGCTTTGCATCCACTTGGCCTTCCTTGAATGTATAACTTCTTATACAATTTTAGTAAAAATTTTCCAGCCTTCTTTTTCAGTAGTTACCATAACAATAAAATTAGGTAAGAGTGTTTAAACACAAAGGAAGAGAAAAAGCAGGTATTTTAATGCAATACAAACTTGGCTCATTAGTTGAAGTGATTGGGAGACTACAGTCATCAGAGAAGTCCACAAATGAGAGGAGTGATCTCTTTAGAGAACTAGAAGAAATTGGTATCTCACCAGTTGATTGCTTTCACTCATTATTGCAGTAAGCATATATTTATGGATGACTTGCTACATGTTAAGTGCCATTCTAAGCTAGGGATACAGAAAATAAAACAAAGAAATCACTGCCTTCAGAGAACTTTCATAGTACTAGATGAAAGGGGGAGAAAAATGCATGATATAAAATATATGGTATACTATTAGGAAATAAGGGCTTTGAGGAAAAGAACACGGAAGAAGGAATAAAGAGTGCACGTATGTGTGTATGTGTGCATGCGTGCATATGCATGGGTGTGTGTACAATTTTAAGTAGGATAGCCAGGAAAGACCTCACTGAGAAGGTGACATTGAGAGAAGACTCAAGTAAGGGAAGGGAAGAGCCGTGTAGATATCTTGGAGAACAGTATTCTGAGAAAGGAGTAAGATGTGCAAAGGCCCTGATGCAGAACTATACCAATGGTGTGGAGGGAGCATGGAGGAGGCCACAGTGGCTGGGGCTGACTGCAAAAGGGTGTAACCAGTAGGAGGTGAGGTTGGAGAGGATGGGGTCTGGACTGTGCCCTTTTAGGCACAGTAAGAATGTGGAGCCACTGGTGTGTTCTGGAGTTAGAACTTTATCAAGATCTCACCTATATTTTAACAGGCACACACTGCTGCTGTGAGAAGAGTACTTTTCTCATATCTAGGCTTTGGACTCCCCAGAAAGAAAATCTGAGTCTAGAAATGTTTTTAAAAACCCAATTGTTTCAGATTCTTAATGTCTGCCACAACACACCCTTTATTTAAAAATATTTACCGATCACTTACTATAAGCCAGGTATTGTGGGAAACTGTTTTTTAATGCAGCAGGAGAAAGAAGCAAAACCACCATTAATTGAGGGCCTTTGGTGTGTCTGCCAGGCAGGGCACCAGGTACATGACCGCTGTCATTACAGAATCTTTGCTCTCCTAGAGCTTTGGGTTAGGAGGGGATATAATGTGTGCAGAAAACAATGGAGACTGTGAAAAGGACTCTGGAGCTTACAGATGAAATACTAATGGTTTTGTGAATCGGAACATGTCATATCTGAGGGGATACTCTGTTTGCTCTTAAAGCAAGAGCAGAAGCAAAGACGCAGTGAATCCCAGGGACCAGCAGAAAGCGAATGGTGGTGGGGAGAGCAGAGGAGGCGAATATTGCGGGCACAGGGTAGCTATGAGAAGGGAGAGGAGGGGAAGACAGTAGGCCATGGAAGTTGGCTTGATCTAGATCCTAAAGAAGTCCTACAACCTTAGAAATGGGCACAGGAGCCACTGAAGACATCTAAGAAGGGGACTCCATGGCAAAGCCATAGGTACCTGCAGGCGTGGGGGTCAGATGCTTCTGTATAAGAGAATAGCAGAAGGATGGAGACGCTGCGTGTAGAGAACTCTAGTCTGAAATGACTTCATGTTGATAGAAAGCATTTCTTGCTAACTTCTAAGCATGAGGTAACTTTCAAGCTTCACCTGAATATTGCAACTTTTGCCTAGGAAAGGAGAGCCAAATGGGAATTTTTACATTGCCATTAAGACTCTGATTAGGGGAAAATTCCTTGGGGCAGACAACTACGTCAGCATAGTTTTTTAATTTATATTTTAAATAGTGCAAGTATTCCCAGAGGCCTGGTGACAGACAGAAATTCTATAAATATATTAAACTCAAACAATCTGCACACAACTGCCAGCCTGAAGACTCCCACCCTCTTCCAGATTTAACCAATTTTTAAAGGCAATTACTTTTGGAAATTTTAAACATGCAGCTAATCAGTCTAAGGAAAAACAGAGTTTACTCCAATAATTTTGCCAAGGAGCATTTCCCCCTACCCTTGTTTCTTCAGCATTAGAGTCTGGGGGCCCTGTTTACATCAAAAACTCTTTGGAGGAAAACACAGCTCAGGTAAGGTATAGACCAATAGGACAGTGCAGTGGAATATAGATAGAGGTGGTGTGAGGTCTGCAGCCAGGGAGACCCAGGTACAAAGCCAAACCCCAATACTGTCCCTTCCCAGTAACATGGCCTTTGCCAAGTTACTTAGCTTCTGCTGTGAGAGGCATAGAGTCATGCTTAAGGTCATGGCCTCCGTACCCAGATAAAGGGTTAAAACTCTTCCTTTGCTATTTCCTTGCTGTGTGGCCTTAAGAAACTTATCTAACCTCTATGTGCTTCAGTTTCCTTAACTGTAGAGTAGTAATAGTATCTACTTCATAGGGTTGTTTGGAGATTAAATGACTCGAGTTCTGTAAAGTGTTTAAAATACTGCCTGGCAAGTCGAAAACTGTTTGCTCTTTTATTATCACTAAATAAAAAGGATATAATAACTCACAGGGCACTTCTACCAATTAAATGAGATCTTGAGAAAGATAGTATATCACTGTTTAGATGTTTATGTGGCTGGAATCCATAGTAATAAAATCAAATGTGACTCGCAAAGGATTTTATTTTTAAGACTCATATGAGTAAAGGTTATTAGTGACTACAGGGAAGATAATGAACAAATTATGTTGTGTGAAAAAAGAAGTGGCTTCAGGTGGAAAACACTGGGTACTCTTTTCGACTTTGCTACTTGCTCTGGCTGTGAGAATGTGAGGAAGTCCTCTCTGAGTCTCCATCTTAAAATAGAAATTATGCTATACACCTAAGCACAAGATTTCTCCAATGATCTAATGTAATAATATATGTGAAAATTGGAGAGTGTTAATTTAAAGGCATCGTTTTCATTAGTATTATTAAAGATAATATTGTACCATTATTAAACTCCTGGGGCCTGATGTAGGTACTCTTAGATACATCTGAGCTTTTGGAATAACTGACACTTGGCAAACATTTATATAGAGAGCAATTTTCTAAATAAGAGATACTTTCTCTTTTTCCTGGCTACTGGCCATGTCATGTCTACAGAGAACTCTATTAAGAATGCACAGCTAATGTGAATGGTGCCTAAGAAAATAAATGCATCGTGGGGAGGAAAGTACTGCCACATCCAAGGCCAAAATGAAATGGAACAAAAAGTCAGAATAGCTGTCTTATACACTAATAAACTCATAAGGTTGATTTGCACATCTTGTCTTTTAAGCTCCTGGCAACATTGTGAGTTATCCTTAGCAGTTACCATTAGGCCTGGGATTTAGAGGTACAGAGTTGAGACGTAAAGGTATTGAGCTCAGTATAGCGGAATCTTTTCTCCTGATGGCCCCAGAGAGATTCTCTTCATTATCAGCAAGTGCATGAAGGTATGGAAGGAGCACACTACAGTTCAGAACTAGAATTTCAAATGACATATCTCAATTAGAGAAAATGCAGAGACGAAATTAGTGTCCTCTCAGCAAGTTTCCCTGAAATCTGGGAAATTAGAGGGAGAAAAGGTAAAAAAGTCCACAAATGTAAGATGAATAGATCCTGGGGTCCTACAGACAAGCAGCTGCGTAAGAGAGCACCACTGAGTTCAAGAACAAAAGAAATCACAGAGCAGAGATTATAGGGCTGACCATTTCCCTGGTCATGAATAGGCTCATTTCACAACACTCTGCAAATTCTATACTTCACAAATAAGGAGAGAGTTTGGAAACATGATTATAGGGTTTGAGAATTAACTTTGTGACAGAAAGATTAAAAAGAGTACTGGGATTCAGTCTAAAGTAGAGAGCAATGGAAAATAATGGGAAATTAATATTCTTTGAATAAAGAGCTTTCATTCTAAGAATATGCCTGGAGGTTTTCTTTGGGAAAATCCTGAAAGGAAATGGTTTAAAGTTGTTTTGTTTTTTAAAATGAAGTTCAAGTAGGTATATAATAAGGAAGAATGTAAATGTGACATAGTAAACAACAAACGGTCATCAGCTTCCTAAAATGTGATGAGTCTCTGACTCCTCTCTTCTAGGTCCTTACCATCTGTCCAGAGAGATGGTGAGTACTGTGTGGACAGTGTTGGGTGAGGGAATGAATGAACTGCTATGGAAAGAAAAAGGGAACACACCTAACCTAGGAAGCTACCTTAGTCAAATTTTGAAGATTGTGCAAGGCAAGGTAGGGCATTTAAGGAAAAAGAAATGGCACAAAAGCTTGAGATGACATGGTGTGCTTGTAAAATTAAAATATAGCTCAGAAGTACAGGCATACAGAATACATGACAGGACAAAAAATTAAAGAGGTCTCATTTACTGAGTTTTGATTTGTATGACATGCAGTTTTCTTTTGTACATCATTTTGTTCAATCCTATAATAACTCTTGCAGGGTGGTTTTGTTAATCAAGGTTTTTAATGCAGGGTTAATATATAGACCCTCAATTCTCACTGGTTTAGCACAATAGAGGTATATTTTTCATCTCACAAGGTCCAATGTGGGTCACACAGCCTATGACACCTAGAACATGTGGACTCCAAGCACTTCTGCTCACAGTCTATGGGGTAGAACATCACATATTCCCAACTTCACTGCAAGAGAGGAAGGGAGATGAAGAGAAGCACATGTGTATTTGGTGAGCACTAATGATCTTTGCTCTAGGTAGGAATTTGTATTAGTTATTTATTGGTGCATAACAGTATTACCACAACTTTAATGGCTTAAAAACCCACATGTTTATTATCTCACTTTCAGTGGGTCAGGATTCCAGGCAAATTTTATCTGGATTCAATGTTTTCAAGTCTCAGAGGGCTGCAATCAAGGTGTTGGCTGGGGCTGCAGTCTCATGTGAGGTTTGATTGGGGCAGGATCTGTTTCCAAGTTTATGTGGTTATTGCCAGCATTCAGTTCCTCAGGTTATTAGACTAAGGGCCTCAGTTTCTTGCTGGCTGTCCACTAGAGGTCCCCATTAGTTTCTTAGGTCATGGTGGGCCTTCCCAACATGGCAGCTTCACTTTTCAAAGGGAGCAAAGGATAGTTGCAATAACATTGCAACGAATGTTGCAATATTATATAATAATGGAAGTAATAAATCATCTTTGCTATATTCTATTAGTTAGAAACAAGTTACACATCTTGCTGACACTCAAGAGGAGTATATTACACAAGGTTGGGAGTATCAGGAGGTGAAAACAATTGGGAGCAGTCTTAGATTCCACTCATCATCATAGTACTATTATTATATCCTTATTTATCAGAAAAGGATATCAAGGTGCAGAAAGATGAAATGATTTGTCTAAGGCCTCACAATAAGTAAGAAGTAGAGCTGGAATTCTAATTCATTATTGTCAAACCCATATTTTAAACCATTACACTGTACTACCAGACTATAAAGAGTTTTCTGGTGTGATAAGAAGGTTGGATTTTATATTCCATAGATAATGGAAAATAACAGAATCAGATTTTCACTTTAAATAGATCAATTGACTCTCAAGATTGGGTTTGAAAAGATAATACTAAAGGCAAGAGGCAATTTAGGAGATTCTCACAAGAGTTCAGATGAGAAATGATGAGATCTTCAAGTGGAACACTAATATAAGGGATGGAGTGGAGGAGACATTGTTGCAGAAATATTGAGGATGTGAGTAAAATTTGCAGGACTTGTTGATTCAGCGTTGGTGATGAGGAAGAGAGTCTCTTCAAGGGTGAATCCTCAGATATTGACAACTTCAATCATGATTTCCCCTCTCTTCTTTTTCTTGTACCACACTCCTCCTCATCCATTACATTCCAATTATCTTGCCTTATTCCTATTTTTAGGACCCATTAAGCTTATTCTACTTCATGGCTTTTGTACTTGCTGGTCTCACTACCTAGAATACTCCTTCCCTAAATCTCATGTCTAGCTGCTCCTTCTCTCTTAGGCTTCACTGTTCTCTCCACCACATCACTGTTTTATTTTCTGCATAGCATGTATCATTAGCTAAAGCTATCTTGGTATTTTATTATTGGGTTTTTTTTTTCTTTGCTAGTAACATACACCCTTTGAACACAGAGGACTCATTTGTGTTGTTCATCTTTGTAAGCCCCAGGACCAAGAACAATGCCTGACATGTAGTAAGGACTCAGTGCACTAGAGTGAATAAATAATTGCTTGACCAGGAGCAAATGGAGAGGAAACGTACTGAGGCATCTTAGAGGTCAAACAGCAGGCTAAGTGGGATGAGGTGTAAAAGATCTGAGAGAATAAAATGTTGTAGAGTAAGGGGGACTCTTAGAATGTAAAGTTTTAAAGAAAAATATCTGGAAAATAGTAATATTGCTGGATGGATAAGTTGTGACCACAGGAATTGATGGCAGATACAGAATAGAGGAGAATGTCACTAGAATGGAAGAGACCAAGGGACCATGGGGCCAGGCTACTGGCTCAGAGCTCTTCATGAAAGGCAATATGTTATGGCAGAAGAGGGCACCTAACAGCATTATTAGCATGGTGTGATCTTTGCTGACTGGAAGGACCTGATTGATGGGAAAAAGAACAAAGCTCATTGGGTGGGATTGCAATTGCTCTAAATGGGAGTTGATTTTTGATGATGGTAGAAATTCCAAATAGTCTTAACAATATGAGGTAGGTTCTGGTGCCATCCCTATTTACAGGTGTGGAAAGTGAAGAGTAGATGAAGGAGTAAAGTAATTTGCCCCAAGTCATAAGTGGTAGGGGCATGAATTCAGGCCAGATGATCTGAGTCCAGGGTCTACATTTTAAATCATTATAAAACTTGGCCTTAGGAGCTGATCTCAGTTCAGAACTCATGACCCTTGACCCATGTCCAAGATTTACTTCAGAAAGTAAAAAAAAAAAAAATGTATAGTTTAGATAGCAACAAGGCTAACCCACTCTTTTATAGTTCATTCATTTATCCCCAAATATCATTAAGCTCCTACTCTGTATCAGGTTCTGTGCTTATCATTTTATAGTTAATATCCTTTTAAATAGTCTCAATCACCATATTGGGCATTGTTAAGAAGTATTATTTATTTAAAAATTATACACTTATATACATATATATGATTTATGTTAAAATTATTTTACTAGCTCCTGCAGTGTTTGGTATAAAGTGACTCCTCCATAGATTCTAGTGAATTTACTTGACTTTAACATTTTTACAACAAGAGTGGTTGAATTGAAGGATGGTACCAGCACAGGTACTCAGTCTTTGGCCTTTGTTCACTTAGCACTTTCTTCTGTAATTCTAAAAATTTTCTACCTGAGCACCACCTATGAAGGAGCTGTAAAATTTATTTAAATAGAGCAAAAAATGATAGTTCAGCAGCTTCTGGTCCAAAACATTTACATTTCTCCACCCATCAAATTACAGAGGGAGAGATGCCAAACTTTTATAGATTTTTAATTCCATTAAATTAGTTTATTTTCTCTCTGCTTGTCAACCACAAAGTAAATTCTCTATCCCAATGAAAGCTTTATTGTTACAGGTATCATCCAGTCCCTAAAGACATCCTGAAATCATTATGATCTCAGCAATTCCTGTTCTCTGCATACTCTTTTCAGACTGATCTTGTGAACACAGTTCGCTATTATTATTCCCTTGAGCATCTGTAACACTTTCTGGGATATGTATGAGACCACGCAGATCACTGAGGCACAAAGCTTCCAAAGTCAAGGATGATGTAGTTCAGTTCTAGCATATCAACAACAGAGCCTGGTTCCCAGTAGGAATGTAATGCATCCTCCTGACTTGCCTTTTCTTTATCTTATCCTTCTCTGTGAGATAGGATAGAAATGCAAATAGAGGTGAGTGTTCCCAGGTTTTCTCTCCACCAAATAAATTCAATTCTCTTTCTGCTTCGGCTCATTTCTTTCCCCTCCCTCTCCTCTTGAGAATTCACTGACTGGTCCTATGAGTTGTTGTGAGGCAGCATTAGGAGAATGGGTTGAAGGCTAAATGTCCCATCCCTATGAAACACTCATGAAAGGTAACGTGGAATTTTCTTTCCCAGACACTCTTGTGTAGTGGCAGCTGGCACTTGGAGAATATACAGGGATGTGATGACAATGACACGCTTGGGGTGGAGGCTGGGAAAGAGAAGAAAAACAGATGGCTGGAAAGTCGAGAAAATGGAGGAAAGGAGGTGAGTGACAGGCCCTGGGAGATGCAGGGTATTAAATAATATGAGAGGAAGAGAATTTTAGCAAGAGTTGCTTCTGAATTTTGTCTTCTTCAAGAAATATGAATTCAAGTTTGAATTCCTATCAGACTCTCCTTTGAATGTGATCCATTCTGAAGGACCTATGTGGCCCATAGTTATAAAGAGTGATGCACACAACAGGCATTTATGAAACCTGCCTGGTGATCCCAAATATTATTATGCAGCACAGAAGACAAAAGTAAATAAATCACAGCAACGGAGACACGCATAGTTTAGCTAAGGGATAAAGTGACAATATTTGTACATCAGTTTATAGCTGAAAAAAGTGTTCATTATTTTAAATTATTTTGGTGTAGGGCTATGTAAGACTGGTTTTTATATATTATCTCCATTTTATTTTATTTATTTTTTCAAGAAAGCATGCTTACATTTGCCTTATTTTATTTTATTGTGACAGTCTCACTCTTTCACCCAGGTTGAAGTATAGTAGCAGGATATCGGCTCACTGCAACCTCTGCCTCCTGAGTTAAAGCAGTTCTCCTGTCTCAGCCTCCCAAGTAGTTGGGATTATAGGCATGAGCTACCATGCCCAGCTAATGTTTGTATTTTTAGTAGAGACAGAGTTTCACCATGTTGGCCAGGCTGGTCTTGAATTTCTGGCCTCAATTGATCCACCCTCTTTAGCATCTCAAAGTGCTAGGATTATAGGTGTGAGGCACTGAACCCAGCCTATCTGTATTTTATTATTATTATTATTATTATTGTAGGTTCAGGGGGTTCATATGCACGAGTGTTACATGGATATATTCTGCAATGGTAAGGATTGGATTTCTAGTGTACTCACCACTCAAATACTTAGTGTTGTACCCAATAGATAATTTTTCAACTCTCATCCTCCTCCCACCTTCCCCCTTTTGGAGCCCTTAATGTCAATTTTTTTCCCTCTGTATGTTCATGTGTACCCATTGTTTAGCTCCCACTTATAAGCGAGAACATGTGGTATTTGATTTTCTTTCTCTGAGTTATTTTACTTAGGATAATGGCCTCCAGCTCCATCCATGTTGCTGTAAAATACATGATTTTGTCCTTTTTAAAGGCTGAATAGTATTCCATGTTATATACATACCACATTTTCTCTATCCAATCATCTATCGATGGACACTTAAATTGGTTCCCTGACTTTGCTATTGTGAATAGTACTGCAATAAACATATGGGAGCAGGAGTCTTTTTGGTATAATAATTTTTCTTTCCCTTGGGTTATCTCTATTTTAGAGATAAGGGATCTGATCATCAGAGAAGGCTTGACTGTGACAGTCATCTAGTAAGTAGCAGAGTTAGAACTACAGCCCATCTGGGGAGCACCAAAGCTTGTCCTCTTTCTGCTTTCTCATACTATCTCTGAACTTAGAGGGAAAAAAATGGAGCACTAGACAGAAACCCTCATGCAGAGGTCCAAATTTTGATGTATAAGTTGGTTTTTTAAGATTACAAGAAGCAGAGGTACCCAGGTTACCTTTGTGATAAGGGTTTGTACCTCATACTTGGCTGGAGAGAAGGCCTCAAGGAGAAGAACAACATCTCTACATGCTTTGGAATACACCTTTCATCCCTGCATACTGTGGGAACTCCTTCTTTATATGAAATATAATATGATTGAGACAGTCTTTTACCATTCCATATGAAAGCCCTTGATGCCAAGATTTCAGCCAAAGTCCAATGGAGGTTTTTGGTCTCTTTCATCCCCAATCTTACCCATGAGTGATGCTGGCTTAGGCAACAGTCTGGGTCAATCAGTGGTGACCAGGGTAGCAGAGTTGGTTTTAGTCTCTGAATATGGCTCAAGACGTAACTCAGTGCACAGAGAACCTCTAGAGCTGTTTTCCTTCAGAAGAGAGCTTGGAGTATGTCATGCAGATGGCTTCATGAACATTTTGCTAGGGGCTGGACCAATGGGGTACAATGAAAGAAAGACTGACTCAAAGACTGATGACACCCAGGAGCCCTGCAATAGTGCTGTACTTTAAGAAATAATGAATGCATTATCCTTAGTGTTTACCTAGTCACAGTAGAATCTCACTACTTCATGTTCTCTTAAATTTTTGTCTTCCAAGCAGCATTTACTTGAGTCATTATTCCCATTCCTCTGTTCCTCTGCTTTGCAACTCACAATGTATTGACGCAGATTCAATTTAATAATGGAAGAGCAATATTTATGCCATCTAATTTTAGATGACTATGGATGCAACGGAAAAGCAGCAGACATATAAACACACCACTTACCATTAAAAAGTGGCAAATGTTCCTGAAAGAAAAATATTTAGAAACTGCCACTACTTGCTTCACCAGTGTGTTGTTTTATTTCCTATATATATATTTTTTTTTTTTTTTTTTTTTTGAGATGGAGTCTCGCTCTGCCGCCCAGGCTGGAGTGCAGTGGCCAGATTTCAGCTCACTGCAAGTTCCGTCTCCCGGGTTTACGCCATTCTCCTGCCTCAGCCTCCCGAGTAGCTGGGACTACAGGCGCCGCCACCTCGCCCGGCTAGTTTTTTGTATTTTTTTAGTAGAGATGGGGTTTCACCGTGTTAGCCAGGATGGTCTCGATCTCCTGACCTCGTGATCCGCCCGCCTCGGCCTCCCAAAGTGCTGGGATTACAGGCTTGAGCCACCGCGCCCGGCCTATTTCCTATATTTTAAGTTTATATGAAAAAACACAAGCAATCTTGTCTGTACCTCAAAGTTTGATTGCTTTCAAAATAAAAATATGCTTTTAAAAAGTAATGCAGCACGAACAAATGAACAGTCACTATTACATTCAGAGTAATTTAATACAATTCAATTCAATTAAATACCACTGCTGTAAAGGAGGATTAAAGTCTCGACAGCTGCACTTGAAGTATAGCAATTAATGGAGTTGGAATTCAGGAATCTAAAAACTATCCCATTACATTTCACTAAATCAAAGGATCTAAAAAACAGTTGTTGAATCATTATTGGATTAACAGAGGATTGTTGATGTTACATCATTTAAATCATAGGTCTTAATCCCTATAATAAAGTCAAGCATTACAGTGTTTGCAAAGCAGAAAAAAATCCCAGGAGTGGGAAGATCCATTTCAGCAACACTTCCCTGCTGTTGAGTTGGCACCAACTCACAGCAGTCAGTGGAATGTGTTGATAATGTGTTTGACCAGGGATGTCAGGGTTATTGGGGCTGGACTTATGGGCACAAAGTGATGGATGACCCCTCAACTGTGATTTGAGGGATTCTGCAAAGAGTATCTTGATCAAAATAATACCATCTGCCCTCTGTCAGGATGTCTGAAATCCAGTCATTGGAGTTATAGTCCTTTGGATCTTAAGGTTTTTATACACTTTCTGACATTTCTGTTGCCAAAGAGACCCGTTGATTCTTTCAAGACCCAAGACTTGCAATTCTGGCCGTTGTCACTACATAGATGGTCATTTAGCTAAGCATAGTACTGCAGCGATTTCAGGATGGATAACCCAGAGATGTGATGAAGTTTAACAATCCAGACAGTTAAGCCTTTTCCATAATCATATGATATTTTTAAAAAGACTGACTAGCTAAATTCAAGTGCTACCACATTTAGCAAGATTTAAATGAATAACATGATACCTCTTTATGTTAAAATTTCTTATCAATTGCAATTTGACTTATACTTGGTTTCCAAATTTACGGTAACATTTTTCTTCAGATTGCACAGCTCTGAAGTTGTATTTCTGAACCAAATTTTATGTAATTGCTTTTCTTGGCAGAGGGAGATTTTTTTTCCTGGCTCCACTTAGGCTCAGAACTCATTCCCCTCTGGCACCTTCTACTTCTTTTCACAGGCTTAATGGTAAAGTTCCAGGATGTCCGCTCTTTCTCTGTCCCTTTGAATTCTCTTGCCATGATTAACTGGAGAAAACCACCAAGAATTTGTGATAATCATGTATCAGATTTGGCCCTCTAAAAGTTTTGCCTGTTCACCCTCAGTATTCAGCTTAGCCGTGTGCACCAACTCCCACTGCACCAGTCTGCTCCCAACCCCTTGAGAAAACAGTTGACTGAGATGAACACAAATCAGTCAAAACATCTGCCTCAAACCTCAGGCCAACTTCATTTTTCACATGTCTTTTGAAAGATTGAAAACAGAGTTTGAAATGAGTACAATGGCAGCATTTTTTTTTTTTTTGGACACAGTTGTAGGACTTCTGGTAGGAATTCCTGCTTCATTTTGAATCTTCCTTCAGCTTCTCTTAAAAACCACACAGAAAAACACAGAGAATTTTTTAGAGTCACAAAATTTGTTTACAGTGAAACGAAGAGACCGAAAAATCTGCTAACTCCATTTACATGTAAGAGCTGCCAAGAGCAG
The DNA here is from genome assembly GCF_000951035.1 of Colobus angolensis palliatus. Classification (NCBI taxonomy): domain Eukaryota; kingdom Metazoa; phylum Chordata; class Mammalia; order Primates; family Cercopithecidae; genus Colobus; species Colobus angolensis. Next base: position 1,701,258 of record NW_012114364.1, on the reverse strand, counting down.
CTGAAGTCAGCAAAATCCTGCAGGAAGCCAGGTGGGAAGCATCAGGGAAGAATGGAAAACAAGGAGGAGGCAGTCCTGGTACGTCTCAGAAATCTCCAGAAAATTACTCCCTCAGAAGGGAAGTGTTCTACCCTGTGTCAGCAAAAAGAGTCAAACTCGGTATTTGAAGGGATTTATTCTGAGCCAAATATGAGTGACCATGGCCCTTGACACAGCCCTCAGGAGGTCCTAAGAACATGTGCCCAAGGTGGTTGGGGCACAGCTTGGTTTTATACACTGGAGAGAGACATGATACTTCAATCAAATACATTTAAGAAATACATTGGTTTGGTCCAGAAAGGCGGGACAACTCAAAATGGGAACTTCCAGCTTATAGGCAGATTTTAAAATTTTCTGGGTGACAATTGATTGAGTTTCTCTAGACACCTGGGATCAATAGAAAGGAATGTCTGGGTTAAGATAAAAGATTGTGGAGACCTAAGTTATTTGTGGAGGAAGCCTTTAAGTACTAGGCTTCAGAAAGAATAGGTTGTAATATGTTTTTTTTTTAATCAGACTTAAAGTCTGTGTTAATGTGAATGCCAGAGAGGTATAACGAGGCATGTTCGACTCCCACGTCCTATCTTGGCCTGAAACAGTCTCTCAGGTTAACCTTTAAAAGAGCCTGTCTGAGGTCGGGCACGGTGGGTCACACCTGTAATCCCAGCACTTTGGGAGACTGAGGTGGGTGGATCATTTGAGCTCAGGATTTTGATACCAGCCTGGCCAACATGGTGAAACCCCTGTCTGTACTAAAAATACAAAAATGAGCTGGGCATGGTGGAACATGCCTGTAGTCCCAGCTACTCGGGAGACTGTGGCAAGAGAATTGCTTGAACCCAGGAGACAGAGGTTGTGTTGAACTGAGATAAGGCCACTGCACTTGAGCCTAGGTAACAGAGTGAGACTCTATCTAAAAACAAACAAACAAACAAACAAAAACAAAAACACCCTGTTTGAGGAACAAGTCCATTGAGATGGCTGGGGGGCCTTGGAATTTTATTTTTGGTTTACACCTGCAAGGAAACTGCTGCAATAGGCGTTGGATCAAAGAAGTTGCAAGTACTGGGAAAGCATGAGAAGAAAAGTGTGGAAGGTTCTTCGGGGATCCAGAGTTGGCATCGTTCAGAAAGCATCAGCAAAATACATACTCTAAAATTGTGGGGATTGCCTTGGAAGGCAAGCTCTGTCCCTCGGTTGCAATAACTGGTGAAGGAACTACGGGAGTGTAGGGCTGGTTGGAGAAACTATCTTGAACTTCATTAAGTTCAGAGAGTCACAGAAATGTGGCTACACAACTGTATCATCTCTAAAGGAAACAGTTCTCCACTAGCCTAACAGAGGAGGTAGAGCTCTTCAGTTACTAAACTAGGAAAGTTACTCTGGCACTTCTTCCTCTTCCTCTATCCCTCCACTTCTAACCTCTTGCAGAGAGCTGATTCGTGACAATACAACAACAATTAATTTTGTAAAAGGAAATGTGTAGTATTTATTGCCAAATACTCTAAGAAAACATGTGGGAAAGAATGGCAAGACATTTTGACAGACATAAGTTTTTAGGAAAAGGTGCTATAGAGCAGACAACAATTAACCAATTTTTCATTAATTAAAAAATGAATAAATCCCACATATGAAAACCAAGATAGACAAACTCAGAGAAGAGAGGAACAGAAAACAGAAGGTGATGGCAGACCTCAGGACACAAACCAAAGGAAAAAATTACAGACATACAAAGTATATTAGAAAGAGCACAAGGGAGATTTGGCACTACTGAGACCACATTAAAGGACTTAGAGGGTAGAAATAAGAAGAAAAATAAAATAAAAGAGAAATAAAGTGATATGATCATAGACAAATTAGAGCTATAGTATTACAACTCTATATGTGCTATAAAGCATAGCTTTATGCTAAAAAGCATAGTTCATATATGCTTAATTGGAACTCCAAAGAAGAAAACCAAAAGAAAGTAACAGAAAGAATATTTTCATTTAGAATTAAAGAATACTTGTGGCACACTGAGCAAGAGTTGGCCCAGAACCACCACCACTGAGTCACACCTAGGTAAGGTTGCTATCTTTAAAGATGCGGAACAAATCCCTTTTGGAACCCTTTAAAGATGTAGAAAGGCACAAGGGTGAATGAACTCACTTTTAAAGGAAAGAAAATCAGGATGGATTTACATACCAAAAGATAGCGAAGAACCAGCTACAGTGTACTCAAGAAAAGAAAGTGAGTCAAATGTTTTATATTCAGTCAAGCCTTACTTTAAGTAAGAAGGGACGTATTCCTTTTTTGTTTTGCTTTGATCTCATGTTTAGAGAATTGCATTAATCAATGTGAGTTCTTTTTATAGTCACATCAATGTTCAATGCCCTGTCTTATTTTATGGGCGAGTGTATGCATGCGTACATGTATATCTGTAACTATGTATTATGAATGTAGTTTGCATGTATGTTTCTACATTAGCATTTGGGTAGCATCTATGTAATAACATGATAAACTCATGACTCCAACTACTACAACCAGAACATTATAGTTATGTGACTACCCATGGGCCCCTCCATCATGCCCTATCTCTGCCTCCCTAGACCAGAGGTCAGTGCCATCCTCAATCATGTGTATGGGTATGTGTATGTGCATGTGTGTTCCTAAAATACCTATTGTTTTTAAAATTTGTTTTAACTTTTTGCAAAAGTTATTTTGCTACATATGACCTTCTGAAACTTCAAATCTACTACCACATCCATTACAAGAAACAGAATTATTTTATGTATCACAGCAATAGTTAGAAAACACACCAGTTACTTGAGCAGAGAAACTTTATATAAAACACTAGTACTAGATATAAGGTTGTTACCCACTGAAAGGGCAAAAAGAGAACTCTAAGGTATCATAAAAGAAGGAGCTATCATCCCTTACGGCTCAGAAAACAAAGGAAACTAAGGGGTAAACTTAGAAAAGAGCCCCTGTGGGGCTGAAACTCAGATGTCTGAGGAGACACTGCCCAGTTGCTGCTGATGCCTGACCCCAGAGAAGGGGCCTTCCTAAGACTGGGACCCAGGCCTCTGAAGAGGAGTGCTACCAGACTGGTTCTGTAAATAATGGGAAAATTACAAGCTGATTCAGCTGCTGCTGTGGGAATGAACGGCCACTGCTGCTGTGAAGAAAGATTGGCAGGGATGGAGATCACAGGAACAGGAGGAGCAAATCCTTCTTCCTTCTCTAGCACGGCAGTCTCCTCTGGCGCCCCCTATTGACGAAACGTTTCATGGAGCCAGTTGGCAAAGCACAGGTCTCCTGCCTGCAGGCTCATGCCTTACATCAAAGAGCTGATTATGGAAGGTGAATTTGGAGCTCAGAGGCAATATCTTAATAACTGGCACAACCAGTAATAAAGAAAAAAGTCCTGAAAAGACAGCTAAGAATTCTAAGATGCTATAAGAAAAACTGCACGTTAGAAGAAATGAAACATGTAACATTGCTGATTGGTTCATATTGTTGAGTTTAGCTGTAGATCATTCATTTTGATTGCTATATAAAATTTCATTGTGGGAGTATACCTTAATTTATTCATTCTTTTGTTGAAAAGCTTTTAGATAATCTCCAGCTTTTGCCACTGTAACAATGCTGTTATGAATACTCTTGTTCATGTCTTCCGATACATTTATTAGGGTTTGTAAATGTGCAATATTAAAATATGTTACCAAACTATTTTCCACAACAGCTGTACCAATTTACATGGCAACCTGCGATTGACAGATCCTATTGATGACATTCTCTACAGGACATGGTATTATCAGATGGCTTTGAATGTGTAAGAGCTAAGGGAAGCATTGTTCATAGGAGGGTGAGATCTAATGGAAAAGTTATTCATTTTGAAGAATCGACACGAGGACACACTCCAGCCAATACATACATGACTGACTGGAAAAATTTTGGCAAAGGACTGGTGACGAGAGGTCCAGTTTCATGTATCTGATTGCCTACGTGACATCTTCCTTTGGATGTCTAACAAATACATCACAAACCTAGGGTGTTTTAATGGTGAAACCCCATCTCCACTAAAAATACAAAAATTAGCTGGGCGCGGTGGTACGCGCCTGTAGTCACAGCTACTCGGGAGGCTGAAGCAGGAGAATCACTTGAACCCAGGAGGCAGAGGTTGCAGTGAGCCAAGATCATGACACTGCACCCCAGCCTGGTAACAGAGCGAGACTCTGTCTCAAAAATAAATAAATACATTAATTAATTTTAAAAAAAGATGAACTCCTGATAGTCTCACCAAACCTGTTCATCTAGTTGTCTTCCCTATCTCAGTTAATGTCAATTTCATTTAGTTGCTAAGATGAAAATCCTTGAAGTCACCTTGCTTCTTTTTTACTATTATTATCCAAATTATCAATAAATAAAACCTCTTGGATCTACCTTCAAAATGAGTCACGAATCCAGTTACTTCTCATGAACTTCACAACACTGCCACACTAGTTCAAGCCACCATCGTTCCCTCCTGAATTATAATGACAGGCTCTTAACTATTCTCCCTGATTCTGTCTTTGCCTCCCTTCAGTGTTTTTCTACGTCTTAGCAGCTGCAAGGATCCTTTAAAAATGTAAGCCAGATCATATTACTCCTTTGCTCAAAATTCTCAAATGGATTCCTTAGTACAAATGTGGATACACTTATAATCTTTTTTTTTTTTTTTTGAGATGGAGTGTCGCTCTGTCACCCAGGTTGGGGTGCAGTGGCATGATCTCTGCTCACTGCAACCTCCACCTCCCGGGTTCAAGAGATTCTTCTGCCTCAGCCTTCCTAGTAGCTGGGACTACAAGTGTGCACCACCACACTTGTTCTAATTTTTGTATTTTTAGTAGAGACAGGGTTTCACCATATTGGCCAGGCTGGTCTCCAACTCCTGACCTCATGATCCTCCGACCTTGGACTCCCAAAGTGCTGGGATTGCAGGCATGAGCCACCGTGCCTGGCCATATAATCTTAAAGTACATCTTTACAATCGTCTACAAGGCTCGTGTAAGGTGGTCCCCCATGAGCTTTCAACCTCACCTCTTACTACTTTTCTCCTTGCTATTTCTCAAATGAGCCAGATATGGTCCTGCTTAGGGCCTTTGCACTGGTTGTTCACCCTCCCTAAAATACTCTTTTCTCAGCTGTCTGCACAGTGCAATCTCTCTTCAAGTCTTATTTAAATGTCATGTTCTCAATGGGCTTTTCTGCTTTCCCTGATTAAAATTACAAACCACCCACTTGGCATTTGCTATTCTATGTTTTAGTGTTCTCCAGGGTACTTATTACCATCTAATACACAAGTAGCAGGTATCATTAAATATAAGAAACTATCAATTACAAAAAACACTATAATTTTATGTCCTAAGAAATTAATTAAATTAAAAATTGGTGCCAATAAGACTTACATATTGCATTCTTATCACTTCAAAATTATTTTTTATTTATTGAAAGAGCCATTTTAGACATTGATTTTTATTATATATCACTGTTGTGCAAACCCAAGAGAAAAATGTCGGCAAAACAAATTGTTTAAATTGTTTAAGATGTTACTAAAATGCCATCACATCTGGAATTTGGCTGTTTTAGATCATGGGACTGGGATTAATTGACTTGGGTCTCTTCTCCACGTAGCCGCGTGCTTTGTGCCATCGAGAGCCTTGGTGATGGAGCATTTCTCAAGAACATTCTGCTGTTGTCTCCAGGATTTTCTCCCAAACTGCTCACTTCATTCTGCAAATTCTGATACACATGCTCAGTCAATAGCAACTATGTCCTACAGCTGACAGCCAGACTGACAACAGGCTAATAGCACTATAAGGCATGTATACATCTCCGAGGTCTTAAAACGTGCAAAAATGTATATCTTAAAATAAATAAATCATAGCATTTGAGTTGCTTGTTTGCTGCCTGTCTCTCTAGATGAGCATGTAAGCTTGAAAATAGCAGGACTTTTGTTTGTTTTGTTTACTGCTGTAATCTCAGCACCTAGCACAATACTTGGCACCCAGTTGTTAATTTCTTCTGCTATGCCAAGAATCATTAAATTAGAGTAATGAACAATGTTTTCTGTTAGGTTCCACAAAACCCCTGTGAGGTTATGTTGAATGAATGAATGAATGAATGAATGAATCCTCCCTACCCTGAACTATTCTTTCTTTTCAAAATTGTGAAAAACTTAGGACTTGTTCTTTAGACCACTGTGAGGCTCTTATTCTGAATTAGATATTTTCCATTCATGCTTTTGATACTTGATAACAAGAGTAGGAAAATGGGTAGATTAAATACTATACTCTGAAACTGTACATCTTTAATAATATTCTGAGAACACACTATTGCTTAAAACGTGCATCAAAAACATTTATAAATAGAAACTGTCAATCGTCAGAGCTGGGAAAAAGATAAACATTGCTCAGATGAATGACTGGAAATTTTATTATGTCAGCATAAAGCAAACGATATTGACTTGGTGTAATGTCCCCTGATTTTGTTTTATTGTCAAACTGTCACCTACTCCAATGCCACATATTCTACAAAGAGAATAGGGAGACAATTTTTATTAATTTAATTCATTTATTTAGAGATGAGGTCTCACTATGTTACCCAGACTGGACTCAAACTCCAGGGCTGAAGTGATCCCCCCAGCTCACCTTTCCCAGTAGCTAGGACTACAGGCCAGGAGACAAGTTCTAGCTTGGTTCCTTCATTTGCTGTCTTTAACATCTTGGTATATTTAATTAGCATTTATTGGGAACCCACAGATACATGATGCATACAAAATTATAGAATGAAAGAAACAGAGAAGAGATAAGGATGGCATGCCTAGAGGGAAGAGTATTTCAAATTCATTATTTAAGTCCGTATACTGAGACCAGCTCCTTCTGCACATTGTATATGGGAGCTGATCCAGTACATAGGAAACTTAAAATGTAAAAACTTACTTTTCTAGTGTAATTACACAAAACTTAGAGTAATTGTTTTCATTTTTAGCTAAATTAACTTTTAAAAAGCTTTTTGTCAATTATATTATGGCTTTTAGCTGAATTTGCAGAGTCTGACTGAAATTTGGAACCACACATATACTGTTGATTCCTATTGTATCAGTGAGCAGAGTTGAGATAAGAGAATGGTGATCTTCTAAAGGAATCAAAGCAATTTGAGTGATGACTCTACTTTTCATCATTCTCAATATTTTTGTCATCTGAGTTAAATTAATAATAATACAAAAGAAAGCCTCTGCAAATTCTAGCATGCTCATCATGCATAAAACTCATCTATAAATTTACTTTTCAGTATATTGTCATTGTTATCTTCAAACAGAGTGAGGTGCATAAGGAATGGATGATGAAGTCAATTATATATTTATGCCCTTTAGGGAAATGGATCTATCACTTTCTTGGTTGTGCTCTGTAGCTACTGAGGAAAATAATTAGAGACTCAGAAACCAACAAGTACTAACTACTTAAAGTGTGTGCCCAGCTTATGGCTAAGTACTGATGTGGAGGTGATTTGGGGAGAGGAATAAAGTTTCTATGTTTGTGTATGTGTGTGTGCGTGCGCACATGTGCGTGTCTGTGTATACACACATATGTATCTCCATATATCTTTAAGCTGCTTTACCACTGAATTCCTAGCATCAGTGCCTGCACATTCAATATGATAAGTAATTACATAGCATGCCTGATTTTAGAACCCAAAACATATGGAACTTTGAAATTTTTAAAGTTATGATTATTATTTCTTTTAAAGATTTTCACATTCTTCCTGGTATCCTAATAGTGTGTTCATTTTCACCATTGCATGTTTTTTACTTATACTTTCTCTTCTTTATGTTTCCTTGTTTTACCTTTAAAGTGCAAATAATCAGAATGTATCAGATTAAGAAACTTTCCATCTCAAAAAGTCTAAGTCAGTATTTAATGAGTTTGGGATGGATAGCAAGACTGTTGTTAATACAAACTAATTTTTTTAAAATAGTGGAGTAAGTTTGTCTTAGTCCATTTTATGCTGCTATAACAGAATACTTGAGGCTAGGTGATTTATAGTGAACAGACGTTTATTGACTCACAGTTCTGAAGGCTGAGAAGTGTAAGATTGAGGTGTTGGCTTCTGGTGAGAGCCTTCTTGTTGCATCTTCCCATGATGGGAGGCATGACATGACAGAAGGGCAAAGAGAGGGCAAGAGAGAGACAGAGAGCCAGCAAGAGGAAGCTAGACTTCTCCTTCTATAGGGAATCCACTTCTGTGATAACAGCATTAACTCAATCATGAGGGCAGTGCCCCCATAATCAAAATGCCTCTCAATTGGGAATCAAGTTTCCAACACACAAACTTTAGGGTGCATATTCAAACGATAGCATTCTGTCTCAGGCCCCCCAAATTTATATCCTTTTCACATACAAAATATAATCACCCCTTCCCAATAGCCCCAAAGTTTTAACTTGTTCCAGCACCAAGTTCAAAGTCCAGAGCGTCATCTAGATCAGGTACAAATGAGACTTAAGGTATGACTGATTTGTTTTGAGGCAAATTTCCCTCCAGTTGTGAGCCTGTGAAATCAAAAAAGTTATCTACTTCCAAAATACAACGGTGGGACAGGCATAAGATGGACATTTCTATTCAAAAAAGGAAGAAATTGGCAAAAAGGAAAGGGTAATTTGTCCCAACTAAGTCCAAAGCCCAACAGGGTGAATCGTAAGGCTCCAGAATAATTTTCTTTGACTCTATGTCCCTATTCCTGAGCACACTGAGGTGAGGGTTGGGTCCCCAAGGCCTCAGGTGGCCCCATTCCCTGGTTTTGCTGGTCTTAGGCCACATAGCAGCTCTCAAGGGTTGGAGTCTGGTGCCTACAGCTCTCCCAGGCTGGTGTTGTATGCTGGTAGTTCGACAGTTCTGGAATTCTGGAGGCAGCCCTACCCCTGTGGTTCCACTAGACATTGCTTTGGTGGGGACTCTCTGCAGTGGCCCCGCCCCTGTGACAGGTTTCTGCCTAGGTCCCCTGTTGGATACATCCTTTGAAATCGAGGTGGAAGCAGCCATGCCTCCACAGCTTGCACACTCTGTGCACCTGCAGAAATAGCACCATGGGAACACCACCACCGTTTATGGCTTGCACCTTCTGGATCAGTGGCATGACCTGCACCTGGGCTTGCTTGAACCATCGCTGTGGCAGCTGAGGGGCGCTGTGAGGGAATGAAAGGAGCAGAGTTCTAAGGTCCTCCTGGGCAGGGAGCCCATGGAAGGCATCCTGGGCCCATTCCCCACCTCCTTGTGCCCCTCCCCCGCCTCCCCCCCACGACACACTCCAAATCATTCTGCCTTCTTAGAGCTCTGAGCCTGTGATGGGAAGGGCAGCCTTGATGATCTCCAACATGCTTTCAGGTTATTCTCCTATTGTCTTGATAAATAGCATCTGGCTTCTTTCTAGCCGCACTAATCCTTTTATCAAAGGGTCACTTGGCTGCACCCTGGTGCTCACCCTTGCATGCATTTTTGTTTTTTACATGGCAAAGCAGAACTTTTTGAAATCTTTATGTTCTGCTTCCCTTTTAAATATAAATTTTGTCTTTAAACCATTTCTCTCTTCTTTCTCTTTATCATGTGCAGTTGAAAGAAACCATGCAGTTCCTTCAATATTTTACTTAGAAACTTCTCCTACCAGATAGCCTTGTTCATTACTCTTAAATTCTGCCTTCCATAAAGCTCCAGGGAATGGACACATTTCAGCTAAATTCTTTGCCACTTTATAAGAAGGATAAGCTTTACTCCAGTTTCCAATAAGATATTTCTCATTTCTGGCTGAGACCTCATTAGAATGGCCTTTAGTGTCCATATTTCTAACAACATTCTGATCATGACCACATAGGTGTTCTCTAAGAAGTTCCATACTTTTCCTGCTCTTTTCTTCTGAGTCCTCACCAGAATTGCTCTGAACATTCCATTCAAAGCTTTTTACATTTTGTCCTCCAGATTCTTCCAACCTCTATCCATTATCCAGTTCCAAAGCCGCTTCTGCATTTTCAAGTATTTGTTATAGCAACACTGCACTTCTCTGGTATCAATATTCCGTTTCAGTCCATTTTGTGCTGTTGTAACAGGATACCTGAGACTGGGTAATTTATGGTAAACAGAAGTTTATTGGTTCATGGTTCTGGTGGCTGGGAAGTCCAGGTGCTGGCCTCTGCAAAAGTCTTCTTGTGTTGTTGCATGGTAGAAGGACAAATTGGGTGAAAGAGAGCAAGGGGGAGCTGAATTATTCTTTTTATAAGGAACCCACTCCCACAGTAAAGAACTCACTCCTATGATAACAGCATTAATCTATTCATGGGGTTGGTGCCCCCACGACTCCTATTAGTCCCCACCTACCAACACAACAGCATTGAGAATCAACTTTCCAGTACGTGAGCTTTGGGGAAAGCATTTAAATCATAGGAAGGTTGAAAAAAAGAAGTATTCAAAAGTACATTAGAAATTTGAGGGGAAATAGGTGTTGATGAACTCTGAAGGCTTATCAAAACTGTGTTAATGGCCTTTACAAGAGCATGTTGTCTCACAAATATACTTTTTGTAACAGACAAGAGTGTACCTAACAAGAGTTTAGAGGCTTATCTAACGTTTTACAGAGTAACAAGAAATATGTGCCAATAAAAATATTTTATGAAGATTCTGGGGACAAGAAAGCCACCTTCCTCTGCTCCGGGTTGGTAACTGAATCTGAAGGTGGCTGCTGGAGGTTGATGGTGAAGGGCTAATGGTCCCTTCCCTACACCTTATAGTGTGCACAGGAAAGGACAAAATTCCGTACTTTTCAAAAGACATAATTGAATAAAAGTACATTCATACTAACATCTTCCCTTATAACTTGATTTTTTTTTTGTTTAGCAACCAAATATTATAAAATTCAAAACTTAAAGTTTGCTGTAATAGTGTCATGAAGTTAAATACTTTCCTTTGGGATCACATTTAGAATCTTACGAACGCATGTAGTGGGAAAGTAGAATTCCAGTAAATAAATAGAAATGCAATAAAGTAGTAGAATTGCAATAAATAAATAGAAGTGCAAATAAATAATTGCACTTTATAGCATTTTTAAAAAATCATCCATTCAGTCATTAAGGTATGTGAGGATATGGAATCTAATTGAAAGCACAATCCATTATTCTAATTTAGTAGTTTTGTGCATGGCAGAATAAAATTAACAGTGTCACCAAACAGCTAAAATGAAGTGACGGCTCAACAAAAGACCTGGAGAGTCAAAAGCCTAAGTTATTATGTCCCATGGACAATCATGTTCTTGTGTGGACACCCGCACCGTATTTTAATCCCAGACATTTCTGAAAATTAGGTTTCAATTTGAATATAAACACACGACGTTGAGATGTTGAAAACAGAACTCAAGAAGAAAAAGGCATGTCCAGTCATATCAATACTCTTGAATGATTTGGAGTGGGGCAGTTTTGCAGTAATGCCAGTCCTCTGTGCGCATTCAACCAATCTATTGATGAACTGTCTTTGCTTTGCATTTGTAAACTTTTGCAGTTGCCAAAGTCAATCACTTATGGTAATAGAGTTGACCCACTGTGTAAATAACAAGCACATCCATTACTACAAATGAGCACATTAAAAAAGATTACCTCGAGATAATGCCTAAAAGGTTTAAAAGAGAATCACCCATGGTTCTAAATAGGGCTTTATGGCTACATAAATATAACCTATAAATTCAGTCATGCCTTCTTACTTGCAGTAAGTTTCATATATTAAAAACATAAGTGGCTTAATAAACAAAAAGGGGGAGGTAGTCACTGAGATCAAATCATAACAGACATAAACCTGAGTCTAAGTTACTGAGCTCATGCTATAGCTATTCTTAAGCATAATAGTTTAAAAATATGCAAGTTACACCACTTAAGAAAAATGTATTTATCATAGGACTTTTCATTTTCAACCTCACACAGAATTTTGGGAGAGAAGAAATCTTGGAGATTATCTGTATCACCTATTTCCTCCTTATATCTGGTGCTAAATTTTCCTCTTCAGTGCTCCTGCATGGGCAATATCTACCCTTTTATTAACAGCTCAGGGGTTGTATGTCTTTATATTACAGAATGTAAGAGAAGTATTGTGACTCTAATTAAGAAGGGTGATACAAGTTCAGGCAGTGTAAGCTATCTATTCCGTAGTTCTCAAATAGAATGAAAGGTAACACGTGTACCTCACTTACTGAAATGAAAATCACAGTAGTCATATATAGACTGTATAATGTATCATTTTTCTGTTGTTTTCTGTTTCTAATGATCTTTGTGACACTTCCCTCTTTCAAAACAAAATAATCTGACTCATTATATGTTTCTAATGTTGATACCTTCATATTGCCCATAAATTACTACATTTCCACAAATTACTGAAGAAAATATTGAATCTCTCAGAATTTTTTAAGATATTTTAAACAATGGTATGGCTCATTAACACTGAACAGAAACCCTTAAAGCAGGTCATTTCTTAAAAAAAAAAAAAAAAAGGTATAAACAGCAGTGATAAGCACAGAAAAATGCCAGGACTCATTTTGGACTTCTGTTTAAAGAGACATACTCCAGCAAATAGGGGTGGAATAGGGAGGTTTTCCTAAATATGGGTTCTAGAAAGCAGATTCTCATGGGCTGATGAATGCACCAGCCCCCACTATGATTCCTGTGGTACAGAAGTTGTAATCAAAAAAATAAAATCAGGTTGTAAGAACTGTTTTCCAGTTCCCATTCCCAATTCTCCTTCCCTGAGACCACAGCTCAGCAGCAATTGAAACACTAACTTGGGAGCAGTAGCTCTGATCCACCAGAACAAATACATTTCTGAACTAGGGCAGATTGGTTCTCTGCATTCTGTATACACTGGTAATGAGTGAAATAGAATGAATTTTGGAATCTTTCTCCACCACACACTAGTAGCACAATTTTATGTAAGAACCTTGATTTCTCGAAGCCTCTGTAAAATGGGAATAATGCTTAGCTTACACAATGGATGTCAGAAATTGAGCAGATATGACGCAATGTCTAACAAAGTGCTTTTCAGATAGTAGATGTTCAAAGACTATACTCTCAGGGATCATTTCTATAGCTTGTTAAATAGTAAGTGTTCAACAGATTCCAGGTGCCGTTCTTAATTGTCAGATAGGCCAGTCTCTTGCAATGAGTAGTGTGCCCAGCTGAAAGTGAATGGTTTGATCTTGTTCTCTTTTTTAAATTTTTAATTTATTTATTTTATTATTTTTATTTTTTTAACTTTTAGGTTAAGGAGTACATGTGCAGGTTTGTTATGTAGGTAAATTTTGTGTTGCAGGGGTTTGGTGTATAAGTTACTTCATTGCCCAGGTAATAAGCACAGTAGCCAATAGGTACTTTTTTCGTCCTCACCCTCCTCCCATCCTCAACTCTCAAGTAGGCCCTGGTGTTTGCTGTTCCCATCTTTATGTCCATATGTACTCAGTGTTTAGCTCCACACTCATAAGTGAGAGCATGTGGTATTTGGTTTTCTATTCCTGGGTTAGTTAGCTTAGGATAATGGCCTTCAGCTCCAACCATGTTGCTCCAAAGATCATGATCTCATTCCTTTTTGTGGCTACACAGTATCCCATGGTGTATATGTATCACATTTTCTTTAAGCTTGGAGTGCATCACAAATTGCTCCTCAAGACTATGAAAGGAGAAAAGGTTTCTATCTTATTGCAAATTGGGTTAATGAACGTAGAATAAAAGTGCATCTGGGGCCACTGTCTAGGAGCAAAGTACTAGTTTGTTCCTTGTATCAGTTAGCTTTCCTGATTTCAAGCAACAGAAACAAACTCTGGCTAATGCAATAAGAAAGGGAATTTATTAGACAGATTTCAGATTGCTCACCGAACTGAAAGGAAGGTGGGAAACTGGGTTGGCAAATAGGAGAAATAAGAGAGGTAGACAGCAGGAACCAGCATTGAAACTGTGTCACCGGGTATCCCTGGTAGCACCACCTTCCTAGCTACCACCAAACACCATTGCCACAGGGCACTGGATGCCACCCTGCTTTGCGTACTGCCTTCTCTGGATTCTGCAGCTTGGTTCCTGATGCTGCTGCCATGAATAATTTCTAACTCTTGAATTTGTGATACATTCCCTTTGGATTTAGGTATCTGGGTTGTCGAAATGGCAAATGTCAACTACATCCTCTCGGTGGCTTTCTTGGCAATAATTAGCCAAGTGTCGAATTAGCAGTTTTAAATAGACCTCCCCAAATAAGGAGAAAACTGCAGTTATTACTGTCTTCTCTAGAAAGGGAAGGTCACCTATTTAAATAATCAGCTCTCTTATACTTCTCCAACTAGAAAGGCCATTTCTATTTCCATGCACAATCCCTGGATTTGTGGAGAATCCCCTTATTACCTGAGTAAAGTGATTCTCAAATTTGGTTAGGTGGCAGTGCACCTGGATGTCAACTCCTAAATAGATAAGAAGCTTCAGGGTAGGCACAGTGTCTGCTTAGTTCAAAAATAGTACTAACATAGTGCTAAGCAAAGAGCAGAGACCCAAGAAATATTTGTTGTATAATATACTAGATTTGAAATACAACATGCAATTTTGTGTTAGATACTACTGTAAAAGGTACATTAAACAAACGCAATTCATAAGATGCATTCAAAATGCAATTTTAATTTTAGCTTCCGATGTCCTTTTAACGTGTATTTACTACAATATATTTTTCGCTTTCCACTGGATAAAACCTCTGGAAAGCTCATTGATTGTCCTGATCACTCATAAGTAGCAGTAAATCCCTTTAAGTTGCAAAATATAATTTTGGCTCAGAAATTAGAACATCTGGTCCAATATACTAACCAGTACTTCAGCCTTTAATTAAAGGTAAGACATCTCACCTCACCAAGGCCTGTTGTGCAGCAGTCAATCAAAGAATACCGGCCAGTGAGGAGAGACATTTGGGTGGGATCATGAAAGAGCAGTAAGGAAAATAGCGCCACCTTCTGTTGCGGCTGTTTTAGGGGGTAGAAAGCTTGGGTAAAAAAGAAGACTCATACCTTTTTGAGATGTGGGCACACCTGAATGTGTGTAACTACTGCGTTCATTTAACTTTTTCTGCCTTCAGAAATGATTTACAACCTTTTAATTATGAAGGCTTTTAAGAGTCAACCACAGACCAATAAAAAGGCTGGTCAACTGGGGATTGGCCTAGGGCACCTATCCCTAACAACTCTAAACCTGTTTTTGTGTTTTGTTTTGTTTTCGTTTTTACGCCTTCACTTTGGAAATACGCTGCTAGTTAACTTAGGCTTTTTCAAATACAACTCTTATTTAACTCGTGAAATAAAAAATTTCCCTGCTTCTACAACTAGAAAATGTCCTCAAGTAGAAATGAACACATTTTGCTGGCATACTTCAGTGTCGAATATGGAAAGAATCGACTCAAAATGAGCAAAAGGAAAACAAGTTTCTGTGCTGGTTTCCATTAGCTTAATGGTCTCTACTGCAGAAAGGGTTTCAGGTTTCTCACATAATTCCAGGAGGGTTGGTATAGAAACTGCAGAAATACCTACATCTATGAAAATAACAGAGGAACCTTGGTACTGAATTACGTGCTTATTCCCTATATTTTATGAAAATATATATTTCACACATAAAATACTTACCACTGATTTATTAGGTGTGATCATTAATAATTCCTGTAAAACAAGAACTTCTCCATTTCAAAGACTTTCAACAAGAATCACTACCACATAACGTCCAACAAATAGAAATGGAGAGTATTTTCTCATCTACTTTCAGAATACAAGCACTTTGCAAAAACCGGTAAGGTGACTTTGGTTCATCTGTGGCTGAGATGCTTAGGTGGATGATCCAACTGATTCACTCTCCCTCAGGAAGACTCATCCCAACCCTTACCTTTACTTAAAATAGAAAAATGATGTGAATAAGAATATTGCTGATAAGCATGTTGAACATTTTCAGGTCATGCAAAGTTAACCTAAGGAAATAAAAAGAAGAATCAACATAATTACTTATTTTTTAAAGGGTTTGTACCTAACAATTTTTAAAACGGCATTTGGGTACCAACAAGTTCATAAACTCAGCCACACTACTTGCAAATATGACACATCTGGAAATTCCTGTAGCTGGCCTGCCAATGCACACACCTGTAATGCCCTGCTCTGATCCTCACTGAGTGGTGCCACCAGCAGCTGGTGGCAAGTTACATCCTGACTTTGCATAGCTGTCAGGTTTTCGGGGGTGTCATGGAGGAGGAGGAATAAATAAGAGAATCTAATGACAATTCTTAGAGGATAATGAATAATATAATCACATCACTGTGAAAATGCCTCAGGAAGTAAGATACAAAAATACAGCACCATTACAAACATGAGGCAGTGACACTCTTTCAGAGACATATTTCTGTGTACTCCTTCCAAAACATCAAGCTGTACATCTTAAATATATACAAGTTTTAAAATTAAACAATAATAAAAATATTTTTTAAAAAAGGAAAAGAATACTTAGTATAGTGTTGAATGTTAATACCAAATGAGTGATCGAATATATACTATAGGAGTTGAAAACCAAAAGAAATTTGTAGATGATTAGATGATAAGGTCAAGATTAGGGAACAAGCAAGGCTTAATGGTACTTTTGAAGGACGGACAGAAATTAAAGACAGAGAACAAAAGGAAGGACATTTCAGAACATGGGAAAATACAGGATTAAATATAGATATGAAATATGTATATTTCAGGGTAGTAGATTCCAAACTTTGGAATCACCAAGAAAGACTTTAGGTCTTGGATGAGGGCTGAAAATATGCAGATTAAAAATATACTTCAGGTACTTGCTTATTAACTCTGCAGGACAACAAAGGAAATTTAAGACATTACAAATCTCTGGTTTGTCTAGTTCATTAACTTCTGGTCCCTCACTGTGTACTTAACTTTCTGTTGTTTCATTAACTATGGGTGCTTCCTAAAATCAAGACCTTGGGAAGCACCTGTTCTCTCTTATTCCCATTCTCTGATGAAAGTCTTAGACTAACTGTAGCATCACCAATGACTCCTGAAATCAGTTCCTTTAAGTCAAACTTTCCTCTAAGTCTAATGAACTTTTCTGTTTAGGTGATTTACCCTAAATTCAGAACACCTAAACCCAGATTTAACATTTTATCTAAAAAATGCTTTGCCTCCCCATTTCCATCACCAGTTCTATCATGCTCCCAATGAGTCTAAACTTTTGGCATCTTCAACAATGTCCTCTCTACCATCATTCATCTTGATTTTTAAAATGTCTTTTTCCTATGTACTTCTTTCCAGTCAGTGTCACTCCAACACCAGGACAGGCCAATAGCTTGTCCCAAAATTAATAAAGGAGTCTTCTGATGCTCGGTTCCTGAGTCTATTTCCCTGTAGCTGTTCTGGCATGGAATTGCCTGATTGCATTCCTCGTGACACCCTCAAGTCCCTGAGGTCATCACCCTTAAGAGAAAAAAACAAAACAAAACATTCAACAATACTCTTTTGGATGTGGCATAAAGATTACCTTAGTCCAGAAGCCCCAGATAACTTCTCCAAGCCAACTGTGTTTTATTCTTTTATAAGAATCCATCCTTGGCTGATTCCTTAACAAGTACCTGAAGCATATTTTTAAAATGCATATTTCAGGCCTCATCCAAGACCTGAGAGCTTGCTCAGTGATTCCAAAATTTGGAATCTACTACCCTGAAATATGCATATTCCATATCCATA
This sequence comes from Colobus angolensis palliatus, assembly GCF_000951035.1. Classification (NCBI taxonomy): domain Eukaryota; kingdom Metazoa; phylum Chordata; class Mammalia; order Primates; family Cercopithecidae; genus Colobus; species Colobus angolensis. The sequence goes on along the minus strand of NW_012114364.1, from coordinate 1,683,437 downwards.
TTTAATCTTGTATTTTCCCATGTTTTGAAACAGTCTTCCTTTTGTTCTGTCTTTAATTTCTGTCTGTCCTTCAAAGACTCTATTAAGCATTCTTGTTCCCTAATCTTGCCCTAATCATCTAATCATCGACAAATTTCTCGTGACTTTCAATTCCTGTAGTATATATTTGATCACTCATTTGGCACTTTCACACATCACCATACTACATTTTCTTTTCCTTTTTTTAAAAAATGTTTTTTATTATTGTTTAACTTTAAAACTTGTGCTATATATTTAAGGGGTACAACATGATGTTTTGGTATATGCAGCGTCCCTGACTTACAATGATTCAGCTTATGATTTTTTGACTTAGGATGATCTGAAAGCGATACATAGTATATCCCTTGATTTATCATGGGGCTAGGTCTGGATAAACTCATCACACATTGAAAATATCGTAAGTAGAAAATGCACTTTTGACTTATAATATTTTCAATGTATGATGAGTTTGTCTGGGCATAGCCCCATTCTAAGGTGAGGAGCATCTGTACTTACGCACAGCAAAATGGTTACTATAGTCAAGCGAATTAACATATCTATCTATCATTTTGCACAGTTACCCCCTCATTTTTTTGTGGTAGAAGCACCTGAAATCTATTTTTAGCAACTTTTCAATATACAATTCTATAACTACAGTCCTGATGCTGTACGATTACTACTCTTCCTCATCCTACTTATCTGCAACTTTGTACCCTTCAATGTATTGTACATCTTCCCATTGCCTTCCCCCTTCTTTTCATAAAGTTCTTCCCCCTCCTCCTTTTTCTCCCCATTTTTCTTTTTCTTCCCCTTCCTCTTTGTCTTTGATAAACAAAATATATGATACAATTGAGGATTTATGTGAAACCACTTGCTTTATTTCTGACATGTATCGTTCCTTGGGTCTTCAGCTACTGCTTTAGTAATGGCATTAGGCTATTTTTATCTCCCATAGTATACTGCACAGAGTAGGTGCTCAACAAATACTTGCTGAAATATTTAATAATGAGTGAAATAGTTTTGTGAGATATAATCGACAGTACAAAGGGAAACCTCTAACATGAAAGTCACTGACTAAAACAGACAGAAGGATTGTAGAGGAAACAGCTAGTTAAGAGAAGGGAAAAAAGCTTAAAATATCATTTACATCCTCAGAGAAATAGAAATAGATGTTGCATCTATGAAAGAAGAGAACATACAGAGATCATAAAAGAACCAAGAAAACTTTAGACATTGAAAATATGCTAGCAAATTAAAACACTCAATATAATGACTAGAAGATAAATTTGAGGAAAATCTCCCAGAAATGACGACGGCATGAAGATTAAAGATGGAAAATAGTAGAGAAAATATAGAAAATTAGAGTTTCTGTTCAGGAGGACTACCACCAGAGTAATAAGAATTCTATAAAGAAAGAATAAGGAGAAGAAAAGGGAAAGAAATCTAGAAAATTCTGGAAAATATGCAATACTGGAGAAGATGGAACTTCCATATGAAAATGCCTACTGAAAATTCATACAATGGATGAAAAATACTCATATCAGGTTATATTATTAGGAACTTTTAGAACTGTGAGGACAAAGAGAAGATTCCAAAAGCTTCCAGGCCGGGCGCGGTGGCTCAAGCCTGTAATCCCAGCACTTTGGGAGGCCGAGACGGGCGGATCACAGGGTCAGGAGATAGAGACCATCTTGGCTAACACGGTGAAACCCCGTCTCTACTAAAAACTACAAAAAAAAAAAACTAGCCGGGCGAGGTGGCGGGCGCCTGTAGTCCCAGCTACTCGGGAGGCTGAGGCAGGAGAATGGTGTGAACCCAGGAGGCGGAGCTTGCAGTGAGCTGAGATCCGGCCACTGCACTCCAGCCTGGGCGACAGAGCAAGACTCCGTCTCAAAAAAAAAAAAAAAAAAGCTTCCAGTGGGCAGAAATTAAAGATCACATGTACACATAAAGGCTCAAGAAAGGCTCAAGTGTGAATGAATCTCCAGAGCAATCCTAGAAACTAGAAGATAGTGGAGTTCTGAATTCCAGAGGAAAAAAGTATTGATTTCCCATATATAAGTTCCCATATATAAGTTGTATGTAGCCCATATAGCATTTAATCGTGAGGGTAGATAAAAAGACATTCTCCAACATACAATGATCTCAGAATATATACCTTTCATTCATCGTTTTACACTAAGCCTCTGAAGGATGTACTCCACCAAAATAAGGGAGTAAAGCAAGAAACAATAAACAAAGACTCCAGAACATAAAGTATCTAACACAAGTAAAATGCAAAGGGAATCTCAAAGATGAGGGCAAAGGCAGCTGGAGGCCATTATCCTAAGCGAATTAACACAGAAACAGAAAACCAAATACCACATGTTCTCACTTATAAATGGGAGCTAAACATTGGGTGCTAGTGGACATAAAGAAGGCAACAGTAGACACTGGAGACTACCAGGGAGGGAGCGGGGAGGGAGAGCAAGGAATGAAAAACTACCTGTTGGGATTATGCTCACTACCTGGGTGGACAGGATCAATAGTACCCCAAACGTCAGCATCACAGAATATTCTTTTGTAATAGACGTGCACATGTACCCCCAATTATTTATTTATTTATTTATTTATTTTTGAGACAGAGTCTTGCTCTGTCACCCAGGCTGGAGTGCAGTGGCACGATCTTGGCTCACTGCAAGCTCTGCCTCTCAGGTTCAGGCCATTCTCCTGCCTCAGCCTCCCGAGTAGCTGGGACTACAGGTGCCCACCACCACGCCCGGCTAATTTTTTGTATTTTCAGTAGAGACGGGATTCACTGTGTTAGCCAAGATGGTCTCGATCTCCTGATCTTGTGATCTGCACACCTCAGCCTCCCAAAGTGCTGGGATTACAGCCGTGAGCCACCACGCCCGGCCCATGTACCCCCAATTCTAAAATAAAAGTTGAAAAAGAAAAAAAAAGAAAGAATGCTGGAGAAAAAAAGATGATGGCAAAGGGAGATTTCAGGATCCAAGGATGATGTCTGTACAGCAGGCTTGGTGAGCACCCAAGAAAGATGACAGCCGGGGAACAGAAGGCTCTGGGAACAAATTATCCCAGATAAAACTAGTGGAATGCTTAAGAAAATGTAACCACAGCATGCTGCATGACTCAGCTATGTACTGAATATATGTAGACACACTATAAGGAACAAACAGAGGATGAGAGAAAGGTAGCGCCAATGTGTGTATGTAGGGGAGGAGAGAGAAGCATGTTATTTAGAAATATAAAGGTCAATGTCAAAGAGCTAGCTGAAAGAGTTGAATGTGTTTGCCATTCATGAACTTTCAGCTAGTGTTCCTCCACACAACTGAGACTTCTTAGTCGCAAGAGAGGAAAAAAGTATGTAGGGTTGGGGAAAAAGTTATTTTTCATAATAATCATTAAGATTTCTCTTTTAAAACTAAAAATAGATTTAACCTTGATTTTAAAATAACAATCCAGTGATGGCAAGGTGTGAGGAAAGGGCCACATGCTATTATTGGGAATAATATTGACAACATTGATGATGTTTATGGTAGTAGCCACAGGAACTAATATTTACGTGTCTTTCACTACATGCCAGGCACTAATCAAAATATTTTTAAATTTACTAACTTATTTAATCTTTACATCAACTTTATGGAATAAGATGATTTCTTAATCTCTACAGATGAAGAAAACAAGGCAAAACAGAAAAAAAAATACATTTTTGGTGAGGTCAAACAGCTAGTAAGCAGCAGTGCCATGATTTGAATATGTACTGATTCAGCACATTTTTGGAGAATTTGGGCACTATGTACTAAATTAAAACTAGCATTTCAGTGAATAATAACATTTCAAAAATTCAGATTCAAAAAACATAAGTATACAAAGATTATATACATATATCCATGTATTCACTTATCTTCCCTTGGCCAGAAAACCATATAGGTGATTTAATGCCATGACCTTCTCAAGGTATCACATTTAATGAGGGGTACATGATGTCTATCTTTCCCTTATCAGTGATGTAAACCTGATCATGCATCAAGCTGCTGCTGGGTATCTCCAATATAGAATTCCTTTTTTCCTTTTCTTGCAATTAATAAGAAGTCTATGGAGAGACACTTTAAGATTATGCAAATATTTCACTCATTATAACAAATTTCCATAGGTTTAACATCCATTTGTAACCCTTGTCTGATCCAAGCTTTACTATGATGGTTGCAAAGTAATGATTTTCCAACTCTAGCAGTCCCCACATTTACTATTGATATATGGCAGTCTATTGTGAGCAAGAATCCCTCCTCTTACTCCTCTTCCTTCTTCTGTTCCTCCTCCCCCCTTCTTCTGTTCCTCCTCCCCCTTGTCCTTTCACTCCTTCTTTCTGTCTCTCATTCTGTCATCAGTATGGACTCATAAACTCTAATTTTTTCAATAGTTTATAATATATCACTATGCCTAATTATTTTGGTGTTCAAATTATTTGGTGTTCCAAATTTGGATACACTGAAAGCCCCTTCAAGCTGGATCCTTTATTCTTGTGACATCTCTCACCAATTTATTGAACATTTTTCTACTTTCTGGCATAACAAAATGCTCCAGGTCCATCTTACACCTACCTTTCCCCAGCCTGGTATCAGCCACTTCTACAGGGAGCTTTGGGAGGGATTAGAGTTAGAGATCAAAGTCTGAGAAAAACAGTGTTGAATTGAATGATTATGAAAATTTCTAAAAAAATAATTCTAATAGAGGGCTTGGAATGAGTCAAATTTTATAGCAATAAATAAATTTTACAGTGAAAAGATGGTGATTTTCAAGTAAGTGGTAGCAGGTGATTTTTCCCAAGTAACTCATAAAGGCAGCAAGGACAACCATTTCCAAGGAGAAAAATTTATTGGAAAGGGATTCTCCAAGAAAACTTTATGGAGAAGCAATTTAAGCTAAGCCCACAGAATTGGAAGGGCTTAGAGCAATGACTCCTGGGCAATGAACACTGGTTTTAGGTATCACATTCTCAGGCCCCTCACAGGGTTCATTCTAGTTTTTTCCATTTCCGTGTCTAAAACTCCAACAATGAAGAGACGTAGTCGCTATTGTCAAGGTGTAGTGTTTGATACAAATCCGAGCATTTATTTCACATATTCTTAGCTGTAGGTATGATAGTCTGCTTGTTTTGCATGTTTATCTTGCCAACTCAAAGGAGGAAGATCAAAATAAAGTCCATTTATCCTCCCTGTCTACTCTAATCCCACACACATGAACAACAATAGTCCACTACTCCAACTTTGAAATAAAAAGTAGACTATTTCAGTTAATTTTCCTGACAACTGACATTTCCTCTTGAAGGCAGGAAACCTCACATATATTTGAAAATTATTCATCTCAAGTTGTTAACCAAAATAGTTTTAAAAAAGCGAATTAACCTTCTATCCACGTAATAAAACAATCACTTAATTTTTTTCTGATTCTTTTGAATTTTTGTTCATTTGCCCATATTATTTTTTATAAGGGTAAGCACAATTTTATATTCTCTACAATTAAAAATGTTTTCCCTACTTTGTCACATGGGTTTTCTAATCATGTTAGATCACATACAATTGTAGTAAGTGAAATACCAAATATTCTGGAGAATTTTGCTATTGGTAGGCCTTTTCACTGCTATCAACAATTTGCAATAAACATCTTCGTGTATAAAATTTGAAAAAACAATCATTCCCTTATAATAAAGCTTCTGGAAGAGAAATTAAGCTTGATTGTGGTAGAGACTAAGAGGGGCCACAGTTAATGAGCTGAGTTCAACCCAAGAAGTTAGAAGAACAATAGAGATAACTCAAATAAATGAGAAATAAATATAAGAACAGAAGTTGAAAATAGAAATAATTATACAATAGAGTGGATCAAACCAAAAGCTTGTTCTTTAACTAAAGACTCATGAGGAGTACATGTTCTCTCTCAAAATAATTACAAAAATGCAGAGAAAGCACAAAGAAACATCAGGAATGAAGTAGAGATATAACTATAGCTACAGTTTAGAATTATACTACTTTTTAATATAATTATATTATTTTCCCCTTAAAAATAACGATATATAGGGGAAGAAATATTTGTAACCTTTAAAGCACTTTTGAAAGCTTAGAGGAGAACCACTATTCCAGTGATACTTCCAATAAACCCAAAATAATTGTAAATATTTTCATGAAGAAATAGCAGCATCAAGCTCCTTGATATTTCCTATGGGCAAGGGTATTCATCTATGACTTGGACTCTAACCTTGGAGTTTGATATATTAGAATAATGGAAAAACTTGCATCAGAGTGGTATTTAGTTTACTTCTTAGCAGGGTTCAAATAATACACACTTGGATCAATTAATACCATTCCTTTCCTCCACATCATTCCCAAAGGTGTTATAAAAACTGTAGCCACTCTACTTCTGCTTCTGCAGAATTACATGAATCCCCTTTTGATAGCCTTCACCAAATGATTTACCTTGGAGGATTTATCACTTTTGAAATATCTCACCCCATGAAGAGTAGAGCCCTTGCCTCCATAGTCCTCTCAACTTTTGAATTTTTGGACACAAATGACTAAGAAGTAGAGTTGTATCTCCCATTTACAAATACAGAGCAGCATACAAAGGTGAGCCAGGAGCTAAGTCAAGCATAAATCAGACTAAAATGCTTTGTTTTCCTCCCCTCTCCTCCCTCTTAGTCTTTTCTTGCATTTTACATATTCTTCCATGGAAATGTAAATCTCTCAATACAGAGTTGTGGGCACTGGTCCAAATACATGCCACCCCGAACATAGATTGAGAAAAACTCATCATTGGTTTTGTTCGTACAAGGTCAGAATTAGGCCTCCCATTCCTGTTTGCTCCGACAGAGGCACCATCCTTGTCTCATGGGATTGGGCACAAGTGCTGCTATGTCTGATCTTTTTCTTAAATTTCCTGAAGTTGTTGTTTTCCTAAACATTCCAGTTTGGTAAGGTTTTCCTCTGTTAATTTGCTATCTGAAACCAGTGGCAAGATTTTCTCACAATAATATTTTGCAGACACCCAGTCCTCTTGTAACAGGAAGGGAAGGGAACTGTTACATTTTGATCCATCAGACTGCTCTCATAACGGAACAGGGGAAACTTAGAAAATGCTGCCTGTGTGTATAAGGTTATCCTTGCCATTTCATGTTCTTGAAGAACTCATTATTAGTTTTAAGTACCTGACCAGCTGGAGAATGTGAAGGAAAATAGTCACACGACAAGGTTAAACAGCAAAAGAGCAGATTTTTCAATTCTGCTAATGAAAGGTCTGAGGACACCAGGTGAACCTTCTGAATAACAGATGGGCTATTACATATTTTGTCATGTTCTAATCAGCTAGCGTCTTGGCTAGAGATTCATATTCTTGGATGGAAGGAAGAAGGGAAGGAGAAAGGGAGGGAGGAAGGAAGAGAGGAAGAAAATAGTTTTCTGAAACTGTAAGAGTGATGACAAAATAGTTTATGTTTTCCATACAAATTGAGTGGGGAGTTATTCTAATGTTCAATGTAAAGTAACTTTTAGAGTCTAGGTTAAGTGAAAATGTCAGTTTTCTAAAAAGAAAAGAACATAATAGTATCAAATTTACCCAGCCTGCAAGATGTGTGGCAGTGCATACCTACCGAACACCTTAATGCAGAAAAAAAGGTACAGGGCTTAGCCATGTGTGCTTAACACACTGTCCTCATCCTCTTTTGACCCCACCTCTTTTGTTTAATCCCCTTAACTGGCATCCTCAGGTCTGCTTGATCCTAGTTCATTGCTAATTAGTCCCAACTGCTAACTTTCTCCAGACCTTTTCCAGCTGTAATTCTATTTTCTCCCTTCTGTGGTTCACTTATCGTCTGGATCAATTTCAGCAAAGTCTGAGAGTTCATGTCTTTTGGTTTTCTCTATTCCAAAAGGCATGAGTTTTCTCCACTTTACTCTCTGCTTAAACTCACATATGGATGAAAAATGGCTTCTCCTTAGATTTCAGTCATAGATTCAAGCAGTATTGCTTGGAGTGGAAGTACTGCGTGCAGTCAACCATTGCCATTTACTACTGCTTGCTGTGTTCCAGAGAAGGAACCAGATGAAAAGAGCCAGAACAGGACCTGACACACAGTGAGCACTCAGTATTCTGCTGCTGTTACTACAACCCAAGCACTAGGTAAAGTGTCTGTTCCTCACAGCATCATTTGTCAAGAAGGTGAAAAGGAGGAATGAACAAAGAGCCTCCCCTTGTGGTTGAGTGGAATCCTCAGGCCCTCTCTGCACCCCAGCACAAATAGTAAAGATCTTTCAGATCTTTCAAAATTGTTCTTATCAACGAGGAGGTTTAACAAAATCCTGAATAAATGAGAACTTGAGACTGCTGCATTTCATTAGTTATTTTCAAGTCCAAAATTTGTCCTTCAAGTATATATATTTTTAATGTATTTGAGCTTAAGAACTACATGTGCTAGTTTTATTTTTGTTGTACAGATTATTTTATCACTCAGGTATTAAGCCTAGTACTCATTAGTTATTTTTCCTCATCTTCTCCCTCCTCCCATCCTCCACCTTCAAGTAGGCCCCAGTGTCTGTTGTTCTCATCTTTCTGTCCATGTGTTCTCATTATTTAGTTCCCACTTGTAAGTGACAATATGCTATGTTTGGTTTTCTGTTCATGTGTTAGTTTGCTAAGCCTAATAGCCTCCAGCTCCACCCATGTTTCTTCAAAGGACAGAATCTCGTTCTTGTTTATGGCAGCATAGTATTCCATGGTGTATATGTACTATATTTTATTTATCCAGTCTACCATTGATGGGCATTTAGGTTGACTCTGTGTCTTTGCTATTGTGAGTAGTGCTTCAATGAACACACAAGTGCATGTGTCTTTATAATAGAATGATTTATATTTCTATGGGTATATACCCAGTAATGGGATTAGTGGGCTGAATGGTAGTCCTAATTTTGGGTCCTTGAGAAATTGCCCACTGCTTTCCACAATAGCTGGACTAATTTACATTCCCTCCAACAGTGTATAAGCATTCCCTTTTCTCTGCAACCTCACCAGCGTTTGTTATTTTTTTGACGTATTAATAACAGTTATTCTGACTGGTGTGAGATGGTATGTCATTATGGTTTTGATTTGCATTTCTCTAATGATCAGTAATGCGGAGTTTCTTTTCATATGCTTATTGGCCACATGTATGTCTTCTTTTGAAAAGTGTTTATGTCCTTTGCTCATTTTTTGATGTGTTTTTCTTGTAAATTTGTTTATGTTCCTTATACGCAAATAAAGTCCTATGAATATTAGACGTTTGTCAGATGCATTGTTTGCAAATATTTTCTCCCATTCTGTAGGTTGTCTTACTGTATTAATAGTTTATTTTCCTATACAGAAGCTCTTTAGCTTAATTAGATCCCATTTATCAATTTTTGCTTTTGTCTTACATGTATTTTCTGATATTTGTTAAGGTTTACACTTATTGTGCAGTCAATTGAGAATTTTCAAAATATGTTTTTATTATAGCTGGTTATCAACTGAAAACTTCCCTGAATTGTGGGCGCCAGTCTGAGGCCTCGGCGTCTCCTTCTCTAGTCACCCCAGACTTCTCTCTTCTGACTCTTTGCTCAAAACTTAGGTGAGTGTGGCAATATTTACTTTCTCCAATTTCCCTTTCCTTTTCTCTCCCCCATAATGTAGTACTAGAAGCCATTTAAAATACGTTCATAACCTTTCGTTTAATATCTTAATTTCCTAAACCCTAAGGAATTTTGATCTCTCAATTTCTAGATGTTTTTACTGTCAGAGGACATTTTTGCAGAGAAAATATAGCTTATGCTATGGCCAGGTTAATGCTACCAGTTGTTCATGGAAAATGTTGGTATCACATTTTTAAAATAGTGTTTAACCCCATCACAAAATGTCAACATACTTCCTTTTATTACCAAATAATAATCCATGCCCCCAGCAGCCACATTTCATCTCTTGGCATCACTTCTCCTCACAGTGGCACTCCCTCTTGTACCCTTACCAGAGTTCTAGCCCATCCCAAGTCTCACCCAGTTTCAGGGAAGGAGCAAAGCTGAGGGTTGGGGCAAGACAGTGTGTTGCACAATGTGCCAGCAGTGAGCTATTAGGTCAAGTAAGAATAATTTCCATCCATTAGTGGCATCAGCAGGACCACATCAGATGCAGTGCACCTAGACTGCAGGCTTACTATTATTAAGATCAGGGTTCACGTCATTGCGTCTGGTGAAGGTTCTGCTCACACGCACCACTGTGTTCTCTATTCGATCAAGGCTTGCCAGTTGCAGGTTAATGCCTACACCATCCTCTCCTTCCCCAGCACCATGGCTCACCTTTCTGATCTTGGTGTTTTGTTTTGTTGTGTTTTGAGTGGCCCAGCTTCTGTACAATGTAAACCCTGTCAGCAGGGTAACACTGTGTTCATCACAGCTGTAGAACAAGGGTGATATCATTATCTCTCTCTTGCCATTTAATTTGCTTACATTTTGTGGCTATAGGCTGCAGAGCATGGAGGATGATAGGGATGAAGCCTGAGAATAGCTCATTTGAACCATGAGTCCTACCCAAAGTCCTCTAAAGGTTTTCAGCTTATGAAGCATAAAAGCCAAAGTCCCTGCGGTCACCTTCTTGGTCCCATATGACTTGGCTTTTGTATTCATAATCTGGCCCCTGTGATCTCTGACTCACTTTCTATCACTTCCTTTCACTTGCTGTGTCTCAGTCATGTGGCTGGTACTTAGCTGTAACACAGGGCCTTTGTGCTTGCTGTCTGGTTTGCCTGGAATGCTCTTTTCCTAGACTACCACATGGCTTGCACCCTCATGGCCTTTGCTCAAATGTACTTTTCACCAGGCCTTCCCTGATCATGTAATTTACACTGCAACCTCTATGGAAGGGGGAGGACAGACAACAGCACCCCTATTCCCCTTCCCTGCTCTACGTTTCTCATGAAAATTCATTCATGCACTTTTATGCATACGTCTGTCTGTATGTACACATGTACTGATTGATAAATCCTCCTCTACTAAATAAAAGTCTCATGATGGCAGAATATTTATTATTGCTCTATTCTCACTACCTCAAAGACTACCTGACATAAGATACCTTTCATAAATATCAGTTGAATAAATGGATGAATGAAGGGATTGTGGTGAATCTTTGCTTTTTTTAGGTATGACCTGAAGGGGTGGCCTGCCCCTCCACACCTGTGGGCGTTTCTCGTTAGGTGGAATGAGAGACTTGAGAAAAGAAATGAGACACAGAGACAAAGTATAGAGAATGAAAAGGTGGGCCCAGGGGACCGGCACTCAGCATACACAGGACCCACGCGGGCACCGGTCTCTGAGTTCCCTTAGTATGTATTGATAATTATCTTTACCAACTTAGAAAAAGGGAAGTAGCAGGATAATAGGATCATCTAGGGAGAAGCTCAGCAGTAAGACATACGAATAAAGATCTCTGTGACATAAGTTTAAGGAAAAGTGCTGTGTCTTGATATGCATATGTAAACATCTCCATAAAACTTTTTAGTGCATAAAGAGCAGCATTGCGCTAGCAAGTCCCACCTTTTGCCCTAAGGCGGTTTTCTCCTTTCTCAGTAAACAGAACAGACAATCGGGTTTTACACCGAGATGTTCCATTGCCCAGGGACGGGCAGGAGACAGATGCTTTTCTCTATCTCAACCGACAACAACCGCCAAGAGGCCTTCTTTCCTCTTGTACTAGTCCTCCTCAGCACAGACCCTTCACGGGTGTCAGGCTGAGGGATGATCAGGTCTTTCCCTTCCCACGAGGCCATATTTCAGACTATCACATGGGGAGAAACCTTGGACAATACCTAGCTTTCCTAGGCAGAGGTCCCTGCGACCTTTGGCAGTGTACACGTCCCTGGGTACTTGAGATTAAGAGAACGGTGATGACTTTTAACCAGCAATCTGCCTTCAGGCACTTGTTTAACAAAGCACATCCTGCACAGCCTGAAATCCTTTAAACCTTGAGTCACCACAGCACCTGTCTCTTGCAAGGACAAGGTTGGGGGTAGGGTCACAGATTAACAGCATCTCACATACAGAACAAAATGGAGTCTCTTATGTCTACTTCTTTCTGTATAGACACAGTAACAGGCTGATCTCTCTTTCTTTTCCTCACAATAACCAATACGATCCCCCTATCTTCAGTTCCTCTGAACCAGAAGATTCATCAAGGGTAGCTTTTACTATAGCACAAAGCAAGCTTGTTGACCAGCAGGAAAAACTACTCTATACAAAAGAAAAGGAAAATACTATTTGAAGTATCACTTTAGTCTTGACATTTAAGTTGTGCTGTGAGGAAAATGAGCCACACTAAGTTCTAACACACGGTTTCTCAACCTTGGCCACTACTGATATTTGGAGCTTACTTAGGAATAAACTTGGTCAAGGATGCAAAAGACTTGTTCTTTCAAAATTGTATCAGTAATCAAAGAAATTAAAGCAGACATAAATAATTTGAAAGACATCTCATGTTCACGGACTGCAAAAATTAATATTGTTAAAATGTCCATACTACCCAAAGTGATCCACAGATTCAATAAAATCCCTAAAATCCCAATGTCACTTTCACAGAAATAAAAAACCAATCCTAAGATTCATATGGAATCCCAAAAGTCCTCGAATAGCCAAAGGAATTTTGAGCAAAAATAACAAAGCTAGAGGCACAACACTCCCTGATTTCAAAATATATTACAGAGCTACAGTATTCAAACAATATGGTACTGGCATAAAAACAATTGTATAGACCAATGAATCAGAATAGAGAGTTCAGAAATAAGCACACACATATACAGTCAAATAATCTTTGATAAGGATACCAAGAATATACAATGAGAAAAAAATTAACCTCTTCAATAAACAATATGGGAAAATTGGTATTCACATACAAAAGAATGAAACTGGATGGTTATCTTACACCATGCACAAATAACAACTAAAAATGGATTTAAAACTTAAGCATAACAGCAGAAACTATAAAACTCCTAGAGGAAAACAGGAAAAAAGCTTCTTGACGTTAGCCTTGGCAATGATTTTTTGGATGATACTAAAAGCACAGGCAACAAAAGAAAATAAAGTGGATTACATTAAATTTAAAAGCTTCTGCACAGAAAAAAGAAACAAGATAAAATACAACCTATGAGATAGGAAAAATATAATGGAAAACCATATATTTTATAAGATACTAATATGCAAAATATACAAGAAACTCTTATAACTCAAAAGCAAAGAACCTCAAATAAAAAATCCAGTGAAAAATGGATAAAGGAACTAAGTCGACTTTTTTTTTTTTTTTGCAAGAAAGACACACAAGTGGGTAACAGGCACATGAAAAGGAGCTCAACATCAGTAATCATGAGGGAAATGCAAAGCAAACCAAAACCACCATGAACTATTACCTCACATCTGTTAGAATGGCTATTATTTTAAAAACAACAGACACATTTTGGCACAAATGTGGAGAAAAAAGACTCTACTGACAGGAATCTACATTGCTACAGCCACTGTGGGAAACAGTATGAAGGTGCCACAGAAAAATTAAAAATAAAACTATATGATCCAGCAATCTCACTTCTGAGTATATATGCACAGGAACTGAATTCAGGATTTTGAAGAGATGTGTGTACTCCATGTTTACAGCAGCATTATTCACTGTAGCCCAAGACATAGAAGCAACCTAAGTGTCCACAAACAGATTAACTGATGAAGAAATTGTGATATATCCATAAAATGGCATGTTATTCAGCCTTAAAGAAAGGAAGTCCTGCCATTTACCACAACATGGATGAACATGAAGGACACTAAGCTAAGTGAAATGAGCCAGACACAGGACTACATGATTCCACTTACATGATGAATCTGAAATAGTCAAACTCCTAGAAGCAGAAAATGGAATGGTGGCCAGGGGTTGGGGAGAGTGGGAAATGGGAAGATACCAGTCAAACAGTACAACACTTCGGTTACACAGATGAATAAGTCCTAGACATATACTATATAACTTGATGTCTGTAGGTAACAACACTGTATTGTAATCAAAAATTTGCTATGAGGGTAGATCTAATGTTGTATCTTTATCATAGAAAATAATAATAATAATAATAAATAAAAGGGTAAGAGGAAACTTTTGAAAGTTGAATAGGCTTATGGAATAGATTGCAGATTGTGGCAGTGGTTTCATGGGTATATACTTATGTCCAAACTCACCAAGTTGTATGCATTAAATATGTACAGCTTTTTCTATGTTGATTGTACTTCAATAAAAATAGTTTAAAAAAAAGTTTCCAAACATTGCCAATGTTCAATAAAATCCCCTCCATTGAGAACCAGTGCTCGAATAGAGTCTTAGTTCACAGAAAACATACTTTGGTTGATCTTCAATGATACTATCCATAAGTACATACAGTTCTCTATGATCAGTAAAATCATAGCACCTATCTTACACAGACACATTCAAAACAAAACAAAACAAGGGGTTCATGCTATTCAGTATCTAGTTAACATGGCAAAGCACAAATTGCACTAATTTCATCTTTTAGAAATCTCTTTTTTTAGTTTCAAATAACTCAAAGAGAAGATAACCTATGAACATTACATTATTTGAGAAGAAAGATATAAGGAGAGAAAAACAGGAAGACACAGCCCATATAAAAATTATTTTTCATGCCGTGATGTGTTGGAGCCCACCCATGATCATCCAAGCCTGTAGTTGATCTTATTTCTAAGACTGTTTTATAGGTCTAAATAAACTTTTAAAAACACATATATTTTCATGTCACAGAACTAGATCCCAAGACATTTGTGGAATACCACTCTCTTCACACACAAGAATTTAAATGATGAATGCAATAATCATCATCATGGAACCAGCCACTAGTAGGTCACGAATGACCTGGTTCCTATTATTTTCCAAAGTCCCACGCACAGCATAAGTTGCTGATTGCAAAGTGGATGAAACTGAAATGTATAATTTCTCTGCAGAGCTAACATTGTGGATGAAAAGAAGCAGAAAATGCCTGCAGGGAATTCAGGCGATTTCTATAATAGTGCATCATTTCCCACTGGCTTTGACCTGTGAGAAAACTGGGATTTTCAGCTGTTTTCATTATAAATGGAGTTTGTAGTAAAAATTTCTTATTACCACAGAATCTAAGGGTGGTTGTCTAACCCAGCTCTCCACACTTAATGCAGTCATGCCTTTAACAATATCATTAACATGGTGATCCAGTCTGTTCTTAAATATCTCCATGTCCTGATGTTCATTACTTCCTAAGAAAGCCTATTTCACTGGCAGAGAGTTTTAATTAATAGAATATCTTTCATTATTTTAAGATACAATTTTCTGCTTAGACTGCTATAACACATGAGTTTCTCCTGCCATATGAAAGGTATCCAAAGGTTTAAAATGTGTATCATCTCTTCTTCATACATTTTTTTGTGTGTAAAGAACCAGTATTGTATTGAGCTCAATGTCTATATGGGTTTTCTTTACATATTTTGTCTGATTACAGTAAAAATGTTCTCCGTAACAATTTTCCATTTTAATAGTGATCACCATAAACATGTTAATTCAATAGAATAAAGACAAAAGTTAATAGTTGCTTTCAATTAAAATATACATCATACATCTTAAAATTAATAAATTTATGTTAATGCTTATTATTATTTTAATTATCAAAGCACAACTGAACAGATGTATTAAATAAATAAAAATGCATTAAATAAACAAAAGTCTTCCTTCACTTTTGTTTTATATAAAACAAGTAAATGATAGGAAAATATTATCTTAACTGTAACTGTTAAAATAGACTTGCGGGGTGTGTATCTTTTGATTAATCAATATTTATTAGGGATGGGAGCAAAGTAGACAAAATCTCAGTTTGAAATATTAGTTGTACCATTTATTATGTGACCTTGGACAAGTTACTTATCCATAAGTTGTCTTATCTATAGGATGGGGATAACAATGCCTATCTTACAGGATTATTGTGAAAATTAAACCAATAATGCACGTCAACATTTAGTTTTATTTTTAGAGACAAAGTCTCGCTCTGTCACCCAGGCCAGAGTACAGTGGTGCAATCGTAGCTCACTGTAGTTTTGAATACCTGGGCTCAAGTGATCCTTCCACCTCAGTCTCCCAAGTAGCTGGGACTATAGGCAGCCACCATG
This sequence comes from Colobus angolensis palliatus, assembly GCF_000951035.1. Taxonomy (NCBI): domain Eukaryota; kingdom Metazoa; phylum Chordata; class Mammalia; order Primates; family Cercopithecidae; genus Colobus; species Colobus angolensis. Next base: position 1,667,202 of record NW_012114364.1, on the reverse strand, counting down.
CCTGACTAAATGTAAAAGTCCTAAAATAGTGTCTGTTACACAGTAAGTGATCAGCACAATTTAGCTATTATTACTAGCCCAATATTCTACTCTTTATGTGTTTATCCTCTATATAGTAATTATTAATATCTTTGTTTTCAAAGCAATGTATCAATATATTTAGTTATTTGTATATACATGCGTATTTATATTTATAAAGAAAATTATGCTGTTAATCATAGAACATCAATTAGGAAGGTAGGTGTTAAAATATTTTTTAGATGTGGTATTATTAAAATATGTTTCAGATGTGGTATTGTTAAAATATTTTATACACACACACACACACACACACACCCTACATATGCAATGAAGCACTATTTAGCCTTAAAGAAGAAAGAAATTTTATCATTGCAACATGTATGCACATGGAGGACATTTTGCTAAGAGAAATAAGCTGAGCACAGGAAGACAAATTCTGCATAATCTCACTTACATGCAGAACCTAAAAAACTTGTACTCATAGATGTAGAGAGCAGAATGCTGGTTACCAGAGACTGGGGACAGGAAGGGAGGGAACAAGGACTTGTTCGTCAAAGAGTACAAAATTTCAGTTATACAGAAGGAATACATTTTCTTCTTTTTTTTTTTTTTTGAGACAGGGTCTTGTTCTGGTGCCCAGGCTGGAGTGCAGTGGTGTGATCAGAGCTCACTGCAGCCTTGACTTCCCAGGCTCGAACAATCCTCCCACCTCAGTCTTCAAGTAGCTGGGACTACAGGCACATGTCACCATGCCTGGCTATTTTAAAATTATTATTATTTTTTGTAGAGACAGGGTCTCACTATGTTGTCCAGGGTGGCCTTGACCTCTTGAACTCGTGGACCCAGCTCGGCCTCTTAAGGTGCTGGGATTACAAGTGTGAGCCACCAAGCCCAACCAGGAGGAGTAAATTTTGAGATCTATTGCACAGCATAGTGATAATAGCCAACAATAATCCATTCACATCTCAAAATAACTAAGATATTCCAAATGTTTCACCACAAAAAATGATGAGTGAGGTGATAGTTATGTTAATCAGTTTGATTTAATTATTTCTCATTGTATATATGGAATATATATATCAAAACATCACGAGGTACCCCATAAATGTAGACAACTGTAATCTGTAGATTAAAAATAATATTAAGAAAAAATATGCTATTGAAAAAAGTCTTTTTCAGGTAATAAGTATTCAAATAATTTCTGTTTCAACACTGTCGATTTTCTGTGTTGAGAGTTCAGGTTCAAATCTATTTCTTCAAACATCTCTGTACTTATTTTTTGTTAATAATGTTATTAATAATACTAACATTTTTAAAGTCAGTATTTTGTAATGTAATTTAATCATTTGAAATTTAACATTGCCCATAATTCTTTTTTTTTTTTTTTTCCTTAAACAGAATTTCACTCTGTTGCCCAGCCTGGATGGAGTGCAGTGGTATGATGTCGGCTCACTGCAACCTGTGTCTCTTAGGTTCAAGCAATTCTCCTGCTCCAGTCTCCTGAGTAGCTGAAATTATAGGCACGTGCCACCATGCCTGGCTAATTTTTGTATTTTTCAGTGGAGATGGTGTTTCACCATGTTGGCCAGGCTGGTCTCGAACTACTGACCTCAAGTGATCGATCCTCCTCGGCCTCCTAAAGTGCGGGATTACAGGCATGAGACACTATGCCTGGCCATAACTGTATTCTTATGACTTTAATAACTTCAATAACCTAGTTGCTTTAGCAGGAAAAAGGAAGAGGCATGGTGTTTCTATAACATTTATATTTATCTGTAAATATCTTATTAATATGTGAGCTGTGTATAAATCTTATTTCAATGCTGTTGAATACCAACCTACAAGATGCTTTCCACAATGATGTAAACATAGAAGGAACATTTCCCCTCTTAAGAAACTTCCAGTTCTGTTTAGGAGATTACAGACAATGCAATATATGATGGCTTTCAAGTAATTGATATAGACAGTAAGTGTTTTAAAAGCATAAGAGAAGCAAAGGTCACCGGCAACGGGGATGGGCAGGAAGGGCTTCCTGAGAAAGGAGGATGCAACTGTGTCTTGGTGGATAGTGGGAGTCAGATCAAGGTTGGGGAAACTATTCCAAGGACACATGAATACACAGATGTGAAGATGTCCACAACCATTTAGGCAATATTTCAGCAGGAGAGTTCTTGGGAGGGGAGAGGAGAAGGGAGAGGAGAAGCTGGTTTGAGGATAAAATGTGGGATGCTGTGTATATCAAGTTAAAGTGGTAACTCTGAAGATAATCCAGAGGCGTTATGGGAGCTTGAAACAGAAAACAGAGTCTCATTTAGAAAATTAAAATATATCTGCTAATCAGAAATTTCATTTTACAAACATGGCAGTGATCTTAGGTTTTACTGCATCAGTTTACATTAAGGCTGATAGAGTACTAATTTTAATTCATGGACTTAATGTCTCAATTTTACTGATTGTTTATATCTCAAGAGCTTTGTCAAGAGGTTTCTATTCTCTTAGTTGATTTCCTTTTGTAAAAAATTCATATATGATTCTAAGTTTCTTTGGTTTTTCTTTGGCCTATAGCATCAAGTGATCACAGAGGTTGGAAACTGAGACAAGTTGAGAACTGATTAAATAAAAATATACTTCTTATTCCTTTGCATTGATTGGCATGGTGTGTGAAGTAAATGCAGTGGGGTGAGAATCAAAACACTCACATTATTCCTGACTTTCTCATTGAGAAATGATGTGGTCCTGGCAAATTCATAAATTTTCCATCTACAAGTGAGTGACAATGAGATATCCCTGATTACTTTACATGGAGGTCGTGTGATACACCTGAAAGAAAACACAATTTGGGGTCAGACATTTGCAATGACCATGTATCTACTCCAATAACCCCTCTCAGTTCCTGGTGCCCACTCTGCCTCCAGTACCCACTGCACTCCAGCAGAGATCTCTTCAAAGCAAAAACCGGACCATGTTGCTCTTGTGCTTAAAACTACCACAATCTCCATTATTCCGAGGATAATAAACAAGCTACGTGGCTCAGCCCTATATTTGCACCTCCCATCATGTTCATATTCCCTCACTGTCAGTTCCTTAAACAGGCCACATTCTCGCCTTCATAGGGACATTGTGTGTACAGTTTCTTTGAGACTCATGTCATGATTGAGTCCAGTCATAATTTTACTAGGTGATGGTGTGATTGTCTTACATCTGCCCCCAACCTGGACTGTAAGTTTCAGTGAGGATGAGAGAAGTCCCCTTTGCTTGTTCTGTTAATCCTACTCTATTCCTATTACCTCCCATGATAGTCTAGCACAACAGGCATTCAATACATTTTTGTTGAACTAATTCATGAATGTAATGATTGTGTGACTTTTTAAATGGAGATAATGATGATAGCTACTATAATATATAGGGTGGTTCCTCTGCTCCACAGGGTTTTTATAAGCCTTTTACAAGGCAAATACAAGGCTATATATTAGGAAGAACATGGCAAACAATTAAGCACACAAATGTGAGTATTCCTCATAATAAAAATAGCTGAAAACAAATTGAAATAATAACCCATAAAATTTTTATACCAAACATAAGCCAAGAAAATTTTATTTTAAGATGGAAATCTAAGGAATTAAGGGCGAACCAGGTAAAAAGCACTTATAAAATAGAATATATCAACTAATGATATTAAAGATACCTCAGTCTTGTAAATGTACAAATTGGAGAATCACTTAGGTACACACTACTTTCTACCCAAGAATCCAAACAGCCTTAAACAACGCCCTTCCCTTCCTTGCTGTGGCCGTCCTGTTTGTTGTAGATGGCTGACAAGAGGCAATAACATTCAGGTGATCTAGTCTCACAATGTGGTTTGTCATCTTTTCAGTTCCTATTGTCTGACCTATCATGGCCCAACCAGAGACTACAAAACCATTCTGACCTTGGCTTAGCAGACACTTTGGTATTACTTTATCAAACAAAGAATCCCTGAATAGAAGCATTCAGAAAACGTCCCTGACAAAAATGCTCAGCATCCCTTTAGTGACTCACAGGGAGGGCTGTATGTACTACAGTTTACAGTTCAGTATGTATTCGCATGCATGTGTATATGTGCATGTGTGTCAAGCATGTGCATGCTAGTCAAGCAAACATGCCCAAGAAAACCCAGATAAATTGCTCGTGCTTTTAAATAATAAGTTGACTATGTTAAATCATGATGCAGAGTCACAATGCTAGAAAACTTCATATGATTTAAAGAGAAGAGCACCCTTGTAGGAAAAGCATTTCATTGACTGCATATTTAATGAGAAGGAAGTGCATGAAACTGAAAATTGAAATAAAAAAAGCGATTTTAGTGTCTATGGTTTTGGTGAAAGGACCTAATGCTGTTATTTTCACACCAATATTTATAAAATAGATCTGTGATGGATATTCTGGCTCCAGTTTTGAGGTTCATCACTGCCTCCCAATATTGAACATCGTGCTCATCTTTCCAGCTTTATTTTCTGCAGTCTTCCACTCACCAGTGCCAGGAGGAGTTCCCTGTGTGCTGCAGCCTCCCTATAAGTCTGCAAAGCGTCTTCATACTGTCAGTGTTGTAATATAGTTCTTGCTCCCAAAGGAGATAATCTCACCTGTTTTCATGTCACTTACAGTGCACTAAATTGGTATTCATACTTGTCTAAAAACAATACATTTCTAAATGCTGTTAAAAATTTGAAAAGGACTATCTGTAGACTGAAACTATGTTTTATTATGATGTTTCAGCCTATATCTAGAAAAGAGTAAAAATAAAATGATGCCACTACCTCCTGTGTATGAGAATGACTCTCTCTACTGAGTTACCAGTATGTAAGCAGTACCCCAAGAAATCATCATCATCGAGGACAGACTTATTCTGCTGATGGTCCCTGACTTAGGATGATTTGACTCTATCTTTTTGACTTTATAATGGGCTTATCAGGACATAAACCAATAAATTAAAGAGCTCCTTATGACATAAAATGGGATTACGGTTTCTACTGAATGCTTATCACTTTCACCATCATAAAATTTAAAAAAATCATAAGTTAAACCCATGGTTAAATCTTAGGCTGTCTGCTGTGTTGCAAGCATTAAATGAATTTTTTGACTTAGAGTATTTTCAACTTACCATGGGTTTATCTGGATGCAATTCCATTATTAAGTAGAGGAGAATCTGGTAATAGACTACAGTTGTGCCTCAGCATTCATAAGGAGTTGGTTCCAGGACTCCCACAGATAACAAAATCTGTAAAAGTTCCTCATATAAAATGATGTAGTATTTGCATATAACCTATGCATATCCTCCCATATCATTGAAATTATTTCTAGGTTACATATAAGTTCTAACACATGTAAGTACCATATAAATAGTTGTCACAGTGCATTGTTTTCTTTATATTATTTATTTTCCAATAGTTTTGAGTCTTAGTTGATTGGATCCCAAATGGTATTAGTCAGAGTTCTCTTAGAGGGACAGAATTAATAGGAAATATATATATAAAGGGGAGTTTATTAAGTATTAACTTACATGATCACAAGGTCCCACAATAGGCTGTCCACAAAACTGAAAAACTAGGAGTCCGATGTTCAAGGGCAGGAAACATCCAGCATGAGAGAAACATGTAGGCTGGAAGTCTAGTCCTGTCTCATCTTTTCACTTTTTTCTGCCTGCTTTATATTCACTGGCAGCTGATTAGATTGTGCCCACCAGATTAAAGGTGAATCTGCCTTCCCCAGCTCACTGACTCAAATATTAATCTCTTTTGGCAACACCCACACATACACACCCAGAATCAATACTTCAATCCAATCAAGATGACACTCAGTATTAACCATCTCAAGCCCACCCCTTGTCAACTTGAACCCATACACATCTCCTGAGATCATACATAATCTTCAAATAAAGTCAATAATAAAGTCATAATTATGACTAATGTAATACAACTATCCTTCGTACAACCAGAAATGCACCAATTCCAAATACTATTACATAAAGTTAACAATATTTAAATGCTAATATGAAGTCAATAAATCTTATTTCACATGATAAAGGAAAAGGAAATAAAATGAAGATATTTTCTCAGTACAAGTGTATACATGCACAAACATGTTTTTAACAAAAGAAAGAGGAAATACTCTTGACAGTTATAGTCCTCGCTTCTGCAGCTCATCATGTGGTCGTAGCTGGTATTGATGACTACCTTCTTCTACTAACCATTCTGTATTCCCTTTTCCTTCAGCAAGCACCTCAACACGTCGTGGTGTTTTTCCTGGTGAAGTGACCCAAACCTTCATTCCTGAAGGGTCTGGATCATTTGTAGTTCTACCTGGATTGGGCTGTTGAAGTTTCCCATTGACCCTAATCACAGGTCATGGTAATACTAAGAGACTCCCTAATGGATCTCCTGTATTCCATGTGTACTCTTCCTTACCTCTGTTGTGCAGTAACAGACTGATTTCATGTCAAAAGTCTGGGTCAATCACCCCAGCTAACACTGTAACTCCCTTATTAGCCTGTTGACTTAAAGGTAGGAGGAGCTCAAAGTGTCCAGATGGCAATCTTAACTTCCAGTTTATTGAAATCGTTATTATGTCTCCTGGGGGCAGCATTCCTCCCTCTGGAACTAAGACCTCTAGACCAGCAGAATGTAACGTCACAGAAACCGGAAGCAAAAATTTTGCTAATGGATCACTAGGGATGATGGTGAATGGTGCCACTTCCACTTCCACACCTTGATTCCCGGGCCCATGAATCCTGGCTATGTGAAAAAGTGATGCCATATATTGGACACTGATTCAGAGCATACATGGCCTTCTGGACAACTTTGCCCCAGCCCTGCAAAGTTTGATCACCTAGTTGGCACTGTAATCGTGACTTCAAAAGGCTATTCCACTGTTCTATCAATCTGACTGATTCAGGATGATGGGGAACATGGTAAGACCAGTAAATTCCACGAGCATGAGCCCACTGCCGCACTTCTTTAGCCGTAAAGTGAGTGCCTTGGTCAGAGGCAATGCTGTGTGGAATACCATGATGGTGGATAAGGTATTCTGTGAGTACCACGGATGGTAGTCTCAGCAGAAGCATTATGGGCAGGATAGGCAAACCCATATCTGGAGTAAGTGTTTATTTCAGTGAGGACAAACCTCTGCCCTTTCCATGATGGAAGAGGTCCAATATAATCAACCTGCTACCAGGTTGCTGGCTGATCACCCCGAGGAATGGTGCCATATTGGGGGCTCAGTGTTGGTCTCTGCTGCTGGCAAATTGGGCACTTAGTGGTGGCCATAAGCCTGGTCAGCCTTGGTGAGTGGAAGTCCATGTTGCTGAGCCCATGTGTAACCTCCATCCCTGCCACCATGGCCACTTTTTCATGGGCCCATTGGGAGATGACAGGAGTGGCTGGGGAAAAAGACTGGTAGTGTCCACAGAAGGCGTCACCCTATCCACTTGATTATTAAACTCCTCTGCTGAGGTCACCCGTTGGTGAGCACTCACATAGGATACAAATATCTTTACAGTTTTTGAGCATTCATCGAGGTCCATCTACATACCTCTTCCTCACATTTATTAGTCACCAATTTTCCAATCATGCTTCTTCCAAGTCCCTGACCATCCAGCCAAACCATTGGCTACAGCCCATGAATCAGTATGTAATTGCACATCTGGCCATTTCTCCTTTCATACAAAGTGCACAGCCAGGTGCACTGCTCAAAGTTCTGCCCACTGGGAAGATTTTCCTTCACCACTCTCCTTCAGGGATGTTCTAGAAAGGAGCAGTAGTGCTGCAGCTGGCCACTTTCGGGTGGTGCCTGCATATCATGCAGAGCCATCTGTGAATCAGGCCCTAGTCTTCTCTTCCTCTGTCCACTGATCATAAGGAACTCTCCCATGAGCTCATCGGTGCAGGCAAGAGAAGGCAGGGTGGCAAGAGTGGAGACCATGGGCATTTACGCCACTTCCTCACGTAACTTACTTGTGCCTTCAGGACCTCCTCAAGCCCGATCACATACACACCACTACCATGTGATGATGGAATGCTGCTAGGCATGACACGCTTTATATCTAGAATGGGTCAGAAAGCACCCAGTTCATGATAGGCAATTCAGGTTGCATAGGGAGGGCCAACTGTATTGTAGAAAGAAAATCATCCTACAGCAAATTCCAAAGGTGTGTTTCAATTAAGTTTCAATGAAGCTGGAACATATTAATTGATATATTGCTCTAAGTATGTATCAGTTGAAGCTTGAAAATTTCTTTTCAAAACACACATTTTTGTTTTGCTAGTGTTTCTTCTGATAGGACTTTCAACCATACGATAAGGCCATCTTGCATTTACCTAGAGAAGTATAGGGATTAGAAGTCTTTCATTTCCATGATCTTATATGATCCTAATGGTTTTTTTTTTAAAAAAAAAACCACTTAGCTACCTGAAATTCCCCTTGGGATGCAAAAGATCTAAATAAGTAGACAAAATTACCATTTTACAGACACAGAAACTAAAGAACAAAGAGGTTAAATGCCTCGACAAAGAATTCAGGGCAAGTGAGGTTCAGGGGGAGCAACAGAATCAGTTTTTTCTAGTCAAGATCATTTTCTCCAAAGAAGTATCCTAGTGAGTTGTAGGTAACTGAAATTGTCTACATACAATTTTCCCTAGTAGAATGTTTATTTTCCATACAGCAATCTTTTCAAGTGTGGTATTTTAAAATGCAAGTTTGACTGGCAGGTAACAAAAACAGGTCTATCTACAGATACACAGCAGGCGGCAGGGGAGGAGTTGGGGGAACTTCGTAAGTATACAAACACAAAGGCAAAGAGAAAGAATACTGTTGGCCAGATAAAGAGTGAGCCGCAGGGTTTTGTCTGTTATTGAAGTAGAAGAGGGCTAAACCAGTAATTCCCTAGAAGACTCTTCTGGTTTTGATTTCTTAACATGTATAATTATTAGTTTGTATTTTGTTAATCACAGGTCAGCAGCACATAGAAATATACAACAATTTTAAGTGTAAATTAAGCAAACTTCTTATGCAGATCAATATTAAATAAATTAAAAATATAATCTTGAAAACAAACAAACAAAAAAGCCTTCAAATTTACCAGAAAATAAGAAACTTTGTGTGCAATCGAAGTTGGTAAAATAATGAAAGTAGAATTTTACTGCAAGGCTGAAAGTCCACTGGGCAATGAGAATGATGTTATGTTTTTGCATTAAGCCTAAAATTTTTCTTTTTATTATTTATGAGTATTCATTATATTCAAGAGTATATGTGGTTCTGCCCAGATCATAAAGCAAATAGAATCCCTTCTCATAGAGGGTTGCTTTAAATAAACAGCAGCAAGAACATTTTAGAGAGTGCCTGATGTATAAGTATATTCTATCAATTATAAGGTATAGTAAATATAGTTCTATAATATATATTAAATAAGAAAAGAAAGCGCTATGCTGGAGGTGTGTTCACATATAAAAAGCTAGTGTCTACTCTACACCTGTGCCTAAATTTAAATGAAGCTTCTGCATCATGGTAGAGGAACATTTCCTCATTGTAGATTTATAAAAGCTTCTATAAATGATGTAAAAAGAAGTCTGCTACTCAATAAATCATCAGTACTAGTTCCCGCAGCCTGGAGAGTTTTCTTTAGGGATATGATTATAAGAACTGGGCAGATTTTACTGAGCTGAAGTTGGAGAGCTAGAGAAATCACGGTCCCAAAGCACAATATGGCTGTCAACATTCTGAGCGTCTTGCCAAGCCCTGTGAATTTTGTTTCTGTGGCATTATTTGGGTCACTGCCATTTCCTAGATAGATAGACCTGATCAGTGTTATCTAACCTCAACAGAACAGGTTCTTCTTAATCTCCCCTGTCAGTGTCAGCTAAGAAACTCCAAAGTTGTGTAAGTCTGGGCTCTCTAGACAATTTTTTATTCCAGCATAATTCAAGTCTTTGGCTTCTTTAAATTACTTCTTTCAATGAGCACAACAAAGAAAATACATGAAAAACTTAAAAAATTAACACTATAATCTGCACTGGGGGTGCGGTGGGGGAGGAGAGGGTAAAATGGGAAAAGAACTAATATTTACTGAGCAACTACTATGAACCAGGTGCTATGATTCACTCTATAAATATAGTGGACACTTATGTCAATATTAATTATTTAAAAATACCAATAATGCTATCCATGTTTATTTACTTCAGATTCAGTTATTAAAACCCTTCCATGACTTCTGGTTTCAACTGGAAGAGATAGAGAACTGGAAAGAGCATCACCCGCATTCTTACAAATAGAAAAAAACTGGGACAACTGCAATTTAATGGCTTTTCTTAACCCCTTCAGATAACTGAGGTTGCAGGGCAAATAATCAACTCAAGACCAGATGCCTACAGGGAGAAACAGGACTTGACCATGGGGAAGAAGTTGGCGTGCACCCTATAAACCAGCAGGAAAATCAAACCAGAAATGTTCACAAATTACTAAAGGCTGAGCATGGACCAGCTGGGACAGTGAAGCCCCTGGGGACAATGGACTTGGGAAGGTGGTCCTATATCCTTGCTGAGTTTTCCTCCAGGAACCTCAGCAGGTTCTAGTGTGACAAAACTTCCAGTTCCAGTTTTCCTGGGACTAAAGGGGATCCTGAGAGTGGGATATGCAATTTCATAACCAGGACAAGGTGATTAATCTCCACAGGAAAGATTGTGGAGAATCTTGGAGAAACTTCTGTATTCCTGGGGAGGAATGAGGGAAAGGGAAGAAGTAGAACCAAAACTCATCCAAGCCCCTCTCCCCTTTCTCCTGAGCACCAATCCTACCATCATGTGTGTATAAATATGTACTTAAAAAAATCCATGGATACTTTATATCTCAGAAAACACCCTTACGAACAAACTCAGGGTAAATGTCTCTCTGAACAAATTGATATCAGTTCTCTCACAAGATAAATTCCTAACACAGAATATGAATAAACAACACTGCAATTATTATTATTACCTGAATTAATTAGTATTGCCTTAATTAGTTAATTACTATTACCTGAGTTAATCTTACTTCCCCTGGATTCTTTTGCTGCTTTAAAATAGGCACAGAGAGCACAGAATTTTTATCTAGCACCTCTCCCTCCTAAACTGCATTACTCAGCTAGGTTTCAATGAATAATGCAAATTTTGAAGTCTAAAATTTTAAGAAGGGGTTTCAAATTTGCATACATATTAAGATCAAATAACTGCACGTCTAAGTTTCATACCCCTAAGAGCAGTCTTAATGATTCTGGTTCAGTGGAAAATGTCCTCATTATTTGTCTTCCTTTCCTTTCACTCCTGACTCTGAATTGCAAAGAGGAATTAAGACATCATTTTTTAAAAATATGAAGAGAAATCGCTGAAGGGAGAAAATACATGACATATATTTAAAATCAATTTATTGTTTTGTTCTTGGCATAGGCAGTGCATTTATCCTAAGTAATACTATTATCTGTGTATTGAAGTTTGATTTCAGTTAGCCCTTCTTTAATTTAATGAAAATGAAATCTGTCTACTGATAGTGGTGTGCTGGATCTAACTGGACACATCTATTCCCTATGTTGTGGTCAGTGATGTCCTATTGGTGTTGCAGGACTTTTCTTTAGTTCAGCTAAATATGGGGTCCTTGTCTGTCCCATGACCATGAAAATTTAGGCTCGCAGACAATTTGAAGGGTGAGTAAAGTAGGATTTTATTGGGTGAAAAGGAAAAAAAGGGGGAAACAGGGACTATTCGCAAGGCCAGTGTCTCCTGCTAGAGTGCTTCCTGCCTCTCAGTTTGAATCCCAGGTTTCAACACAGGAAGAGGAGAGACCAGGTTCTTCCCCACTGCAAACTGCATGAACTTCCCAAGGCTCTACCCCAGTGCACAGGCTGGTGGAGGGACCCCCTCTCACCTGGCTGTCTCGTTGGCAGATAGAAATAGGGCAGGAGTATTTACACCATGGAAATAGAAAATGCTACACTTAGAAATGCTAACATGTAAATGTTGTTTAATGGATACTCTCTAATAACAAATACTTACTGCATAGAAGGGAAGGAGTTAGTATTCCAAGCTCATGAAGGAGCTATAGGAAGTAAGGTGAACCTGAGGGTGTCACCACTGGAAGGTCGTTCTAGTGCCCTGCTTTCATGGACATGTGCTGAACCACTTTCTGGAAGTATTTTCACCCTAGTTAATGACAGGTCGTAAGTTATCTGTCATGAACCAATTTTTTTTTCTCTGAAATATACTATATCCTAAAATAGTACACTTCTGATATCTTAAGGACTGTAGTGGGTTGAATTGTGGCCCCCCAAAAGATATGTCCACATTGAAATCCATGGAATCATTGAATGTGTCCTTATTTGTAAAAAGAGTCTTTGCAGATGTAACTGATTAAAGGATTTGGGATGAGGTCATTATGGATTACTCAGGTGAGTCCTAAATCCAATGACAAGTGTCCTTATAAAAGATAAAAGAGAATAAAACAGAGACAAAGAGAAGGTAGCATGAAGACAAAGGCAGAGTGGAGTGATGTAGCCACAAGCGAAGGAAGCTGAGGAGTGCATAGAGTCATTAGGAGCTGGAAGAGGCAGAGAAGGATTTTTCCTAGTGCCTAGAGGGGGCAGTGTCCCTGCCAAAACTTTATTTCTAACTTCTGACCTTTAGAACTGTGAAAGAATAAATTCCAGTTTTTCTAAGTCATTAGTTTGTAGTAACTCATAATGGCAATCACAGAGGCCAAAGGGAATTAAGACATTTTAATTATTTCTTTAGGACATACGCTATTCAAGATCCACTAATTCAAAAGATATAATGGATGTGCAGTCTCTTTCATCCTCTATCTTTTCACTGATTTCCTCTGGAAAACAGTCCTCTCCCCCATCTGTTATCAATATGGGCATTTCCTGAGAAACTCACATTCAGTGTCTGCTCTCTACTTCATCTTTCACATACGGCTAAAATGAATCATTTAATCTGGCATTCTCTCCATCCCCCTACTCAGCAAGTGTTGGCTCTTTTCTAATCTCGGGTTTTCTCTGCAGCTAGCAGGGTGTGATCAATACCAAACTGTGACAATTTAAGCAAGAGGGAAATATCACTTTAAAGAGGAAATGCCAAACATTATCAAATAAAAGCTCAAGAAAAAGTGTGACATGAGCCAGCAGCCACAGAACTATAGCACTGTCAGGAGAATGTGAAAAAGGAAAAACAAAAACAACTTTTTTTTCTATATTTTGCGTACAATGGAAGTGTCTACTTCTCCAGGCTCATCTCATGCCATTTTCTCCAGCATTCTCTATACTTCCAGGTAGAGTAACTGTTCATATTCCTGGATGCTTTCAGTTCAGATTTAGTTTAGACTGACTTGGTCACTCATATGATAGTATGAGTGGCTGTGAAATATCTCTTACCTTTTGACCCCCAAATTCTACTTTTTGAATCTGTCTTAATTATCAAAAATCCATCTTTAAGTTGTTACATTAAGATATTCATTTCCACAGAAAATAGAAAGGGATCTAAATAACCGACAAGAGGATACTGATTAAATAATCTCTAATACATGAATTTGGTAACTACTAAGTAGTCATTAAGATGGTATTTATGAAGATCATGTAGCAACATAAAAGACATGCAATATTTTATATAACATAATGACAAGGCAATAGAATAGGTCATAAATTTGTAAGTAGGTTAATGTGTATATGCATATATAGAGAGAATATTAATTTTATATTGCACTATAACTAATTAGCACAAGTTCAGTGGCTTAAAACAACACTCACTTATTAGTTCACAGTTCTATAAGTTAGAAGTCCTGGGTTCAACTGGATTGTGTGCTTACAGTCTCAGAAGGCCAACAAGATGTTGGCTGGGCTGGGTTCTTATTTAGAGAATCGGAGGATTAATTTGCTTACAAGTTCATTCAAGTTGTTGGCAGAACTTAGTTCCTTGTGTCTCTATGGCTGAGGCCCCCATTTCCTTGCTGGCTATGGCTGGGGTCCTGCTCTCTATGGGCCACCCACATTTTTTCTCATGTGGGCCCCTCTATCTTGAAGCCAGCAATGGTGGCTGGAATCCTCATGTTTCAAATCTCTCTGACTTCGCTTGCCTTCTTCTTCTGCCTTTAAAAGATCTCACATGACTAGATCTGGCTTGCCTAAATAATCTCTGTATTTTAAGGCCAGCTGAGTTGGGACTTAATTAGATGTGCAAAGTCCCTCCATAACGGCAATCCCAAGACTAGCGTTTAATGGAATAAGCAGAGATGGGAGTGTTACTGGGGCCTTCTTTAGAATTCTTTCTATCTTCCCATACAGGGGGGATGAATTGTACATGCAAAATTTGGTCTAGGTGTGCACAGCTTAGGAAACAATCAAGAAAAATGAAGTCAACCTATGTAATAAAAGTATATCATGGAAAATCATATATCTAATAAAGAGTTACATATATATGCTTGTGTATACACATATCTCCACAATACATAAGGAATTCACACAACTCAATAACAAAATACCACAAATAACCTGATTTTAAAAAAACCAAGCAGAGTAGTTGATAGACTTCCCCCCCCCCACCCAAAAAAGACATACAGATGGCCAACAAGTATATGAAAAGGTGCTCAACATCACAAATCATCAGAGAAATACAAATCAAAACCATAGTGAGACATCACAGGACACCTATTAGGATGACTGTTAGAGAAAAGACAAGAGATAGCAAGTACTGGTGAAGGTGTTGAGAAAAGGGAACCCTTATACACTGTTGGTAGGAATGTCAATTGGTAGCCATTATAGAAAATAATATGATGTTTCCACCCAAAATTTTAGAAAGAGCTACCTTATGATCCAGCAGTGCTGGGCTCACCTCCATGCTCTGTATCCATCCATCTGTCTCACTCCTCCTTTTTGTTCAAGTCTACCAATTTGATGATGCCTTACTCTAGGTCTTCTTGATACTTTCACGGAAAGATCCATGGAATTTCTGAAGATATTAATAAGAACCAATGTGAGAAGATACTTGAAGGTATTATGTTATGTAACTACTAGGTAATACTATTATTATAGAACAGCACAATTATTAAGTAATTATGGCTAATGGAAAAGGTCCCAGACCATTTAAACCTAATATTTTTCTAATTTTTAAAAATTGGAAATGTGAGTTCCAGAAATAACAGATTAATGAACACATCAGTCACAGGTGAAACATTAGAAGGAATTATGATACCCATGGATTTTTGGTCACTAGGGGTAGGAAATATGATCAATAGAAGCAATAAGAACAAGTCATTCCAAAGTAACCATAATTTTGAGAGATTTTGTTAGCTTAGACTAAGGAAATGCTTTCAGCAAGGAACCAGACCAAGAATAATCTCATGGTAATTAGCATAGATGAGACTAAGAACTGTGAGCTGGATGATAATAAAGTAGGTAAATTCATAGCTGAGTGAATAACTGCCTCCAAAAATCTTGATTAAAATAGAGGTCAATTTGAAGAGAAGAGTCCACAGACATGCCACAAGCTTACCATGAGTGCTGCTCTATTTAATACATTTAATCAATGACTTAAGTAAATATTCAAAAGGCATTCTTACCAAATTTGTATATTAAAATAGCTAGAAAAGCTAATTAAGACAATGATGGGCAGAATTAAAAGCAAGAAATCCCAGGAAACATAAAGTTTCAAGCTGAAATCAAGAAAGTGAAATTAAATACAGACAAATGTGAATGCTTTCACTCAGGTTTATGTCACCGTGGTGGCAACATAGCCCAACGAAAGTTCACATTAAAACAACAACAAGAACAGAGATTTATGTTGGCTGCATTGCCCATCTAAGCCATAGTCATGTGGATGCAAAAAAATATTTGTTCAGGGTAGATTACAGATCATTCCAGCGCCAAGCAAGTAAATGTTCTTTCGTTCCCTGAACTTACTGAACTACAGTTGGAAAGTTATTTCAGATTCTGTATACCATGTTTTGAGGGGAGAAACAAATAATCTGAAGGCTAGGCAAGGCAATTTTACCAGAAAGATAACTGTATGGAAACACAGGTATATACGGAGCACATTGTAAAAAATGGAGCATTTGGTTTAGGAAAGACAATTAGAGAAACAATGTGGTGTGATAGCTATGCCCCAAAACTTAATAGGCTTGCAGGTGGAAGAAGGGCAGGGCCTATCAGGTATAAATTACAGGGAGCTTGATTCTGGTTGAGTAAATATAGGGAAGAGCTTTCTAACCATTCGATTGGTCCAAAAACAGAATATGTTTCTTGGTGTAACAGCAAGATGCATCGTCCTGGAAGATTTCAGGCAGACGCTGGATAATTCTCTTTGCAGTGTGTTATATATGGGATTCCTATATTTTGTAGGAGGTTGGATTCAGAAAAGAAAAATAACGCTGATAGATGCTGTTGTCCTTATAATCCTCTTTCCTCCCCGTAACTGGAAATGCACACACATTTACAGTAAGCATGGACAGTGCATGTGTGGACAGACAGTGTCACTGAAAAAGAACAGGTGGTTAGACAAGAGACTTCAAAAGTTGTGACAGATGGATGAAAGTTTGTAAACAATGATTTAATATAGTGTGGGTGCCAAAATGCTGGGATGATAAACAAAGTGGTAGCATCACAAAAGGAACTGTTTGTTTCTAAAGGATATTGGGTCAAGGGGATATTTTTGTTAATAGATTATCTGTACTTTGCATGGGTATAGGAGCATACTTCAGTTATTATAGAATTCAGAACATGGCAATGTAATCATGAAAGTTAGAAAGGGGTGGCTGATCCTGAGTTATGCCCACTGGTGGTTACTCTACCTCTTTGATGCTAAAATCAATTGCCCAAAAGGCTTAAGAAAGAAATGCTTCTGATTTTGCATTTATTTCTCAGATCTCATAGCATTTTAGCATCACATTTAATATAAGAAAGATTTGCAAGGGATGTCAGTTTTGGATACAGAACAGGATTATGGTCTTACTAATTCTCTTTTTCTTTAAAATTGCTTACAACTTCGAATATGTGAAATAAATACTTTCATATCAATTTACCTTTGAGGTTCACTAAAATTAAATCTATCATATTATTGATTCTAAAATATGACATCTATCATTTCTTAAACATAAATGATTTTTTATCTTTCAAAAACTTCTATCTTCTGAAAAGTTTTCAAAAGTAAGATGAATGTAAAAATAAGCAAAAAGAAACCCAAATCAATTTCAAGGTCACTCAACTTAAAACAGTAACTTTTCAGCAATGTGGAGTTCACCAAATTAGAATCATAATCTTTCCAAGGTTAAAGTTCAATTTTGCATTCTTGCTGAGAAGGTTCAGTTAAAATTTCAGAAGTTATTGAAGACATAATTGCCATTTAAAAATATTTATACTTTATTTGCATTGGGAAGATAGTAGTAATTATAATAGAGATTTATGTCATTCATTACAATATTGGTTTGCAGTTTGTTGATGTTGAAGGGGATAAGTAGTAGGAATTGATGAAATTTTGGAACTGGAAGAGAAAAATTAATTTAGAATATTTGTTAGTCTTTGGAAACTGAGACCCAGAGAGGTCAAACCTCTGCTGTACCCCATGAACCTGGTTACTGGGAGAGGTAGGTCTAAAAGCCAGGACTCCAGGTTCACCATTGAATGCTCTGTACATAACATGGAAGGGTAAGTGAAATCCAAAGTACACTAAGTCAGGAAAAACTGCACTGCAATGAGTGTTTGGCTTATACAATGAACCACATGAAGCTCTTGAGGGAGAAGTAAATATACCAAAAAGCATAGCGCTTTTCTTCCAGAAATGGATCATCTTAGCTCAGGAGACAAGCCTGCAAACCTAAAAATCAATACAAGATTTAAATCATGTTTCAATATATTCATATAGAAAATACATGACTGGTTTGCTCATTGATGTATGTACCAGAAATGTTTCAGGAATACTGAACAAAGATGGAGAGGTGTAAGAATGCTCTTGAGGGGAAAGGGATGTTGAACTGGATCTTGGAGAATGGGTGGAATTTGGAAAGGAGAAAACATGGAAGATGACATCACAGGAAGATGAAACTGTATGAGTAAGTATAAATCATACTCACATCTGTAAAGTATTCCCAAAATACATGAATGTGTTATCATTTCTATTTGGTAAGAGTAATTTTCATTTGGGAGAGCAATTACATGTTTACCATCTATCCTTGCTGAGTTCAGGGGGAAAAAGAAGCAAACTGGGAACGATTAGTTAAATGCTTTACTCATTTTTTTTACCCTTATGTCCTTTCTTTCCACAAAGGAATTGAAGCAGTGTGTAAAAAGCTAGACAACAACTGTAGAAAATTAATTACTAAGTGAAAATAATAATAAATCCAGAAGTAAATGTAAGACTACTCAACAGAAAAGCGCAGTATACAAGGCCATTCATCAGCGGCATGGATCCAGCTAGCAAAGATGCTTATCCATTAGGGAAAAACAAATATATAATTCAGAAGAGGACATTTGTCCTTGTGTTTGAATAGAGAAATCACCTGATGATGTACTAGGTGATGGTCTTACCATCTCCAAACCTATAGCTGTAATGAGTAATTCACATGAATATTTCTTATAATGCTTCTCAGTGCAGGACAAGAATGTTAGCTGGGGCACAGCCTGCTGAAAGCAATTTTATGAAGGATGCCAAACAGTATACCTTGCATGCCCCAGATCTCTGGTGATCTGGACATCTTGATACAAGAGTGAATTTATAACACCTACTGAGGGGAGAACTATACATTCTTCAGTCTGTGCTCATTCACTCCTGCCATAAATTTGATTGAGCAGTTATTATGTGACGGTCACTAGGCAGATAGCAGTAAATTATATTCTATTGCGGGGATGAAGAAAGCAAACGAGTAAGTGCTATATGATGAATGCTGTGAAAAAATCTAAATCAGGAAGTGGTGTTGCTACTCTAGAAAGAGTCTTTATGAAAGCACTTTTACATATGATAATATTTAAGTAGAGACATGAATGAAATGAGGAAGGAAGCTAAAGGGATATCTGGGATAAAAGTGAGCATAGAAAACAGCACAAATCCTAAATAATAGTCTACTGTAACAATAGCAGGAAGACCAGTAGGCTAACCTCTTTATAAATCTTATTTCTCAAAACTGGGCTTTGATGAGAATTTCATAGAAGAGAGCTCCAAGGATGTAGTCTCTGGTGAGAAAATGTACTGGAAATCTGCTTAGCTGCAAACTAAGGAACATGTCATGTTCTTGAATATCAGCCAGGTGGAGGGCAGGGTTAGAGTCCTTTTTGAAAATAAAAGAAGGCCTGGAGAACACTCATAAAAGTGACAGATATTGGATAGAACCAATATCATCTGCAAAGAGCAGTTCTGTGTCTACTTCAATACACTGGCAAATGGGTGCAGGAGGCTCAGTGGTGTATACCACAGAGCACAGCCAACCTTATTTTAGTTAAGATATATTTTTAAAATCCCCTCCTGCTTTAAAACACCATACCACAGCCATGGAAAAGTCTCCTAAAATATCCAAACACTGTCCCAATTTCTTCCTGGTAAATCTTCCAGGATTAACTGGCTACAAATTGTAGTCTTATGTAACTGACTTGCTGTATAGAACCATTTACTAGATATGAACTGATTGAATGTTGTGGGGCATCTGTCAAAAAGGTTGAGTTTTGTTTTAAAGTTATTATTTATGGCAAAAAATCACAGAATTTATTGTCTATTTGGGGTACTTCTTACTATTACCAAAACTATGTAATTGTTTTAGAGTAGATGATTTATATTTTTAATCTCAGTAGCAGGGGACACACATCTAGAATTTTGAAAAACAGTGTCAAATCATTTACACAAAAGTGAAAAAGGAGAAGTAAACTACATGTGTATTTTGTGCCATTAGAAATATTATCTCTTAGGAGGCCATCATCACAACCTTCCATGATCTTCTAAGAGGCATTAAGGTGCAAATTTTACAAGACTATCATTAATTGAAATCATTGGAATTGTGAGGTAACCAATTCCTAAGCAAAGCCTGAAGAAAGATTAATAAAAGCTGCAAGCAATCACAGCTTTTATTGTTCATGAAATACTTTTCCCCAAGATGATAGAGAATATATCAATAAAATGAATTATCTTGACCTAAAACTCACCTACTCTAGAGTAGGAAATATTTGTGGAAGAAATCTAGGCTTATAATTTTATCAAAAGCAAATGATCATGGGGATTAATGTCAGTTACGAGCCTCCAAATTAAAGCCATTATATGAAAATCTGTATTTACAAAAATCTTAATTTATAAATTTTATAAATCACCACTTATAAAAATTGAGGATAAATTAAGAAAATGATGTGAAATTAAATGGAAACAATTACCCGCTCATCAATAAAGCAGTAGAGCTTGAATACCCATATGAAAATTATGTACCATATTTAATTAAACACTTCAGTAAGGTGTCTTGGTCTATTTGCGCTGCTATAACAGAATATCACAGACAGGGTAATTTTTAAAGAGGACATATTTATTTCTCACCTTTCTGGAAGCTAGGAAGTCCAAGATCAAGGCACTGGCAGGTTTGGTTGTCTAGTGAGAGCAGCATCCTCCGGAGAGGGAGAACAGTATGTCCTCACATGGCAGAGGAGCAGAAGAGCAACCTAACTGAACCCTGTGTGAAGGCTCTTTCATAAGGTCTTCAATCCCATTCACAAGGGAGGAGCCTTCATCACCTCATCACATCTTAAGAGCCCTACTTCTTAATACTATCCCATTGGCAACACCGGAGTTTTGGAGGGGAGCCACTGAAACCATGGCAATAAGCTATCACCTTTCTGCTATGGTTTCAGTGTCTTTTCCTGAGATCTGTAGATTATTAATAACACTTCATCTAAACACTAAGATGTTTTCTCCTGAGATCTACATGTTATTAATAACACTTTGTCTAAATACTTTGAATAGACTTCAATACTTCATTGCTTTCTTTTTTTAAGTCTAGTGATTTACTATGATTTTCCACTGAAAGTCAATTAAACAAGACTTTCTCAAGGGGCTAACAAATTCTCTTCCTCTGAATGCTCAGTAGAAAGGGATTTTAAGATTCAAGTGGGGCTTTAGATAATTCTCCAGTTTTTCTACTGCATTCCTGCTATGCTATTTGGGAATATTGTTTAGTATTATACAGTTATTCACAAGAGTTTCACTTGACCTTCAGCAGAGCATCTTCCAGGGGCAATACCGGTGTCCTGTGGGCAGGTTCCATAATGCTCTGGAGGATGGTTGGGACTCTAAGGCCATCATCACACCACTGCAGGCTGTACTCCAAGGGCGCCGAGACACCTGCCAGGGACATGACTGGCCATGTATCAAGGATGGATGGATTTCATGCACAATTTATGAAACGTGAGGCATGTGCAACATCAGCAGAAAAGAAAGATCAGCTATTCTAATGCTGTATTTTTATTGGAAGAAGCTCCCTCTGTCTCCCACTGCTGGCTCAGAGGAACCTGGAAGTTATCCAAGTCCTAGAAGTGACCACTTTCTGGTGAAGATTTTCTTTTGTTGGTGCTGCAGGGAGTCGTTATCTAGATATTAATAATCATCTGTACAGCCAAAACATATAGGCATTGGTCTGCTAGGCTATTAATTGAACCTCACAAATGCTGCTTGAGCCCCTGCTCAGTGCTAGGCACTGTCCTTGGCATGTAGGAGAGGGAGGGGTGGAGCCCTCTGAACCACAGAGAGCATTTAACCTGGGATTACTGTTTACAGTAAGCAATCATTTACTGAGCATCACTCTGCACAAAGCACGTGCCTACATTTTTACATCAAGCTATTCGTTTAACTCTCACAAGATCTCATGAGCTGAGTATTATCATCCTGTTACTGTTACGCCCCTTTTCCCCATGAGATGCTTTGGACTCAGGAAAGTGAAGTGACATGTATGGTCACATGGCAGTCATGAATCTGGGTGCAGTGTCTGCATCCCCTGTACCAGTTCATTCTTAAGAAACTCTTTCTTCTCCCAGGACCTCACTGCACAGAATGTAGTGCGTCAATGTCCATCTTGGTATCACCTGGAGCTCGTTAGAAATACAGGGGCATCACCTGGAGCTCATTAGAAATACAGGGTCTTCTCAAGGATCTAGAACTAGAAATACCATTTGACCCAGCAATCCCATTACTGGACATATACCTAAAGGATTATAAATCATTCTGCTATAAAGACACATGCAGATGTATATTTATTACAGCACTGTTCACAATAGCAAATACTTGGAACCAACCCAAATGCCCATCAATGATAAACTGGATAAAGAAAATGTGGCACATATACACCATGGAATACTATGCAGCCATAAAAAAGGATGAGTTCAGGTCCTTTGCAGGGACATGGATGAAACTGGAAACCACCATTCCCAACAAACTAACACAAGAACAGAAAACCAAACACCACATGTTCTCACTCATAAATGGGAGTTGAACAATGACAGCACATGGACACAGGGAGGGGAACATCACACCCCAGGGCCTGTTAGGGGGTGAGGGGCAAAGGGAGGGATAGTATTAGGAGAAATGCCTAAGGTAGATGACGGATTGATGGGTGCGGCAAACCACCATGGCACAGGTTTGCCTATGTAGCAAACCTGCATGTTGTGCACATGTATCCCAGAGCATAATTGAAAAAGAAATACAGGGTCTCAGGCTTCACTTACTCACTGACAGACTCTGTACATTAACATGATCCCAGCAGGTTGTCTGCCTGCTGGATTTCAGTGGAACCACTCCATGAATGATCAAAGCAGCAGAGAGCAGTACCTACCACAAAAGCCCCACATCTCCCTTCTTTGCAGGATGAAATTCTGTAGAGGGAAAGCTCGTTTTGACTCCATACGTTTTTGTTCTGGAGTGCCCGAAGCATCTGGTTACAAGGTGATTGCACGGAGAAGGCAGTTTGCTCTCACAGACCTTGGAAAAAAATTGTATTTCCCATAAACAGATTTTATATGTAATGATTCATTTTAGCAAACATTTATCATGTCTTCTGTGCCAGGCACAGTGTGAGGTGCAGATCTTAGTGATTTCCCAAAGGAAGTGGCCAAACATGTCACTCCCTGCTTATCGGGATTCAGTCAATTCCTGGTCTTAAAGTTGTTTATTTGTAAGAAAATTGCATCTGCAGTTCCCTTAATGCTGCTTTCTTGTCAATACATTCATTAGTTAACAGACATTTAAAGAACGTGTGCAAGACACTGCAGAAGTCTTTTTTGTTTATACATAATCAGCTTTTACATTAAAGTATACCCTGAAGGTATTCTTCAATGAGCACATATTTTTAAAATAAAGTTTTTTGTTGTTATTGTTGTTTGAGCTCTGGTAATTTTATTATGAATTTTATGGCTAATAGACTTCTTCCAGTTTAAATATTTTGAAACTTTTAACCAATTTCTTCCTTGAAAATCGGTCTCAAAGAAGAGTAAACGTAGAAATCAAGTTTACTTGTGCTAAGGGTGGGCACAATGGCTTACACCTGTAATCCCAGCACTTTGGGAGGTCAAGGCAGGTGGATCACGAGGTCAGGAGTTCAAGACCAGCCTGGTCAACGTGGTGAAACCCTCTCTCTACTAAAAATACAAGTATTAGCTGGGCTTGGTGGTGCACATTTGTAATCCTAGCTACTGGGGAGGCTGAGGAAGGAGAATGGCTTGAACCCAGGAGGCACAAACATACACTGAAAACATGATGCTAATGGCTCTTGCAGTGAGCAGAGATCGTGCCACTGCACTCCAGCCGGAGTGACAGAGCAAGACTCCATCTCAAAACAAACAAACAAACAAACAAAACACACAAATGCTGAAACTTTGTAAGATTTATTGGCTGTACAACAATTTAACTTGAATGATTTTCAAATTCAGCAGAAAAATAGAAAAGACAGCAATTTGATAGTATTTCATTTATTTGATTTTATCCAAGGACTGACCTCTTATATAACAAGCCTGTTAGCGTACCTGGCATTTCACAGGGGTGATTACTTTAAATATTTCAGATCCCCATTTAACACTTATTTGTCATATCAAGATGTATTTTCACCGTTTCACTCACTGGACACTCTTTCTTTGGGGGAAGTTGTACCTCTAAAAAGCCCGTGAAGGACAGATTCACTACAAAGAAAAGCATCCCATCACATAACTTAATTTAGCCTTGGAGTGTTACAGGATGCCAAACCTTCAGGTACAGAGAATATTCCCTCTCAGATCTACATTGCAGGCTGATTCTATGTATGCTTAGGAGCTTTTGTGGAGTTAATAGATACTGAAGACCAACAAATTTGATTCACACCACTTTGAAATATTTTTTTTTATAAAAAACAATTTCTGAAGACAGTCATCCATCCCAAGAGGCATGTTGATGGTAATTGATTATCTTTTAATCAAATGTTTTTAGGTATATTTACAGACAATAAATGTATGCAATTATGTATATTGTTCAATGAGTTTTCATAACTCATGTAACCATCACCTCAATCATTCCCATCACCACAGAAATTTACCTATTTACTGTCCATTTTCTTTCTCCCAGATACCATGCTTAGTGATCTATAATGTGTTACAATTCTCATTAAACACTTTGAAATACACAATAGTACCTCCTTTCTAAAATAAAAAAGGAAACGTTTAGCATTTGCCCAGTCGCTGAGCTGCTTACTCAGTGACAATGCTGGGATTTGAACCTGATATACCTGACTCCAGTTCCTTAATCAGACCTGTATTGTGTTAACTTATTTCAACTCCTTGACCCCAGTGATCTGCACATAGTGGCAAGTCAATAAATGTTTCCTAAATAGATAAAAAAGAGTGTTGTAATTTTGTATATTTCTAACTCTTTGTACATCTCCTTATATAAGTTATCCTGTTTTCAAATGATGTTGGTGAACATTTTAGTTACTTTTTTCATGTGTCTGGATTGGTGTAGCCTTGCAAATTGCAGAAACACGTTACTAAAGAAAAGAAAGTAATCCCTACTTCACTTGGAATATTAAGAAACCAACAATTAGAACCTCCAATTATTGAGCATTTGCTACTTGCCAGGCTCTGCTGTTTACCCTATCCCCATTTAGTGTTTAAGAGCACTGTCTCTAACTCCTGATTTCTTGGGTTCAAATCCCACCTCTCCTTCTTATTAGATGTGTTTTTCAGGTATATTATTTTAGATTCACGTGTTTCAGTTTCTGTATCTTTGAAATGGGATTAATAATAGTACGTACATAATTCATGAGAGTAAAGTAATTGGAAATGTTTAGAAAAGTGTCTGGCACATATGAGGCAATTTGGAGGTTAGGTGGGGGGGAGTTACTATCATCTATCTCATTAAAACATTTTATGAGGCAATTTGGAGGTTAGGTGGGGGGGAGTTACTATTATCTATCTCATTAAAACATTTTTAAAATTTCAATTAAAATTACATTCTAAAATCAAGGAAGATATTGTGGTTCACACTGCCTCACAGAAAATTTAAGTAACACTTCAGAACAGTTTTTCTCTGTGTAAGAATTTTCAAATATCTGAACAGACTTTTGACAGAATCTTTGTATTATATCCATGTATAAAAGACATGTATAAATGACAGAATTGCACTAAATGTAAAGTAACACCACTAACAAACTAGAGTCATTAACTGTGGAAACTCCATTCTCAGGTAAACACTGAGGTGAGGGAATCTAAATGGCAAACCAATAGCTCACAATCCACTCAGCTGACATTAGGGTCAGGCAAAGAAGTGAATCTGCATTTTGTAGGGTGAATATTTAGCTAAGAAAAAAACAGGATGGTGAAATACTGTACATTTTCCCCCTAATATCTGTTCTCACCACCTCTATTCAACATTTTATTGCAGATAACAGCCAGGGCAATTAGGCAATGAAATAAAATAAAATAAAATAAAATGCATTCAGATTGGAAAAGAAGAAGTAAAACTATCTGTATTATAATATCTAGTAGATAGAAAATCCTATTAAATCCTCTAAAACTATTAGAACTAATAAATGAGTTCAGCAAGTTTGCACCATACCAATATCAATGTACAAAAATGAATTGTTTTTCTATACAGTATCAATAAGCAAACTTGCAATGAAATTAAGAAAACAACACCATTTAGAATGGCATCAGAAAGGATTAAACACTTAGTAGTAAACATAACAAAAGAAGTGTTAAGCTTATATTCTGAAAATTCCAAAACATTGTTGAAAGAAGTTAAAGAAGATCTAAATAAATAAAAAGAGATTCAATGTTCATAGATCAAAAGATTCAATATTGTTACAATGAAAATATTCCCAAAATTTATGTACAGATTCAATGCAACTTTTATCAAGATATTGGCTGAATTCTTTACTTGAATTGACAAACTGAACCTAAAATTTATATGGAAATTCAAGAGACCTAAGGTAGCCAAAACAATCATAAACAGGAAGGACAAAGTTGGAGAACTCAGACTTTCCAAATTCAAAACTTACTAAAAAGCAACATTAATCAAGACCATGTGGTACTGGCATATGAATGGACATGTAAATCAATGGAATGGAATAGAGAATCATCTAATAAACTCTTACATTTACAATTAATTGCTTTTTGAAAAAGTTGCTAAGGCAAGTAAATGGGGAAAGAATAGTCTTTTCAACAAGTGATGTTGGGATAGCTGGATAGCCTACACAAGAAAATGAAGTCAGACCCTTACCTCACACCTCACACCATATTCACAAATTAACTCAAAATGAATCAAAGACCTAAATGCAAAAGCTAAATCTACAAAACTATTAGAAAAACATAGGTATAAGTCTTCACGATCTTGGATTTGGCGGTGGTTTCCTAAATATAACACCAAAAGCATAAGCATTCAAAGAAACATAAATAAATTAGACATCACTATCAAAACTTTTGTGCTTTAATGAACACTACCAAGGAAGTACAAAGAAAACTCACATAATGGGATAAAACTTTTGAAAATTATATGTCTAATAAGGCACTTGTATCTAGCATATATAAAGATCTTTTACAATTTAATAGGAGGAGACAAGGAACCCAATTAAAATATCAGAATAGGATCCTGCATAAGCAAAGGGCAAGACTAGATATTTTCCCAAAGAGGACATATGAATAGCCAATAAGTACATGAAAGAATGCCAAACGTTATTAGTCAAAAGAGAAATGCAAATCAAAATTGTGATGAAATACCTCTTCAAACCCACTAAGATGGTTATAATGAAAAAGTCATATAATGGCAAGTGTTGTTGAGGATATGGAGAAATCTAACCCTCAAACACTGTTGAAGGGAATGTAAAATGGTATGGCCTCTTTGGAAAGCAATGGAAGTCTCTCAGAAAGTTAAACATAGATTATTTCACCCAACAATTCTCCTCCTACATATATACCCAAGAAAACAGAAACCATATATCCACACAAAACTTTGTCTGTGAATGCTCATAGATGCATTATTAATAATAGTCAAAAGGTGAAAGCAACCCAAATATCCAGTATAGCCATACAATGAAATATGATATGGCAATAAAAAGCAATGTAGTATCAGTATTCATGCTACAGCACAAACATATACTGAAAGTGTCTGAAAGTGCTGGTGAGTGATAGAAGCCAGTCCTAAAGGACCACCCATTGTAAGATTCCATTGATAAGAAAAGTGCAGAATATATACACCTATAGACACAGAAAGTAGATTTGGGGTTGCCTAGGGCTAGGGAGGATGGGGGACAATGCAGAGTGATAGCTAACAGGTATGGTGTTTTTTTCCTGCGGTTCCGAAAATATTCTAAAATAGATAGATAGTGGCAATAATTGCACAAATCTATGAATATACTAACGTTATTGACTTTTATACTTTAAGTGAAAGAATTGTGTGGCATGCAAATTATATCTCAAATAAATTCTACAAGGATCAGAAACATAAGGACACAGCAAGTTTAAAACTAAAAGAACAGGAAAATATATATTTTACAAGCTGGAACCCAAAGCAAGATGGCCTGGCTACACTACAATCAGGCAGTAAACTTTAAGGCAATGTATATTACCAGAAATAAAGAAGGACATTTAAGTACGATAAAGAGATCTATCTACCGATGATATCACAATTTTAATTTGTACAAAACCAGTAATATAGCTTCAAAATATATAAAAGAAAAATTGATAAAAATAAAAAGAGAAATACACGCCTCACACCAAAACTGGAAAACTTTAATACTCACAATAGCTAATAGAATGAGCTCATGCACACACACAATCAGGAAGAATATAGATAATTGGAATAACACAACTAACAAACATACCTAACTGACGTTATAGAACACTCTTACCAGCAATGACTGAAAATACTCTTTTCCAGTGCATAATAAAACACTTAGCAAAACAGTTCATATGCCAGTCCATAATGTAAACATCAACACATTTCAGAAATTGAAATCAATCAGAGTATGTTTTTTGACCACAATGGAATTAGGCTGCATATTATTAACAGAATAATAACTAGAAAATCTCCAACTGATTAGAAGTTAAAAGCACACGTCTAAATATCATTATTAGTTTAAATAAGAATCATGTTGGAAATTAGAAAATGCTTTAAAGTAAGTGAAAATGAAGATGCAACATACTAAAATTGTTAAAGTGCAGCTAAAGAAGTGCTTAGAGTGAAATTTTAGTATTAAATGCATGTTAGAAAAGACAAAAGACTAAATTGGTGATTTTAAATTCCATTTCAAGAAAATAATAAAGATACAGCAAATCAAGCCCAAAGAAAGTAGACAAAGAGTATTAATAATAAATAAAATAAGAAATAATAATAATAATTCCTCTAGCCTAGAAATGTTTTATTTTAAAAGTCTGTATGTAAAATGTTTGGCACAGTGCCAGAAACATAGTTAGGCTGCAATGCCAGGGTTGCTGCTGCAAGTGCATGACCAAATCCTTTTATTTCTGCTACTGGTATTTCCTAAATTCTCCCCAAATGTCAATATTTTTACAAACAAGCTATCTGCTGTCACTTTAAATAAATGTGTTAACAGCCTTAAATAGAAAGCTAAACACTTTATCTAAATTGATAAACTGACAAGTCCATCACAACCAAAAGAAAATGTGAAGAAGCTGCTTTTGCTAAATTTCTTGTTCTTAAGACAGAGCCAGGGAACTGAGATGGTGCAAATGTTTTCACTCATTCAACACATGAGAAAGCAGATTCACTGCTAGTAACCAAAGGCAAAATTCCCTCTGAAACCCTCTGAAATATTTACTGGAAAAATTTGCACCCTGTGATCATAATCTAATTTCTAGTCAATGCTCCTTCTATAAAATCTATGATGAAGCTGTTCCTGGTCCCAGTACCCACCTTTCAGAGATGTGACCTTTTGGAAGTCTCTGGGGAAAACAGAGAGTGGGAGGTAGAAGGTTTGCTAGCAAAGCATTAGGAGATTTTATTCATGTCATGAGAGACATTTGGATTCATGGGACCAAGGGCATGATTATTTCTTACCTAACCAAAAGTGGACCATCAGAACAGAATTTTTATACGAAAGAAAAATTTATCTTGCCATTGCAACATTTCCCAGTGCCATGGTACCCCCCACCTCCTCTCATCACCAAGGCAACCAGAGTTATTATGGAAAGTCAGCCAGCCACTCTGCCCTTGGCTCACATTTCCCCAGAGAATTTTTTTTTCCTTCGTTAGTTCTTAGCATCGTGATACACTGTCTGATATCAAGCATTAAGTGATCAGGAGAATCCTATTTAGTAGTGTTTCTCAGAATGTAGTCTTAACACCACTTACATCAGCATCATGTGGGAGGCTTACAAATGGTGATCCCCAGATCCCTTCCCCAGACCCATTATATCATTGAGGGGCCTAGGGATATGCATTGTAACAAGTACTCCAAGTGATACTTAAGGCACTAAAATGTAATAACTGCTGA
The DNA here is from genome assembly GCF_000951035.1 of Colobus angolensis palliatus. NCBI lineage: Eukaryota > Metazoa > Chordata > Mammalia > Primates > Cercopithecidae > Colobus > Colobus angolensis. The sequence goes on along the minus strand of NW_012114364.1, from coordinate 1,637,211 downwards.
TCTAAGGGAAACGTCATAGAGGATTATAATTCCTTACCTATTCATGCTGTTTAACTGATAAGGAAATGCAGTTTTCTAGAGGGAAATCATATTGCTTTATGCTGGGGCAATTTTTACGTTTAACTGCTTGTCTTGTTGAACCAGGATCCCTGGTTCCACCCAGTGCCAACTGAACACTCTTAACAGAAGTCCTGAGAGTCATTAGTGTGTTGTCCTCAATACCACATAGGGCAGAGATTAAAAAGCACACTTCACTTCAGCCACCGAGGCTCCTAGAGGTGAAGCATTTAATCGTCATTCAGCTGTGAGAGCAGATCTAGGATTTAGACAGCCACCAGCCTAAGTCTAAACCTAGGGACATGCACTAAACTGCATCATCAAAGCATCCATTTAGCTGTGGGGTAGATGCACCCTGGCTAAATTGAGATATTCCTAACTGCCTTCTCATCCAGGTTTCAACGTCGAACCATTGCTTTTATGCTTTTCCTCAGCCCTGAAAGAATGTAGCATATATATTTACACTCACTTTCAAGTGGTCCTGGCTTGGGACTTGTTTTTTCTCAGCTCACCTCGTACACTCCTGGCACAGAACTGGCCACACATATGCAGAAGCAAGGAATGAGGTCAGGTGTCCTGCTGCCTGAATGCAGAGCAGTGACCACACAGAACTGATGATAAAAAAATCAAGAGCTATCCCAAAAGGAGTGAAGGAGAGAGACTCAATGATAACATATCCTCAGGACCTACTCTATACTATGAATCATCAACGATTCAGGGCATTCTTTTCTCCGACTTCAGACCAAAGTGGGCCTGTGGCTGATTAGACAGAGTACATACTGAAGTGTTATGTACTTGTATAGCCATTCAACCATCTTTATTGCATTTATTTTTTTCAACACATATGGCCTAGGGATTTCAGATGTTATTAATATAATATAGAAAAACGACCTGTAGATTTTGCTACCTATAACATTTACCCGGCTAATTAAGAGAGTACTTTATTTTACTGTTTTCTTTCTGACGCCTGTTAATCCAGTTCAAATAGCTACTATGATACTCCTTATAGATGGAGTCTAAAACCATATTTGGTTTCTGGTTTTCTTTAATTATTTATTACATAGTCAAAATAAATGCATTAGGAAGTTTTAATGTAACCTGATACCATCCCAGGAGTGATCTGTATTGTTAGAGTAAAACAGTCATTCATATTATTAAGAAATTGCATAATCTTTTCCTGAAATTAAAAAGAAATTATGGGTACATAGTAGGTGCATATTTTTATGGGGTACCTGAAATACCTTGATACAGGCCTGTAATAAGTAATAATCACATCATTTTATATGATTTTGAAATATCCTTTCTCCTTTTACATTTAAGTAACCCTTAAAAAGCTATTCCAAGAAGCTTGTTTATCTCCCTAAAATAGAGGTTTCAAATGGCTCCTGTGTTTTCTTTTTTGGAAAAACAGCTTTATTGAGATATAGTTCACATACCAGATACTCACCACTTACACTCAGTGTAAAATTCAATGGCTATCAGTATACCCACAGAATTGTGCAACTATTACCACAATTTTAGATTATTTTCATTAACCTCAAAAGCCCTGCAACCCTTAGATGTCACACCCCCATTATCCTTCTCCTACCCTCTCTGCCTAGGCAGCAGCTACTCTATTTTCTGTCTCTATAGATTTGCCTATTCTGATATTTCATGTAAATGGGATCTTGCAATATGTGATAGTTTGTGACTGGCTTCTGTCACTTCACATCATGTTTTCAGTGCATATCCATGTGCTGACATGTATACTAATAGTCCACTCATATTTATTACATATTAATACAATCATATTTTATTACTGAATCATATTCCCTTATATGTATACACCACAGACTGTTTGTCCGTTCATCAGTTGATGGGACATTTGAGTTGTTTCTACCTTTTGCGTATTACGAATAATGCTTCTATGAGTGTTTGTGAACAATTTTTGGGTGGATATACAGAAAAATAAGCATTCTCATTCTTTTATAGATAAGTCAGGTTTACAGAGAAACTTGAACATGAGGAATTTAAAAAGATTTAAATGAAACACATTTTAGATGACCCAGAAGACTTCCCCACTTTAATCAAATTCTTCAATGATTTCCTTTGTATTCCTCAAGTTGTATTTAGGTAGATTTGTTTTTCTACCTAAACAAAGTATTCAGTTTGGCTGGAGGGCTGGCTTTATATGGTATCAGAGTGTGGCGAAAACAGCCACAGTAAGTGGCTGGATTATTGAAATCCTTAAATGCTAAGGCTTTTTTTTTTTTTTTGGCAAGGTCTTGGTCTGTCACCCAGGCTGGAGTGCAATGGTGCTATCTCAGCTCACTGCAACCTCCACCGCCTGGGTTCAAGCGATTATCCTGCCTCAGCCTCCCAGGTAGCTGGGACTACAGGTGCATGTCATCATGCCTGGCTAATTTTCACGTTGTATTTTTAGCAGAGACGGGATTTCACCATGTTGGCCAGGCTGGTCACAAACTCCTGACCACAAGTATGTGCTCGCCTCGGTCTCCTGGAGTGCTCGGATTACAGGCATGAGCCACCGTGCCTGGCCTGCTAAGGCTTTTTATGTGCAAACAATGGGCAATCATGGATTGTCTCTGCTGCCCCTAAATTTAGAGGCGGTAGAAGAAAAGTAATGACCAGATACAGAGGCTGCAGAACAGTAACACCACGTGAGCAAAGGAGAGAGCCTCGAAAAGAGGGCCATTCAACAATGTCACATTCTTCACCTCATAAAACTCAAAGATTCTGAGGGCTGAGAGAACTTAGGTATTCACAAGGGATGTTCAAGAAAGCAGCTTGAACTGAGTGGGTGGGAGGAAGGAGAAGCAATGAGTGCTGGCTCCTCTTCATGTCAAGGTAGCAACTTGAGAGTGTCTTTAGCATTTTGGAGCTAGGAAGGGGGACAAGCTGAAGACATGAGAAAAGGAGTAACCATCATGGATGGTGGGGTTGTGGGGAGGAATAGAAAAAGGGACACAGGTGGAAGTGCAGTCTTACAAAATAAGACAATTTGTTCTCCCAATAAAGAACAACAGAAGAGGGACTCAAAAACAGGGACACTTTGAGGCAGAGTAAAGGTAAAATGCAATTATTCAGTTTGAGTGACCTCAGTATTTTTACTTAAAACTAAGAGTGATTCTTTCTGATACTACATGTATATATGTGGCAACAGGAAGTATATATACCAAACATATATCAATATACAATACTTGGGAGGTATCAAAAGCCCACAAAAGATGAACTGATAAGAGTGTAAACTGAATTCTATTTATAATTAGTGGATTTTTTTTGGGGGGGGACATTGTGAAAATCCCATACACCTCGAATTTGTGATTTTGATTCATTACTAGTTGGAAGTCTCATTGAGGGTTAGCGAAAGTAGAAAGCAGGCAGTGGGGTACTCACTAGAGTCAGGGGCAACTGTAACAGTTACAAGGACAGATGTGACCCTTTATGGGGGATACCATATGTGCTACTCAATGGTCAGGTAAGATGAGAGAAGGACTTAGAGGTTGTGGACACAAAGAAATGTCAAGACCAGAGATTTGGACAGTTGGAAAGAGCATGGTAAAAAGCAGAGATGATGGAGTGAGGATGAGAAACACAGGTGCTTCAGGAAGGAAAGAAGGAAAAACAGAGTTAGGGCTTGAAGGAGGAAAAATGAGCACAGAGAAGTTGAGAGGGTGAAGATTTTAATCATAACCCTTTTAAAGACCCGGGTCAATGGGAGAGAGGGTGGCAGAAAGGAAGAAGCAGGAAAGATAGGAGGTGAAAGTCAAAGTGGAGCATTTCCATATTTAGTCATTAAGGAAGAGAAGACCTCAGTAAAGAAGAGGTCAGTGGCTTGGCCATGCTGGTGAGTGCTCAAAATGGAAGAGATGAAAGGCCACAGTGTGCAGGGTGTAGAGGAACTGAGGGACCAGGACTGGTAGCTACTACGGATGACAGAAAAAGATAGAGAGCAACAGAAAACTATGGCTCTGATGCTCAAGTCTGTGAGGATAAAAGGAGGAAGTTCAGGACACTGTGAGATGGCACTGATAAAGATGGTGACTGTGCTGTGAGATGCTGGAATAATCTTCAAAAATGCAGGGAAAAAAACCTAGAAAGGGCAGGTGTGACTGGGACAAGGAGGGGAGAGGAACATAATGGGAGTGAGATGAAGAATAAAGAGGATTGGAGGCAACCTGGATATTCACGTGTCACCGTGTGTGTGTGTGTGTGTGCATGCGCGTGCACAGAACTTGCCAATCCCAGAGTTCTAATTAGAATGTTGGCATGACAATGTGGTCATATCCATTGGGTCTGGAATTTTGAATTCTTTTGAGTCTTCAGGAAGAGAGCAGGGAAGAAGAGATCTGCTTTCTTGTTTCTAAGCTTCCTTTTTTGAAATGAGAAGGTTGTATGGCTTGTTCCAAAGACCAAAAGAAAAATACTACCCCAAATACATAAACTGATTTCAAAAATAATGGTTGTCTTTTTTTTTCTTGACCCTTCATTCTCTTTAAAATCAATTTGCTAAAGAATCAGATTAAAGAAGCATTAAATACATTGCATTATCAAATCAATCTTCTATACTTCTTAATTAACTGCTACATTTTCTTCTAAATTTTCTCTAAGGTTGATTATAACTACCAGTTTTTATATAACAAAAAGATTGTTTTTCTTTCATCTTTGGTTTCAAAAATAAACCTTAAAAAATATTTTACCCAAGTATCCACAGGAATAATTTTCTCATGTTCCAAATTTAAAAATTCTATTACATTTTCCTGGCCTTTATGGACTTCTGCTTAACCATACAAAATAATTCTAATTTTGCCTATTTTCAGGAAAAGATTATTTTGCTATAGATTTATTTCTAAACAAGCCAATAGTGATTAATGTAAAGTGAGAATATCAACATGTGGACATAAGGATGAAAATAGTAGCCACTGGAGCCTCCAACAAGGGGAGGAAAGCAGGGAAGCAACGGTTAAAAAACTACTTAGTGGGTGCTATGCTCACTATTTGGGTGAGGGGGTTCACTAGAAGCCTAAATCCCAGCATCACCCAGTATACCCACAAAACAAATCTACGCACATATCCCCTGAATCTAAAATTAAATTAAAAAAGGAATATCAACATGAAACCTATTCTTTATCGGTCTGGAACTATGGTGCGCAGAATCTTAGCAGACTACTTTCTGGGTTCATGAACGAACCCAAATGTCTGTGGAAGAAGTTAAAATGTTTGGATAATATTCAGAGTTCAATTACTGTGAAAATATTCAAACCTAGTAAATTGCCACATGGTTCCAAGAACCCAATGAAATGTGCCCCCAGAATTCCAGATTTTTTTCCATAGGAATGGAATGTCCTGATAGGCCCTCATCTTTCGAGTTTCTAGGCTGGTCAAAGTCTCACACTGATTTCCATAAATGCCATTAATCTTGGACTCTGTGAAGTATTCCAGCCTCAAGGTGGCTGCAGGGAAACAGCCGAGCATGATGGTGAAACAGAGCTCAGAGTGAACAGATCTTCCTTCTATTCTCACATCTTCCTCCTGGGACCTCAGTGCACAGTTTCCTTACTTAGAAAAGAAAAACAGGCACAGTCCTGTACCTTGTGGGGGTGTCCAAATCGAATCTAAACTGCTTACATCCAAGGAGCTAACTTTAATTCTTAGAATAAACATGAGGGTTCAATTATTTTTGTTTTTATAAAAAGGGACAATAATTTTACAGGACACAAGTTAGAAAATAAACAGCATTTCGTTGTGAGGCAGAGGAAAAAAAAAGTCAAAAGCAAATCAAGTCAAAAATCAATTTAAGATATAGTCATTGCTTCCAGACTGTGATCCATTGCCACTTAGAAGGAAATATATCTTTTTAAAAGGCGGAAAGAAAGCTCAGCATTATTTAAATGTTGTTTAGCCCTGCCTGTTTTCTGGGTCACCTCTCGCTGCCACTCAGGGGTGGTGGCTTGGGAGAATATAAATGAAATTCAATACCTCCTTCAGGAAGACACAGTTTGAAGGATGCTGTCTTCCAAAGAGCAAAACACAAATCATTCCATTTAAATACAATTTTTGAATGGGAAAGCAACTTGGGCAGCATGGATCATGGAATGTGAACAGGATAAGGAGTCCAAGGGCAGTGATTCCATCCTGGTCTGCCACAGTCTACACCAAGGTCACATGAGATCTCTAAGCCTTGGTTTCCAAAACTGTAAAATGGGGAGAAGGAGGATAATAATTGCTATGACTGAAGTTACCCTAACCCTTAAATAAGGTAAAGGACAAGAAATAACTCTGCAAAGCAGAAAGTATTGCATCCATGTTAACTATTATAACCATTCTAATCTACTGGATCAAATTGTACACTGAAATGTACCCATTCTGCTTAAAAAGCAAAACCAAACCAAATAAACAACAAAACCAACCAGACTGTAAACCAGGTGACCATTCCAGGTCCTGTCACCAATTAGTTGTGTGAGTTTATACCAGTCATTTACTCTCTCAGGGCCTGTTTCTCTTACAGGATCATTCTCACAGACTGGCAAGATCCTCATGACATAAAGACCAATCCACACTTTGAAAACAACAAAGTACTATATAGCAGGGATAGTCATCAAGTTGACTTTACCAAAATAGAATTAGAAAAAAAAAATTCCTGCGTTTTGTTTGAACCGCTTTTTATTGTCAAAAGGAGCCATTTTCACCATCCAAAATATGATATTTTTCTAAGCTGGACTCGTGTATTAATACAAGAATACAATTACTGGCAATTTATGTGAACTGAAAAAGAAAGAGCATAGTATTGATCTCTTGCTTAGTTCTCGGCATAATGAAATTTAACAGAATCTTTGCATCCTTCTCCTATAGAGCCACACTCAGCCCAGTGTTATAACATCACTGCAGGGGTTCTTTCATAAGAATGGGATGGCACTTTGTAGCCAGGCCATTAAACCTGGCTTTTTTTGAAAAGAATTAGCCAAGAAAAAAAAAATCCACATCTACCTGGTACTTGAAATCAATTCTGCATTATATTATGTGATCTAGGGACTCCAATAGGCATCAGAAGAAAATTTTCCAGCCTTCTTGTTACTTGGGCTTCAAGTAGAACATATTGAGAAATAGCAATAACTTTAAAAAATGGGCCCTAAGAATTATACATGAAGAAATAAATGGCCATAAAACATAAAAGCAGTAGAATAAAATAATAAATACCATATAATCTTACAATCTAAACAAATACTACAATCGCTGCACTCATGTTTCTTTCATCTGCTGATTTCCTTTTATTCTATGAACGAGGTTTCTGGTGCTGAAATGGCATTTCTGCCTCAGTATGCATTTCTTCATTCATCTTCAGTGTTCATCCTTCTCAGTTTCTATCAAATAGTACTGAGTTTTCAACTTCAGTTTGTAAAAAAATTACTGATTTGTATTTTTAAAATCTTCTTTAATAGTATAGTAATGACATTTTTCAGTGTGTGTTGCATCCCCATCATTTTGTATTGCATCAGGAGAGCTGAGGCCATTTTTGAATTTAAAACTTACTTCATATCCATGATAAATGTTATTGTTATGCACAATAGCAAAATTATTTCATAATTAGCCAACAACAATGTTTCTACCTAACAGGATTAAAGAAAAATATGAACACGCACACACACACACACAGACACACACACACACATACAAACACATTAGTAAAAAGCACATGCCTCTCTATGAATACGATCCCAAGATTCAGGGGGTAACCCAGCAGGTGGAGAAGATGCATTTATACCGCCATAACCAAGGCAATTTCGTCAATGCTATTATGGAGAGGCTGGAAGAGCACAAACAACCCATTAAGCTTAAGGGGGATCTGGAGAGAGCCCTTGACAAAGCATTAATGCAAGACAAAATTGAATGTAAACACAACAATTAACACTGATGCATACTGAGTTAAGCAACCATGACTTTATCGGAATGGACAAATAAGATTGTATCTACTTAGAATAATGAGAATTTTTAGAATAATTATTCATTCTGATGGGATAAAAGTATTTATAAACTAAAAATAAAAACCAATTTTATCGCCTTATCAATATTAGTTTGTTAAATTTCAAATTTTAAAAGAGAACCCTTTAAAGTTTTTACTTTTGGTTTCTGAAGCTTTAAACTCAAAATATGTTTCAGAGAACATTTTATTGTTACTTTTAGTTTTCTACTTTGTAGATAAAGCAGGATATTATAGTTAGCATGGTATGTGATAACTGAATTTCTAATGAGTTATTTCAATTCAGTTAAAAACAAGTATCAATTTATCTATTAAATACAATTGATAATTAAATAATCAATTATCAATTAAATAACTCATCTATTGAATGGATTATTTGAATGCAGTTAAGAGCAATCATCAATTATCCATTGAATACCCGGGATCCCTGGGCAAGTACTGGATGACGTACAAAAATGAAGAAGCGTATTTCTTTTGCCCCAGAAGTCTGTAAATACAGAAATAATTTCATTATTTGTGTGAATTCTCAGTTTCTCACAAGATATATATAAATATATAAATATTCCATTACTTTTTTTATTCCCACCATATTGTTAATGTTTCTGTTTTTTTTTTTTAATAGCTGTTGTTTTCATTCTGACTAGTTTAGAAGTTAAATATCATTACTGTTACTATCATCACTAACAACATCACCCACACACCTAAGGTTTATATTAATAAATACACAAGATTCAAGACTCCAGTCTAACCCAGTCTGCAATGACATAATTGCATTATCAACTCATAAACATGGCAGTAAGCAAAAACCAAAATCAAAACACTACTCAACATGGCAATAAGCAAAACTCTACTCCTAAGGGCAAAGTTATCATTTATGATCTCAGCTCACTTTGTTACTCGTAGCATAAACTGAATAGGTTAACTGAAGTATAATCCTTAATGATTTCCCCAAATTGTATCCCTTGGAACGCTGGTTTTAAGAAATGCTTTTCCCCCAAAAAGCATTCTTTGAGCAATGCCGTATTCATCTTTTCTTCTTAAAAAGTTTCACATGGCACATCGGCATATTAAAGGCTACCGCAATAAAGAAATCTATTTATCTTTGTGTAACCCACCATTTTCTAAATTTCTCTGACCAATGGACATTGCATTTCCAGCTCACTCACTTAAGAACAGCTATGGACAACCCTCGGAAGTAGTATTTTCAGGAAGACATGTTAAGAAAAGTTGACCGAGAAGAGAAAAAATTAATTCAAATGGATATTACATTCTCCCAAAGCTTGAAAACTCTAATTATTCTGCCTGAAAAAGAGATTGTGATACCATAATTAAAACTGTTGAAATTACAACACCCTTGACATTCCATTTCCTTAAAGATATTTCCAAGATGTAACATGCCCCTAGTTGAAGGACACTGATAATACCTCTTTCTCTGTTGTGCCCATTGTTCAGGGCACTTGCATCGTGGGAGCAACAGCAAAAAAAAAGTGAAAATGTTAAGCCATTTGATCGTACATCAAGCTTTAACGTAGGCACATTTGCTTTTTCTTTTGTCTCTCCATATTCCACTCTCAAAATCAAACAATGGTGAGTTTTATCTCCACAAGAAAATTGTTGGCATAAAATATTAAAATAAGTAACCATCCAATCATGTATGATTTGGAGCTACTAGGCAAAAGCTACCAGCATTAAATACATTTCAAGTTCTTGCATTAGAATATCCTTCCCGCCCCAGGGGCTGAGTTCTGGGCCTGGTGGGGCTGCTAACCACTGCTCATACAATGCTGTTCGTACAAAATGGCAGAAGTTCTTTGGGTAAAGAAACTACATTACTCAGAGAGAAAAATGCACACAATGTCTGTCAAAATGATTCTTCCCTTTGATTTTCTTTTCTGTTTTTTTCACTGCTCCTTTCTGCCACTGGACTCCGCCTGGCATGATATATTTTTAGATCACTGAAATCCTAGTAAAACACTTTTAAACATATTTAAGCGATGCACAATTATGTAGGTAAAAAAAAAAAAATCCAACAGATCATATTCCCATTGTTTAGAAGCAACTGCAAAGGACGATTGGCTGTATGTCCATCGGTACACCATGTTTGCAGGAGTTGAGGAAGCAAAGGAGTTTGCTTAATTCCTTAACTTGAAACTAAAAAGAAGCCAAATCAGCACCATTATATGACTTAGCTGTTTTTGCTGCATTTAGAGTAGATGTAGCTGGCATTTAATAAATTCTTTTCATCTCTGTCACCCACTGTACTAGAAATAAGCTTCTGGGGCTAGCTTTTAATGCAGAAATCTAAGATAATGCCTAAGTAATAAAAACAAGATCAGTCCTTGTCAAGTTGCTGGACAATTAAATGCCATACTTCCCCCCATGCACACTTCTGCCCCATCTAAGATGAATTTAATTTGGGGACAGAAGGAGTTTCTATTGAAAAGCTAAAGAAGACAAGCTGCATGAGCTTAAAGGACTACACGAGAGCTTAGGAAGCTGTTTTGAGAGACATAGGAGAGACAGCCAGACAAAGAAAACACATTGAGCCTTAGAAAGTCTCACTGCTTCTCTTTGGGCATCTTTAATTGGCAAAGAAAGCTCAAGGGCCTTTTTATCCCTCCAACCACACTGTATGAAGTAAATAAAGGATAGCAGATTTCAGGTGTCATCTCTGAGAGGCAGCTAGTGGATATCGTAGCTATGGCTACAGCACAAAATACTCCTGTGCTAACCCATTCTGGCCTTGCCCTAGAAACTCTCCGGGACAGTTTGTGTTTAAGAATTCCCTTAGTGTTTCTTGGACATAGTTACGACTACAGTGCAGCCAGGACTGTAATTCAAAGTTTGATTGATTGATTGATTGACTGATGTATGCTAAGCTCAGCTGTCTGGCCACTGACAGATTCAAGGAGTATCCAGGAAACACGGTGAGTGAATGCCCATGCTGGTTGTTTCCTTCAGACGCACAGTGATAGAAAGCATCCCTGGGACTCTTTCTTCTTTCATCATAGAAGAGCAGAGAACGCCTTTCATATATCCTGAGCTCAAAGACTGACTGCAGCTGCAGAATCAAGAGGCTTACAAGGAGAGGACTCCAGCATGGCCATAATTAAAGTAGGAACTTTGCTTTAACAATTAGTCCCGACTTGTTAAAGAGTGGGACTGCTAGTATTTATAGCAACTTCCTGATTCTATTACCATGCACAGCCCTCTATCTGAATAATGTGCAGATATTATTTGTTCCTGGTAATGGTAAGGGTCTGGAAGCAATAGCCTCTCTCACTAAGTATCTGATTAGGTGAAAATTCCTTTGGGTTTTATGTAATCATCGTGGTGGCATTGCATTAGTTATGAAACAAAGCCTAACTTCATTTGAAACATTCTTCAATAATCAGGTTAAAAAATTACTTTTAATTTTGATTTTCTACAAAATATATGTATATTTTAAACATCCACCTTTTAAGTGTGCTGCAAACCCACTCAGACACAAAACACACTTTGCGTATTTATCCTTTAACTATGCCTTCGAATTAGATCGGGGCTTGAGGTCTTCGGAAGTGTCAAGGGGGTATTTTCTATTAAAACGATGAATAATTCAAGAGATGTCTGTCAGAATACATTTAAGTTCATCTTGATTTTGACTGCCACAGGTATGTCATACAAAATCCTGCTAGTAATTATCCCCTATCCCATCTTTAGGGAAAAAAAAAAAGAGTTTCATCTATATAACTCAACAAATGCTTCACTGAACTGGAACAGAATAGCGATTTTTAAGCTCTCTTTTGAAGACCATTGTGAACAGCCACTGTGCAGTTTACTTTTCACCGTCCTATTCAACATTTTTTGTTTATGGTGACTCTCTTGCTATTGCTTTTCCATTTTTTCCCTGCGAATTAAGATTTTAAAATTAATTATAAGATACTGTGTTTGATGTTTTAAGGAGTCTTGAGGTGGAACAAAGTTTATTTTCATTTGAAAGCCACAATAAATATATAAATATAAGTGAGTGTGCTGAAGGAAAAGGAATAATTTAGGAGTCATAGAAATAATCTCTAATCCACTGAGAATTTTAATCTTTTAAATTAAAACATTAGAAAACTTAAAGGCTTAATACACACAACTCTAGTAATTTAAGGGGCTCTTTATTTGTACCTAGTACCATTTCCTTCATCACAAGTAGTAAAACTAGCAGGCAACGGCACTGTTATGCCCTTCTATCCTAGCCACTGTATCTGTGGTGTATGAATAGGACATAATTCTTGGGAGGGAGGAGGTGCCTAAGGAAAAAATGAAAGGAAGGAAACACAACAACAAAGTAAATCCAAATAAGCTATGACAATGGGGCTGATACGTTCTATTTGCACTATATTTTACAGTTTATGAAGTGTTTTTCCATTCATTCAATTATTTTGTCTTCACTCTTCTTTAAAATTATTGTTGTCCCTACCTTACAGGTGAGAAAACCATAGCTGGAAGAAATTAAGTAAACTACATATCATTTAAAAAATACATAAATTATTATTTTAGTCATATTACTAAGAACCAATGTTCTTTAAAGAAAGTATAAGGAGGACAGTGTCTCTAGTAAATCTATGAGTTTTTCAAAAAGAGAATTCAGTTAAACTTTCAGGGATAATAGCCCATTAAGGAAATGATAAATACATAGCTACTAATTAAATCTTCCATTGGGATAATTACTTAACTTCATTTCATTGGCCAATGTATTCAGCTTTTAGGGGCCAGTTCTCAGAGACAGAAGTGAAATAAACTCAGATTTCAAGAAACTGAGCTACTGAAATCTCATTTCTGACATAGTATGAATTTCCATCCCCACCCAAATCTGAAGTCCAATTGTCATCCCCAATGCTGGAAGAGGGGCCTGGTGGGAGGTGACTTAATTATGAGAACAGACTTCCTCCTTACTGTTCTCATGATAATGAGTGAGTTCTCAAGAGATTTGGTTGCTTTAAAAGTTTGTGGCACCCCCAACCCCCTCGCCCTCTTCCTCCTGCTCCAGCCATGTAGGACGTGCCAGTTTCCCCTTCACGTTCTGCCATGACTGAAGATTTCCTGAGGCCTCCCTAGCTATGCTTCCTATACAGTACAGCCTATGGAATCATGAGCCAGTTAAACCTCTTTTCATTATAAATGACCCAGTCTCAGGTAGTTCTTTACAGCAATGCAAGAATGGACTAATACAATTTCTTCAGTAGGAAATTTGTTTCCTATTATACAACATGAATATTACATCCCTGAAAAGTGTGGCATTATGGAAAGCCAGTTTAGAATAAAAGACATTAAGAAAGTGCATAAAACTTGGTTTTCTACATGTTACAGAAAATTGTAAATTAAAATACAATATGCATTCAGCTCTGTTATTCTTAATGTCAACAAAAAGTCTACAGGCTGAGGTCAGAAAGCAATACAGTTGGACTATAATCCAGATGATAAACAAAGATTACTTATTGATGAAACCTATACAATTAAAGTTTAATTATATATTTGATTTCAGTCATTTTCTTTAGATTTTCATATAATCTTTTCAAAACCCAGAGTTTGGTCATTTTTTATTATTTCAGCAACTTTCTTACTCCCTTTGTGAGTGTACACACCATGATTTGTCTGATTGTCATTCTTACACATTAATTTATTTAAAGTTAGCTATGCTTAAAGTAAGATATTTATTTACTATTTCATACTGACAAAAAAATCAAAGAGAAAATATGACTGGAAATTCATAAACCTGACTTTCACAAAACTAAAAGTTATCTAAATAAACGATCTCACTCATGTTACTGTCTGCCATTCATCAAATGCCTATATCTTCCCTGATTCCTGGGAAGCATTTGGTCTGTGATCTTAACCTGAACCTAGTTCCCGCCATAACATTTGAATTATCAAGTCAATAAATCTCCCTTTGATAAAAGTAGGTAATCCTAATGGCCTGCCTCTTAATTATCATTAATAATTCAGATAGTCACTTTCTGCTATAATTGTATTCTTTCTTGGTCCATGACAGATAGATCCAAGAAAATTCTTAGGTGATTTAGGAAAGTGTGACACATTCTCAAATGAGAGGTCCACTAAATAACCTGACCTCACACAATGAGTTAATACAGATGACCTCTAGGAATGACCTAGAAGGACTCTGTCCTGTTTATTTTCTAAGACAACTTACACTTAGACCATTGCTGTCTGTTTCCCTCCAGTAAATGAATTCTGATAAATAACTGAATTGGCCTGATAGCTGAGGGGTTAACTAAGTACCAGTGGATAGGAGAGTTATTGAATGAAATTATTTTTAAATTGTACTTCTCTGCTCTTTTAAATGAAAAATAGTGACCATAATTTAACCTTTTATTGGTGGTCTTGGGTGAAGATAATGAACCTCCTTTTTTTGTGATAAGATAGATGTAAACTGCTTAGGTAAAATGGAAAGAGAACAAGATTTGGATTCAGTATCCCTAGGTGACTTTTCTTACTATGACATTATTTAGCATAATTTTGGATTATGCTAAATTTTGGGTTTGTGTCTATATTTTATTCTCTTTCACTGAAAAAATAGGGCCAATAACATCCTCATTTGGCTATTACATAAACAAATGAAATGATTCCTATAATACCACATACCACTATGTATTTGCAGTATGTTCATTAATTGTGATTGTGGTTGTTTCCATTCTGATCCTACCCCTGGGGGTTGTGGGGCTCTGGAGCTTGGCTCTGTCACCTGTAGATGGAGCAGAGCTTGTCCAAACTGCAGAACCTCTGGGTGGTGGCACTCAGCTGCCTCCACAGCCTTAGTGAACCCACACCACGCTGAAGCTCTAGGCTCTGCTTCTCTCCTATTCTTTTTTCATTTCCCAAAATGATTTTCTTCACTGCTGTTAACGGCTTTCTACTTCCTCCCGTCAGTCAAGATATCATCCATTATTTCTCCATCACTAGCCCAGTGACATTCGATGACACTCGAGGCAACTTTCTTTTACACTGTGTGCTTTTGGGTGTGAAAGATGAGTAGCCGTCTCTCTGTATTTCGAGACTATAAGAGAGTGTGTGTCAAGAACACTTTAAAGTGTGTCAATCCTTCATTATCCAAAGCAGACGGTCTCACAGACACCTGAATAGTTTTTCTTGAAGCCTCTCTCAAATGCCAACCTCAAGTGGAATTCCAGGCATGCCCAATTTAAAAGTCTACATCTAGGGTTATAATATTCAAAGTTCAGTGAGGTATCTATGCGACAGGTCAATGTGCTCATGAAACATTTCTTGTTATAACACTTTGTAGCATAATTGGCACCTTGGTTAGTGGCCTGACTCAGGGAACAGACAGTGGTAGCAAGAAAAGTAGGTATCTAGTCAATAACTATCCTTTGAAAGACACAGGGAGGAGGCACATTTCCTGCATTCCTTCTCTAGCAATTTGGACAGGGCAGAGATTCTGTTTTGGGAAAGGCCAGATTAGACCTCCTGTCTGGAACCCCAAGTAGACAGGTTAGAGTAGCCACTTACAATTCTCACAGAAACCTTGAGTTCTAAAAAGTTCTTTCATGGAAAAAAAAATGAAAGAACCAGAAAAAAAAATAGTCTTTGTATATCTGTACATATCTATAAGGAATATGAAAATAGCACGTTTGAATATTCTGGGATTATGAAGTTTTCAATCAGCAAATATTATCCTACATGAGAACCTAGAGTTTTGGAACATACAGGAACATGCAGTCTTTCCTTATTTTTCTTACATTTTATACAATTTTATTCATTGGCAGGCAGGGCTATACCTGTGGTATGAGTTCCAGGGGCCTCAAGGTGCCCTGTGTGGCTAGAAATGAGGGACCTCAGAGTTAGCAACAGACAACGGGGACAGAGAAGGGATGAGTCAGGCAGGGTTGATAGTCAGGGCTTTCACTCTTTATGAGGCGGGGGTAGGTAGAACTCCATGAATGGAAGAGTGACTTGAGCCTTCACTTGGAACCTCACACAGAAGAGTGATCCATGAATGTCCATTCAGCTGTGAAGAGAAAGAGAGGTATCAGGCCAAAACCAAAAATATGTGATTTATTTTACAAGTACAATCTTTATGAATTTAAAATTCTAGTTCATTTTAAATATGAAACACTTAACTTCATTTTTGTGGTTTTTGAGACGGAGTCTCACTCTGCTGCCCAGGCTGGAGTGTAGTGGTGCAATCTCAGTTCACTGCAACCTCTGCCTCCTGGGTTTAAGCAATTCTCTTGCCTCTGCCTCCCAAGTGGCTGGGATTACAGGTGTGTGCCGCTATGCCCAGCTGATTTTTGTATTTTTAGTAGAGATGGGGTTTCCATGTTGTCTAGGCTGGTCTAGAACTCCTGACCTCAGATAATCCACCCACCTCAGCCTCCCAAAGTGCTGGGATTACAGATGTAAACCACTGCACCCAGCCTTCATTTCTATTATTTAATGAGCATCTATTTATTAGTTTGCCAGACTTGATGCAACACACATAGTGAGAATGTAATTATATGAACACGAAGAGAAAAATAGTTTCAAATCTTTAATTGTAACATCATAATGGATGTTTCGGGGTCTCTGTAGATGAATTCAAAAATGGCACCACCACTCAAAAGAGGAACTCCTCTCTGCTTCTTAAACCCTGCTAACAAATGGCATTGGTATTTTAATTCTTCCAGAAATACACGGCAGCTGCGATCCAAGGCCACCTATAGCTATAAGAGGGCTATTTTAAGTGTTCTTCCAAGTAAGTAAAGACCTTTTAAGAATATTCAGTTAATTTTAATCTTTAACATTCATATCAGTAACTTTATTGACTGAACTTTTACATTTAAAATTATAATGAAATGGTCTTATTAAGTGATATCATAGGATATCATTGAACAGTAGATTAATTTATAACTGAGATTAGATTTTTGGAGATTGCATTACAATACAAATAATATGGTGTTTTTTTGGTATCCATTCATTTGTTGCTTTGTTTACTAAATCCACATTTATTAGAGTCTAATAGAATTTTCTTACAGGAGAAATGACAAAGTTTAATATCAATGAACACTGTTCTCAGGGAAAGTCTCTACCTTATGTTTTAAATTAATTTTAATCAAAACAATTTAGGTCCTTTCCTGCCTTATGTGTTAGCAAATTAAAAATGGAAATGAAGACTCCTTACTCAAAAGTATATTTCTTCCTTTTAGTTTCACCAGTAGAAAGTCAAGGACTTGAAACTCTTTGAATACATTTTTCTTCCAGTTTTGCTGTTGTTGTTCAAAAAGTCAGTAACAGATAGATCGAGAATTGACCAGACATTGGTTTCCTTCAGAGCATGACAACATATCCTTTATTATCCACAACAAACAAATCTTATTTAATTTATACATTTCTGTGCTGAAATAAATACTTTTACAGAAGAAAATACCTTCTAGGTTGACTGAGGATCACAGACATTTTATCAGGCTGCCCACGGCTGATACCCAAATACTGTGGCACATGAGCAAATTGTGTAGACCATGGGTACAACATGACCTTACAGCAGCAGAGTTGGAGAACGGGCATCTAGATGAACAAATGTCTAATAGAACCTAGACAATCTGCTGTTGCAGCATTGAAACCTTCATAACCACCAAGCAATAGAGAATTTTCTTTTACATTCCTAGATGCAGGGTTATTGATGACCAGCCCATATAAATCAACCAAAAATTTAGTCATGCAGGGGAATCTGAATAATAGTGAAACTCATAGTTTGTACTACAATTTACCTAGGATGTATTTAACGTATGATAGAAACTCTTAAAGAATTCCACTTCATCATGTTACCAGATTAACAGACATTCTCATTTCCTCTGTGAAACATACTGTGGTTGCCCACAACCTAGTAAATATTCTCTAGTAAGCCTGTGCACTTCTGCTCCCACTGTATTGAGTTGTAAAGCTGCTAAGAGTCAGCTGAGTTGGTTCCCAAAGTTAATCCTGTTGTACTTTCTATCAATATTACATAAATTAAATTATCTGAAAGTTGGTAAAATATAAATGTAAAAAGGACTAATTGCAATTTTTATGTAAATTATGCAAGTGACATGGAAAGATAACATCATGGTGAGGAGGTTGCTTAAATATTTGTGTTATTGAAGCAGGTGTGGGTAAGAGACTGTAAGAAAATATAAAAATCTAAGTTTTCTAAACAGATTGAGATGCAACTGTGTTTCTCATTCCACTTCAAAGCTATCAAAATTGATAATCATTAGTTGTCATTATTGGTGAGGTATTCCGAGAAAGATGAAGCAGTGTTGTATTAGTTCATTTTCATGGTGCTGATAAAGACATACCTGAGACTGGGAAGAAAAAGAGGTTTAATTGACCTTACACATGGCTGGAGAGGCCTGAGAATCATGACAAGAGGCTAAAGACACTTCTTTTTATTTGTTTGTTTGTTTTGTTTTTGAGATAGAGCCTTGCTCTGTTTCCAGGCTGGAGTATAGTGGTGCAATCTCGGCTCACTGCAACCTCCACCTCCCAGGTTCAAGCTAGTCTCCTGCCTCTGCCTCCTGAGAAGCTGGGACTACAGGTGCGCGCCACCATGCCTGGCTAATTTTTGTATTTTTAGTAGAGACAGTATTCCACCATAAATGTACTTCTTACATGACAGTGGCAAGAGAAAATGAGGAAGATGTGAAAGCAGAAACCCCTGATAAAACCATCAGGTCTCATGAGACGTATTCACTACCATGAGAACAGTATGGGGGAAACTGCCCTCATGATTCAAATTATCTTCCACGGGGTCCTTTGCACAACATGTGGGAATTATGGGAGTACAATTCAAGATGAGATTTGGGTGGGGACAGAGTCAAACCATATCATGTATTCTAACCAATAGACTTTTATTCAAATAAAAGCCCTTGGCCTTACATTAAAATGTTGATGAATAAATGTCTATTTGCTCATTTTAGGTTAAAATGAAATGTTTAAAGTCACATATAATTTGTTTCATCATTCCCTACTTTAAAAATTAATCAGCCAACTGTTGGCCAAGTACACATCACTTAAGGGGTTACTTCTGTACTTTATTCAGGCAGGTTTTATTGTATTTCTTCTGTGGTTTTCTTGGATGACTACTTTTAAGTTCCTGTGTAGGAATGTGAGTTGATTTTGAATGGTAACCAGAGGAGGAAGATATATTTAATTTATTATTTGCATCCATTTTAATGGAATGATAGAATGACAGAAACATTCCTCAGGGTAACTCTGACTTTGTTTTGTTACAAAATGGCTCCAAATGAATCACTCAGCCTTGATTTCATATACTTGGGTAGTATCCTCCAATATTAATTTCATGGACTGATAGACTATGACAAAAGCAATGCTGTACAACTATGGGTCATAGGCTTTAAGGGGATTGGGATCATTTGCTTTTGCTTTCTTGCTTCCCTGAGCTGCTGTGCAACTCTCCAGCTCTCCTCATGGATCTCAAGCCATGTAGAGAGAGAGACTCTGGAAGATAAAAGACCACTTTGAAGAAAGAAAGACCAGCCAGCATCCATTCATTCCAGTCATCATAGATGAGGTGCTAAATATATGAGCAAGTCCATCTTAGATGCCCCAGACCCAGCCATGACATCAGCTGACTGCAAATACCTGAGTTTGCTCACCTGACACCACAAGGAGTAGACACAAGCTGCCCAGCTGAGCCCAGACTGATTGTAGAATTTTCAGCAAATAAAAAATTGTTTTTTCAAACCACTAATTCTGGGAGTAGTTTGCTACACAACAGCATGTAACTATCCCCAAACTAAATAGTTACGAAGTCTCGAAGCCTCTGGCAGGTGGTTCTCTGATTTTCTGAAATATATAACCACAAGCTATAATGCACTAGCATCAGTAAAAATAAGAAAGCTTGCCCCCCTCCACACACACAAAAGGAAAGCCAGTACTTATGCTTGTTAAAGCTTTAAGAAAAGAGTTCTGTTATTTTTTAAAATTTAAGTTTTAAGTTAAATCCATAACCTTAGAGGGAACATTTTCCAGGGGAGATTTTGCTCATACTGCAGAAATAAAATATGCTATGCTAAAAAGGGAAGTGGCAGCGGTAAATCTGCAATATTTTAAAAATAAAAAGTCAAAGAAGCAGAACGATCAAACAGTCTATCAACACTGCATTAATTTGAAAAATATAAGCAAGACCACAGATTGGTTATTATAGATTAATACAAGCATGATGTCAAATGTAACTATTGTCTTTGAAATCAGTGTGTCACTGTAGCAGTAGCAAACATACGTTAGAACTGATTTTTGATAGTCTAATGTTAGCCCTGAACTTCCCCAGTTATTATCCTCCCTGCTGTGTGTGTATATGGAGAACATAAAAAATACTGTAGTTAAAGTGGGAATGGGACAAATAAGAAGGGGTATAATCTCTCCCTCAAGGAACTTCTACAAAACCAGCAATATCAAAGTAAAGACAATCTTCCAATTACTTGTATAAATAACCATTACAATGATTAACAGTCCTTGTGTTTTTTCCATTCTCTCTAGTGCATGTTAAAAGGTGATGTTTTATTCAGAAAATGACCGACATCATTTGACTATTTGCAATAAGGAGCTCCACCCAAAAATGATCTTCTCAAAGCTTTATAGTATTTTCAGCCTGGTATGAGAAGATAAAATATTTCAAAAATTACTATGCTGTATATTTCTAGCTTTTTTTTTTTCATTTCTCAAGAGACATGTTTCTTTCCAGGAGCATCGTTGATAAAACATGATTTATTTTTATAATGTAAGCAGAGAAAAGCTGAGAGTACCTAACTAGCTTCAATAATCCTGTAAAATTAACTACTGGTGATTTCTGCAATTTTATATCCTTATTCTAAGCTTTGATTTAAGGATAGCCTTATTTTTCTGTTTGAATCTGACAGAAAAATATACTTTGATAATAAAAAGAACTTACTAAAACATTTCTTTCTATTCTATAGTTTTCAGAGGAACCTAGTACTCCTTCTATTCACTCAAGAATGCCATTTAAAATGACTAAATTTTCATTAATTGTTAAAGTTAACATCACCTACTCTGTGTCCTTTCAGTTTAGAATGACATTCTCTAATAGCTAAAGTATGAGAGATTCATTACAGAACATTTGGCAAATAAAAAATCTTAAAGAGAAAATAGAAACAAAAATAATCTTATAACCCTGAGATAGTCATGTAAATTTTGGTAAACTGTCTCCCAGTGAAGATATATGAATGGTTAATACATTTTAAACATATGTTTTACTCCTCTGTAAAACACGAAACTTTGGTCTGATGTTTTTCTTTGTAATTTATGTTTTCCTGATAGTTGGGAAAATTTTTGATGAGCTTTGTTGTTTGTTTAAAAGAGACTTTATTTTTTAAAACAGTTTTAGATTCACAGCAAAACTGAGTAGAAGATACAGAGATTTCCTGTATACTGCCTGCCCTCACATATGTCTAGTCTTCCGTATTATCAACATCCCCCACCAAGTAGTATATTTGTTATAACTGATAAACCTACACTGACACATTGCTGTGGTTTAAGGGTGTCCCCTAAAATTTCATGTGCTGAAAACTTAACCCTCTGCCTTCATGAATGGATTAATAAGGGCTGTGCCTTCAAGAATGGCTTAATGCTACTATCACAGGAGTAGGTTCATTGTTGTGGGAGTGGCTTTGTTATCAAAGCAAGCTCTCTCTGGTTCTCTTGGTCTTGGCTTCTTCCCATGTGATGCACTCTGTCATCTTAGGATGCAGCACGAAGGCCCTTGCCAGATACCAGTGCCAGGGCTTTGGACTTAACAGCCTCCAAAAACATGAGCTAAATAAACAACTTTTTTCTTTATAAAATACTGAATCTGCAGTATTCTGTCATAACAATAGAAAACAGACTAAGACATACATCATTATCACCCAAAGTCCATTGTTTACATTAGAGTTTACTCTTTGCTTGTAAATTTTGTGGGTTTAGAGAAATATATAATGATATGTATTCACCATTGTATTATCATACAGAGTAGTTTTACTGCCCTAAAAATCTTCTGTGTTCTGCCCATTTATCTCTCCCTCTCCCCATACCCCTTGAAAACCACTCATCTTTTTACTTCTTCATAGTTTTACATTTTTAAGAATATCATATTGTCTGTAGTCCCAGCTACTCGGGAGGCTGAGGCAGGAGAATGGCGGGAACCCGGGAGGCGTAGCTTGCAGTGAGCTGAGATCCGGCCACTGCACTCCAGCGCGGGCAACAGAGGGAGACTCCGTCTCAGGAAAAAAAAAAAAAAAAGCTTTAGAGTATAGGTGGAATTAAGTATCTAAAAAATATTAAAGATTATTTTATATACTATTAGGAATGCCAGGATATAATTACTCTATAAATTATTTTCTTTTTATAATTTCTATTATATAGATTTTTAAATATTGTTTTGTATTAAACTATGTTTTCCATATAGTTAGATAGTTCTGCATAATCTAGTATTCTCAAATTAACTATAAATATATTACTCTATGCAAGTACTTGAAAGTTAACAGCTTTCAGTCATTAATTATAGAACCATTTTACTTGCAATAATACTAGATATATTTATATTTCATCCAACTGATAGAATTTTAAAATGTAACATATAAAAGGGTTTCATTCCAAGTTATAGCTAGAATATTTACCTTCATTTGATTATGAATATTTAGATATTAATAAATTTCAATGGTATACATATTCATATTACTGAAGCTGTTATATTGATTAGATATAATTATGTCAATGGATTATGGATCATGTACAAATTTGTAGATACCAGTAATAACTCTGGAGTAGAGTTTGAGCCTCCCAAAGAAGCCACACAGCAGCTTTTGGCAGGATTCCACCACTGAACGTGGACTCCAGTACACCAATAACCAAGTGTTGAACTAATAAAAGAATGGGCACACATTTCTCTTACCTAGAATTCACACCAGGAGAAAGATGATGTGACATTATCTCAGCATACATCCTGGGAATGAATATGTTTGGGAAAAGCGTCTGTTCCTTCTGCAAAGCTTTACATGCATCTTCTCCATGTCAGGCACGTTCTGTTAGGCAGTGGGCATACAGCCCTACAGAAAAGAGACTAAGACCCTATTCCAGTGGAGTAGACAGACAATATACAGATAACCAATCAGTGTTTTCCCAATCAGTTTCTATGAAGACAAATAATACAGTTCAAGGAAACAAAGTGACTGAAGCTTGGATATTAGACAGGGGTCAAGGACAATCTCTCTGGGATTTTCTGATAGTTGACTAAAGATCTAAATAAAGTAAGGACATCAATTTGTGAATATCTGGAGGAAGAATTTTCTAAGCAGAGAACAGCATGCACAGAAGCCTATGGTGTGAACATGCTTAGTATATTTGAATAACTGAAAATGGTTGTAGTATATTACAATTTTCAGTTACCAGGCCTTTTACAATGTGTCAACCCCAGAAACTCATTTTTAACAACAATGAGAACTACAAAACAAAATGCTTAAATAACAACTGTTTTTAAGGAGCAGCACATTCCATGCTCATGGATAGGAAGAATCAATATTGTGAAAATGTTCATACTGCCCAAAGTAATTTATAGATTCAATGCCATCCCCATTCAGCTACCAATGACTTTCTTGACTGAATTGGAAAAAACTACTTTAAAGTTCATATGGAACCAAAAAAAGAGCCCGCATTGCCAAGACAATCCTAAGCCAAAAGAACAAAGCTGGAGGCGTCACGCTACCTGACTTCAAACTATACTACAAGGCTACAGTAACCAAAACAGCATGGTACTG
>NW_012114364.1:1575697-1613335 GCF_000951035.1 Colobus angolensis palliatus | reverse complement strand
CCTCAAAAAAAAAAAAAAAAAAGAATATCATATTGTCGAAATTATACAGTTTGTAGCCTTTTCTGACTGGCTTATTACACTTAATAATGTTTACATTGCTTGATAACTTTTTATTTTTAGCAATAAATAACATTTCATTATTTCATTGTCTGGAGGTACCACAGCTTATCTCTTCACCTATGGAAAGATATTTCAGATGCTTCCAAGTTTTGCCAATTACAAGTAAAAGTGCTATAAGCTTCCACGTGTAGTTTGTGGGTGTGTGTGTGTGTGTGTGTAGATACCAGTTTTCAACTCCATTGGGTAAGTCCCAAGGGCCACAATTGCTAGATTGCATAGTAAGAGTATGTTTAGTTTTGTAAACAAACAAACAAACAAACAAAACCCTGCTGTCTTAGTCCATTCTGTGGGTTGCTATAATAGAATACCTAAGACTGGGTAAGGTTTTAAAGAAAAGAGGTTTCTTTGCCTCATGATTCTGATGGCTAGAAAGTCCAAGAGCATAGTGCTGGCATCTGTTTGGCTTTTGCTGAGGGCTTCCTGCTGTCCCATAACATAGCAGAGAGTGGAAAGGAAAGCAGGTGTGGGTAAAGAGACTAAATTCAAGAGGCAACTTCACTTTAAAACAACCCATTCTCATAGGGATTAATTCATTCTTGTGAGAACTCATTCAATCTTGTTACCTTCTTTGGTGAGGCATCTTAGGGTCTTTGGTCCAGTTTTAAAATTGGGTGTTTTTGTTTTTTTATTGTTGTGTTTGCAAGAGTTCTTTGTATATTTTGGATAACAGTCCTTTATCAGAGGTCTTGTGCAAATATTTTTGCCCAGTCTGTGACTTCTCTTTATTCCCTTGAGAGTGTCTTTTGCAGGTCAGAAATTTTTAATTTTAATAAAAAAGACTAGCTTATTTTTTTTCCTTTCACAGATTGTGTTTTTGGTGCTGTGTCTAAAAAGTCACTGCTGAGCCTAAGTCATTTAGATATTTCTCCTATGTTAACTTCTAAATGGTTTATAGTTTTCTGTTTTCAGTTAGGTCTGTGACTCACTTTGAATTAATTTTTGTGAAGGCTGTAAGTACTGTGTCTAGTTTTTTTTTTTTTTTTTTTTTTTTTTTTTTTTTTTGCATGTGGATATCCAACGTTCTAGCATCATTGGGTGAAAAGACTATCTTCTCCATTGTATTACTTTTGTTTCTTTGTCAAAGATTAGTTGGGTGTAGTTCTGCACTCTGTATTTTGTTCCATTGATCTAGTTGTTTATTATGCTGTCTAATTACTGTAGTTTTATAATAAACCTTGAAGTCAGATAGTGTCAGCCCTCCAACTTGGCTTTTCTTTTTCAGTATTGTGTTGGTTATTCTAAGTATTTTTGCCTTTTTTCACAAAATTTAGAATCACTTTGTTGATATCCAAAAAATAACTTGCTGGAATTCTCATTGGGATTGCATTAAAATCTATAGATCAAGTTGGGTAGAAGTGACATGTTGTCAATATTGTATCTTCCTATCCATGAATATCAAATATCTTTCCATTTACAGGAATCCCCCATTATCCATAAGACATATTTTCTGAGAACTCCACTGGGTGTCTGAAACCATGGATAGTACAAAACCATATGTATAAAGATGCTCCTAAACTTACAATACAGTTAAGTCATGATAAACTCGTTGTAAGTTGAAATTATCGTTATCAAAATGCATCTAATACACCTAGCCTATGGAACATCATAACTTAGCCTAGACTAACTTAAATGTGCTTAGAACACTTTTATTAGCCTCGATTGGGCCAAAGCCTATTTTATAATAAAATGCTGAATATCTCATGCAATTTACTGAATACTGCACACTGAATATGAAAACAGAATGGCTGTATGGATACTCATAGTATGATTTCTACTAAATGCATATTGCTTTTGCACCATCCTAAAGTAAAAATGTCATAACTACTATAAGTCAGGGATTGTTTTGTACTATGTTTTTTCCTAACAATACATACTTATAATAAAATTTAATTTGTACATTAAGCAGAGTAAGAGATTAACAACTCATACAAAAATTGAAATTTTATAACAATAAAGTATAATAAAAGTTAAGTGAAGGTGGCCTCCCTCTCTCTCAAAATATCTTATTGTACTGTAGTCATTTGTTTTTGGACTGTCATTTACCACAGGTAACTGAGACTATAGAAAGTAAAATGATGGATAAGGGAGATCTACTGTATTTGAATATCTTTTGATTTCTTTCATCAGAATTTTGTAGTTTTCTTCACACAGATCTTGTACATATCTTATTATATTTACATCTAAGTATTCACTGTATGGGTATCATAGGTATTATTGTGTTTTTATCTTCAAATTTCACTTGTTTATTGCTGGAAAATAGGAAAGCAATTAACTTTTGTATATTAATGTTGTATCCTGCAACCTCGCTGTAATTACTTTTGAGTTCCAGGAGTTTTTTTGTCAGTTCTTTCAGATTTCCTATGTAACAATTATGTCACCTGCAAACAAAGATAATTTGATTTCTTCCTCCTCAATACCTTTTATTTTGTTTTTTGGTCCTATTATATTAGCTAGTACTTTAGTAAGATGTTGTAAAGCAGTGAAACAGAAACATCTTTGCCTTGTTTCTGCTTGTTTCCGATAGTATTAAATGCAGAAGAGGATTTACCCTGCTTTGTCTTGCTCACATTTGCATGATTCAAAAGCAAAGTTTATTTATCAAGTTGCTACAAGTTCAAAATTAAATACATTAATGATCTGAAATGTTTTGAAGATGACTGCCATGAAAATTCAGTATTGTGGTTGTGATGGTTAATACTGAGTATCAATTTGATTGGATTGAAGGATCCAAAGTATTGATCCTGGGTGTGTCTGTGAGGATGTTGCCAAAAGAGATTAACATTTGAATCAGTGGGCTGGGAAAGGCAGACCTACCCTTAATCTAGGTGGGTACTACCTAATCAGCTGCCAGAGTGGCTAGAATATAAAGAAGGCAGGCGAGCATGAAAAGCTAGCCTCACCTAGTCTCCCAGCCTATATCTTTCTCCCATGCTGGATGCTTCCTGCCCATGAGCATAGGACTCCAAGTTCTTCAGTTTTGTGATTCAGACTGGCTGTCCTTGCTCCTCCGCTTGCAGATGACCTATTGTGAGACCTTGTGATCATGTAAGTTAATACTTAATAAACTCCCCTTTATATATTTATCTATCCTATTACTTCTGTCCCTCTAGAGAACACTGATTAATACAGTGATATAAATGGAGTGCCCAGGAGCTTTATATTCAGTTGTGGATTAATGCAGTATCCAGATCTTTGCTTCTCCAATAAGTCATATCATGTTTCTATACTGCCTCCAAGTGGAAAAACATGAGGAGAGTGTCAGAACTATTCATTTTTAATCAATATAAATATGCATATGGATTTTTTAAAAGTCTCACATTTCCAGCATGGCAGTAAAGTACTATCTAATTTTATTTTAAATCTAATGTAACTAATCTGGTAGAATATTTTAATTGCTATGAAGTATTTCCACATAAATTCTTCTCAAAGCTTTGATTGCTTAGTGTATAATAAATTGTGTCATTAGTGATTTTTCAGAAAAATATCCTGAGAACTCACCTTTTTTTTTAGATAGGGTTTAGCTCTCTTGGCCAGGCTGCAGTGCAGTGGCCTGAGCATGGACCCAAGTGATCCTCTCACTTCAACCTCCCAAGTAGCTGGGACCAGAGGCATGCAACTCCATACCTGGCTAATTTTTATTTTTTTTTAATAGAGACGGGGTCCCCCTGTAGTGCCTAGGCTGATCTTAAACTCCTGGGCTCGTGTGATCCTTGCACCTTGGCTTCCCAAAGGTTCGGATTACAGATGTGAGCCACCGTGCATGGCCCCAAAACAATCACCTCCTGTTTACCTCCATGTATTCAACTGGATATTACGTTTTCATTTCTTAAGGTATAACTACAGAAATTTTTATATATAAATACAGCAAAACTAAAATACAAGATAAGTTGGCACATTTAATAACAGACTTGAATACAGAGCACAAACTTGAAGTGCAAGAACTACGCCGCTTCCAAGGGCATGTTCATTGTCAAGAAAGACAAACAAAAAATCATGTCGTATACTGGGAGATGAATGAAGTACACAATGGTCTGAAAAGTATAAATGTGTTTCATGTACTTATTTGAGGGCAGTGGTAGATTGTTTCCCTGTTCAAAGCTTGGGCTTTCAGGAAATTACCATGGAAGTAGTGTACTTAGGCATTACAGGCAGAGTGTAACTTCTGAGCAAAAAAATAATGAAAACAGACAAAACAATAACAATTAGAAGCTTGTTATTTTACATCGTGCTTTTACTCATGGCTTTATGAACTTGTATTTGCAATGGTACTTTATCTCTATGAAAGCCATGACTTCCAAAATAAGCGAAGATGTGATTTATTAAATAAGCCTATACTCAAAACCATGGAGAAGTTGTGCTCATTTGAACAGGCCTGCTAACTGCATATGGAAAAAATGCCTTAGCATGTAAATATAAGTGTCTTTGTATGTGCCAGAGATGCAGACAGAGCTCACACAGGGTTCTGTCATCTTACCTGAGGCATCTTCTCAGAATGTGGCAGGGCCTAATTATAGATCTGAAGGCACACAAGGGAAACGTAACTCTCCAATTATCAGGCCAATCTAGCTTTCCTAATTTAGGGTGCATTGGGCAGAAAATGCAACAGCACTGCTTCAGAGTTAGATCCTGCAGAGGATAATTATAAAAGTTTATCCTTCTGGGGGAATTCCAGCATTATGTAAACCCTTTCTTCTTTTCATGCCTATCTTTTCTAAAAAGGGCAGCCTTTTTAATCATGGATATTTGATGAAATGGTCTCAGTTAATCAATGTCAGTACAATGAAACAAAGGATTATTTTTAAAAATGAAAATAGCTTGTAATTACAACCTCCTCTGCAAACTAAAAAAAAAAAAAATTAGCTATAACACGCAGAATAGCTTTAGTCTCTGCTTTTATTAACTTTATTATTTCCTCATTTCTAGTTTCTTCCATTATTAGAATCAATTCAATGGTGAATATGAAGGTTCAAGGTCTCTCTCCACCTACATGTTTTTGCTTTTGTTTGCACAAATCTCAGGGGCTCCATGTTTGGGAAAAAAAAGCAAATGCACTCCAGACCTTGAGGCTGTGCAGGGGATTTGTGAATCATCTCAAGGACACAATTATGGTGGGAGGTAAAGCAGGGTTTAAATGAGGTAATTATCACATGCCTGGCCTGGACAACAGTGTGAAGAGTACAGTTGTAAGTAATGAGAGAGGAGAGGAAAAGCTAAAGGCATCTGTGAGCCCTTCTTGAACAATTAGAAGGGGGACCAGATGGTTTGGTCAAATTAATTTCATGCATTTCTCTGATCTGAAGTAATGGGTACAGTCATTCAATATATATGCAGGTCCCATTATGTGCCAAACACTAAGCTACATGCTGGGGACAGTCAGAGTCCTGTAACTGAGCCCCAGATCAGCTGCGCTCTGCTCAAAAGTGAAAGCCCGAGACAAGAGTTAGTGGGAGGAAAAGCAGGTTTATTTGGAAAGCCAACACCTGAGAAGATGGTGGACTAGTATCTTCAAGTACTAGTCAGTGCAAATGTCATGTTTATGAATTTTGTTGTTGTTGTTGTTGTTGTTGTTAAGGGTGGGGAGAGAGGAGGGAGTTGAGATCAAGAGGTGATCAATGACTGCAGACATCTGGGCACCATTGGGGATCCAAGGAGGTTGGGAACTTCTTTGTCCTTTGTCAGGTCACAATGCTCCTATAAATCTTTAGCAAAACATAGTTAGTTGTTGACATACTTCTCCTTTAATTTCAGAGTTAGTTGGTTTTAAAAAGGACATGGTGTTTGCATAGTATCTCAGTGCTCTAAAATTATCCTAGCCTATAAGCAGGAAGGGGTAAAGACCCCTTAAAAATGGGGTTAGCTATGTTAGATCTTTTGCTGTTTCACTGTTATAGTTTCTACCCTCAAGGAGCTTACATGAGGACAGGAAATATGGGCAGTTAGAAAATGGCCTGTCAGGATGGGCGATCAGGGTCTTGGAATGAGCAGGGAATAGGACACCTCACTCAAATGTGGGGACCGGGTAAGTCAGGAGGCAGTGCCAACCAAGTTGAGATTTTAAGAGGAGGTAGAAATTGGCCTCTAGGGGAGGAGACTTGGAGGACGGAGAACATCTGTAGCAGTGGAGCCAGAGAGAAGATAGCGTGAGGCTGTTGAGGGACTGGAAGAAATGCTGGGTGGCTGAATCACAGGGGAAGGTCTGGAAGTGGAGTCGCCCAGAAAGGACCTTATGGGTCACATTAGAGGATTTGGGATTTATTTTGCAGAGTGGAGAGTCACTGGATGACATTAAATAAATGAATAAGACTACCTGTATACCCTTCTAGAAAGGCAGCTGTGACCGCAGGTGGACATGGATCACAAGAAGACAAGATTGGAAATGACATTGGGCCTTATTTCAGTAATCTAGGAAAGAATGGTAATGTCCAAAAGAATTACCACAATCTCAGTGGCTCAAGACAACGCAAGTTTATTATCTCCTCATTCTGGTGGCCTGAAGTCAGTCATCAGGGCTGTGTTCCTTTCTGGAGGCTGTAGAGAAGAATCCACTTCCTGGCTGCTTCCAGGCTGTAGAGGCTGCTGCATTCCTTGCCTCATGGCTTCCTCGATCTTCAAAGCCAGCAGTGGCTGCCCACTCTTTCGCATAGTGCCTTCTCTCTGGTTCTGACTCTTCTGCCTCTCTCTTCCCCATTTAAGGATTCTTGAGATGACATTGTGCCCACCTGGATAATCCAGGCTAATCTCCTTATCCTAAGGTCAGCTGATTAGCAACTTCAATTTCATCTTCAGCCTTAATTCCCCCTTGCCATGTAACAATGTATTCACAGGTTGGGGATTAAGGTGTTGACATCTGTTGGGGGTCATTGTCCTGCCTCCCACAGTGAGATAGAGAAGTAGAAGATTCAGAAAGCAGAAGTAACAAACAGTGATAGATGACTTTTTGCAGAACAGTCTGCATGCTCAGTCAATTCAGTTTTTTCCTCTCTTCTTTCCTCCCTTTACTCATTCACTTATAGGTTTGCACTATTTTTTTTTTTCTAAATAGGTGGCTGACCATTCTTTACAAGCGGGAAGATATAAAGAGATCACAGCAGAAGTGACTTAAGGGAAAATCTGAGTAAATGGCCAAGGTTTACCTCTAGAAATTGTTCTGGGATCTCCAACACAACAACAAAGTTGTGATTCCTGTGTTTTAGTCATCGTCTTGGTGATTTTACTCTGAAACACTTTCAGGGAATCATTACTATTCACCTTTAATAACTCTTTAGAAAAATCCCCGTAATTACCCATAAAATATCTAGTTTTAAACAATGTAACTCCCTGGTGATAGCTCCAAGATAAGTTACCACATTTCGTCAATTCTAAATACACATTTTCCCACATTATAAAATCAGGATTGATATGGGCATTTAATATAGTGGGTGTTTTCTCTCTCTCTCTCTCTCTCTCAAGCTGTTTTTAGCTGATGAATTCTTACAGTTAAGGAAATATGGTAATTGTGAAATGTACTTCTAGCTGTCCTGTTGTACTAGTTTATTAGTTATATAAGGGTTTTTTTGGTCAAAACTGAATATTATTTTAGAGGAATTGATCTAAAGACAGTTAAAAATAAGCTGAATAATAGCCCCAAAAGACATGAGGTCTCCATCCATAGAACCTGTGACTATTACTTATATGGCAAAATCTTTGCAGATGTGATTAGGTTAAGGGGCCTGAGACAGAGAGATTATCCTGGACACTCAGGGTGGGTCCTAAATGCAATCCCATGGATACTTATAAAAAAGATATTTGACATACATAGAGGAAAAGGTCATGTGAAACAGAACAGAGAGAGATTTGAAGATGCTGACTTTGAAGAGTGGAGTGATATGGCTACTAGACAAGGAATGCCAGCAGCCACCAGAAGTTGAAAGAGGCAAGGAACAGATTCTCTCCTCGAACTTCCAGAGGGAGTACAGCTCTGCTGACACCTTGATTGTTGTCCCACTGACAATGATTTCAAACTTCTGATCTATAGGACTATGACGGAATAAGTTTCTGTTGTTTAAAGCCAACCTCAGGAAGCTTCCAATCGGTGACAACCTCAGGAAGCTTCCAATCATGGCAGAAAGGGAAGGAGAGCAGTTATCACATGGAGAGAGAGGAGGAAAGACAGAAAGGAGGAAGACACCAGGCTTTGTTTAACAATCAGTTTTCTCATGAACTAATATATCAATAACTCACTCATTGCCATGAGAAAGGCACTAACCTGTTATTGAGGGACCTGCCCCTATTATTTAAAGACCTTCCACCAGGCCCCACCTCCAACATTGGGATCAAATTTCAACAAACAATTGGGAGGGGACAAATATTTAAACCATACAAACAATCCAGGAGAAAGCGGAAAGTTGGGTTAATTCAGAGTTGGGGACTGATTAGACTTGTACTGCAGAAAATCAGGGAGGAGTTTTCTGCTCATGCTACAATGTGATTTCAGTGTTTGGTGGCTTCAGGCAGTGATGCATATCTCCCCACCTACCCCACACAAAAGTATCTAGGTGTATCAGTGTGAATGTATGTATCCTATGTATAATAAAGGGAGCTCATTTGTTTATGTAACAGGATTCAAGATAAATAACATGCCTCAAAGCATTGTTATAGGGATTAAATAATCACATAAGCTGTATAAAACAGTTTTTATGCCATGATAGATACTCAGTAAAGAATCTAAGGTATCAACATTGTCATCCAGAACCCATATCTTTGCATCTCTCCATTCTGTCTACCTGCTGTCCACAGAAGACCTTGCTTATCATGTCACAGACATGAGGGTGTCACTTGTGAACATCCTCAACCAGTTCACCCATCCTCCTTTCTCACTCAGTCGTGGGTTACAGCTGGGTTCAGCTGTGCAAGGTTCTCTACCTCTAAATTAGTTCCCATGGTTGTCTATTAGCCCAACCTCCGACATTCTGCAGGCAATGTGCGCTAACAAGGGAAAACTGAACTCATTAACAGCTCTTCCCCTCATTAAAATATTGCCTTTCTCCTTGTATTCCATATTGCTGTGGTAATTGGAAATTAAGGAAAATGGAGATAGGAATGAATGGGTGTAGGAGGCAAAGCATTGAAATAGCTAAATCAGAATTCTCTGTCTTGAAAGCCTCAGGAAGATAAGGGAATTGTACTGATTTATCCCTTACTGCATTAGGAAGGCAGAACTAAGCTATCAACAAGGACAGCAACAGAGCCAGGTCAGCTCCCTCATTTACATCTTACATAGTGGGGAATTATCATGGGTGGACTAAGAAGCCTATCATCTTTTACCGGTATAGAAGCACTCCAGAGCACTATACAGGAAATACCCTAAGCTTTGCTAAGTGAATAATAACAGGTTTTCAACCACTTTTCATTGAGGGTATGACGACACAGGAAGGCAAGCATCAAATATTTTATACAGTTCCCTAATTCAATAATCTTCCTTAGATTTTCCCTCTCTACAACCCCCTATCCACTTATTACCTTTCCCAGAATCATCACCCAACTACTGTTCCTCCTCTTATTGCTGTTGCAGACATTAGCCTCAACATTCCTGTGATAGACAATACTGTCTTTCCCGATCTCCATCTGATGAAATCCTGCTCACCTTTCAAAGTCCAACCCAAATGTTATTTCTTCTGTGAAAACTATAGTGGCTTCCCTTTTCGCTCATCTTATCAGAGAAGATTGGTCATCCTGGTCACTAACCTAGTGCTCATACTCCCAATGACATCCATATATGATTAGTCAGGCAAATCATTCTTATTTAGCTTTGCACTCTGGGAATGGAAGGGCAGAGACATGATATCTTCGTCTTTATAGCCCCTGTTCCTAACACTGCTGTTGATACTATTTTGTTGAAATGAGCGTTCTAAATATAAGAATACATGTGTAGGCCTATTGCCACAAAGGTTTGTAAGTTGTTCATAATTCTCAGGAAACACAACAAGTACAGGTGCTGGGCGTTGTTGTGTTGCATAATTCCAAGAGGCAATGCAATTTGAGTTAGGGAAGTTGTGAATGGGGAAAGACAGAGGTGCCGTACACTGAGGCCTAAAGAAACAGCACAACTCCTGCTACAGCCCTTTTGCTATCTCTTCAAGTCAGTCCTGAAATGACCTGGGAGAAGAGTGCCAGACAGAGAAAGCTGCAAATTGAATCCTCTCCACTGTGGACTAGGAACTCACTGAACTGAGATACATACATGAAAAGGGCATAGAGATGATTACTTTTCAAAGGTATATAAAACACCTAAGTAGAATAATACATGAATATTTCAGTACCACTAAATTCCTCACTGCATTAAAATCTGTCATCCATACAGCAATAGATGGTTTTGAACTTATCACCCTCATATTTCCAAATTGGCAAATATAAAAGGGGTTCTGCATGTTTATTTCCTTGATTTTCTTCATTTTAATTTTTTTAAATTAGATTTTAAAATGTTGTAGGTACATAGTAGGTGTATATATTTATGAAGTACATGAGATATTTGATACAAGCATGTATAAAATAAGCACATCATGGAGAATGGGGGTATTTGTCCCAGCAAGCATTTATCCTTCAAGTTACAATCAATCCAATTACATTATTTAAGTTATTTTAAAATACACAAATAAGTTATTATTGACTATAGTCACTCTATTGTGCTATCAAATAGTACCCAGTTCTGCATGTTTGTTTAGACAAAACTTTTCTAGTCACAGCACAGATTGTGCTGATTGTAGACTATTGATAAGCTTTACTTGGAGAATCGAATATTGCCACCTTTTGTTATCACTTCCGACATGCCAGGCACTATAGCAAGCACTCATATAAATGCAAGTAGGATTGTCCTTGGACTCACAGGTAAGGAAAGGAAGGCTTTTCTCTAAGAGGCTGGATGATTTATTCAAGGCCACAATCCAGCAAGTGAGAGGCCAGGATATGAAACTCAATCTGATGAATGTTACAGGCCATGCCCTTAATTACCAGGAAGAGCATAATGTTCTCTAATGAGGTACAGGAGGTGCAGCCACCCAAATGCTGCCAGAGGTTGCTGCTGGCAGGAGGGGGATGTGAAGCTTTCCCCGAGTAGAAGAACCCCCCTTCTCCAGACCTTTCTCAAGTCTCACAGAAGCATGTGTTTCATTTTGTCCTGTTTCCTGTGGAATTTTCCATCAACAAGGACACCAAGGTTTGGGAACAGAAACAAGAGGTTAGAAGTTTCTCTGTCTGTACCTCCATGCTGAGGCCATCATCCTTGAAGGCAACATAAGGGAGGGAGGTCTTTTGATCATTTGTAGCTGCTTCAGCTTGAAGGGACCTGTGTGCCTTTTCCTGGGTATCAAGCCTTGGGATTTGCACTTCCAAAAGTGCTCCTCCTACTATCTCTCATAGTCTTCAATCTCTAGTGTCACCTCTGTAAGGCTGTCCCCTTTGCTTCCATACGTTTCTGTCCTTACCCTAGTCAGAGTCCCTACACCATATCCAAATCACTGGCTCACTGATTTCCCTCAGTGGACTGGACGCTCCTTGGGGTCATGATCTCTGTCTTCTTCACTGTCCTATCTCTGACACCTAGCACAGTGTGTGGCACTTCGTGTGAGTTCAGCAAATAATATTTCCCTTATGAATTTGAATGATTATTTCATATTAACTCTTATCAGCTATCGAGGATCTGAGGAAGGAAGGATCAGAACTGGTAGGTGCTATTTTATGGAATAGGGAGAGGATAGTCATCAGAGAAGATTTAGGACACAAATTGCTATTAAGGCTTGAATCAAGGAGGAGCATGGGATCAGGTTTGGGGAGTCATAGGGCTAGGTTAGGGCAGAAAATGAGGTATATTCTTCATAGTCACAGGATACAGGGTACTTATTGTGATGGGGAGGAGGCAGCACGAGAAGGAGTGGAATAACAGAAAGCAAGAAGAAAATACTACAAACAAATTTTAATCAAAATTATGGTTAAAAGTATTCTCTCTCTCTCTCTCTCTCTCTCCTATATATATATAGTCTATGATAATAATCATATGTACATGATTCTTGGCTCATGTGATTAGGAGGCCATAGAGTCCCATGATCTGCCATCTACAAATGGAGAAAGCTGGTGGTATAATTCAGTCCAGGTCTGAAGGGAGAACTGGGGTTGGTGGTGGAGGTGGGATGTGCTTGTGTAAGTCCCGGAGTCCAAAGGCCCAAGAACCAGGAGCTCCAATGACCAAGGGCAGGAGAAGATGATGTCCCAGCTCAAGAAGAGAGAGAGAAAATTTGCCCTTCCTCTGTCTTTTTGTTATATTCAGACCCTTGAATGATTGGATAAAGTCCATGTACATTGTGGAGGGCCATCTGCGTTACTCAGTCCACATGTTCAAATGCTAATTTCTTCTGGAAACATCACAGACACATCCAGAAATAACGTTTTGCCAGCTATCTGGGCATCCCTTAGTTTAGTCAAGTTGACACATAAAATTAACTACCAAAGTAGTTAATTTAATGAGACTGTGTTTCTTAGACCCTCTACAATAAGCTAAGAACAGTGGCAGTTTATACGTGTCATGCCCTGCCCTATTCTAAGTACTTTTATACATCCTGTAATCTTTATAACTCTGTGAACTATGTACTATCATTTCCAAATTACAGTTTAAAAATGGAGCACAGAGAGGCTGAATTATTTGACTGAGGTCACACGCTGGTAAGTGGTAGAACTGCAATTCCAACCCAGGGAGTTTGATTCTAGGTCTGTTCCCTGGCACGGACTGAGGTAGTCACAGTGGGAAATATAAAAGTAGATAATTTTGAGAGCTACATGGGAGGAAAGAGTTTGGAATTGCTGTTGGCTGGATTTTCAGGGGCAAAGTGAAAAGGGCAGGCAAGAGGGAAGGATAGTTAATAAGAAAGAGGAAAAAATGAAAATGTTTCCTTTTTGTTTACCTGATATTTTGAAGATCAGAGGAAAAACATTTATCAAATTATGTCACCTTATTTTACTCCAAACAAATGTAAGGGAACATAAACTATGACTGTAACTGGGTAGATAGAGCAGTCATCACTGATACTAGAAGATAACAAAACTAGTTTCTTGCTAATAAAAAATAAAGCACCTTTCAGCTGTGATTACAAATATATACTTTTACTTACATCGGGCATAGGTTAGGTTGGAAAATGTCCTCTTTTCCCAAGCAAAATAAGTAATGAAGTTTAACATCTTTTACCTTTAAGTAAGATATGGATTCAACCTCGGCTCCTCTTTTTACTAGCTTTGTTAATTTGAACAAGTTAGTTGCCTTATTCTTCATGGGGTTTCATAGGTTAAATTTGCAATATGTAGAAATCATCAAGTTCAATGCTTGCACACAGTAATTGCCCCCAAAAATGGTATCTATCATTAGCAATAGCCAGCCTGATGAAAGCCAAGTGCTCTGTTCTTGTGGTCCTTGTAGTTCTCGCCAGTGGAAGCACATCACTCACAAAGTTGAAGGGGGGCCTCGTGGTTGTCTCTCCTGAAAATGCATCGGACAGTGGGATTTTTTGTGTGTGTGTTCAAAAAAGCTCATTTGAAAAGGCTGAAACATTACCCAAATTTGGATTTTCTCCAACACAAAGGCTTATGCTAAGGTATTCAGTAAGATTACATCTAGTAGTGCCAAGCAAAACCACTTCACATAATTAGAGAGGCCTTGGTGGAGCCATATGTCCCAGGAATAGTTGAGTGGGTTTATAGTTGGAAACAGAAGAGAAACTGAAGTAGGGCTTCACCCAAAACATCATCGTCACCCAAACGGTTGACATTTCTGCTACTTTTCTGAAGTGGATCATGAAAAAATTGGCGGGTAGCTCCTCAACATGCAAGTGGATGGAATCACTGACATATAGTACTGCAAGCTATTGGGTTTTGTTCATTATGGCTAATTTGAGGTATACTCATCCTTCACATTTTAATTCATGCTCACAAATAACCTTCAAAACTTGGTTGGACTTGTCTGCTTGTTCACAAACCCTGAGCTTGCTTCATTTGTATCACCTGCCATCTTATTCAACCTGAAACGGGCTCAGAGGTCTGTGCCCCAAACTTCTATCTCCCACAGGGCAGGAACACTGTCTCACCTGTTTTTGTATCTCAGTGGTTACTTCATAGAAAAAGTATTAATAGCTTCTATTCTTTTTTATCATATAGCAGTTCCAAATACGATTTTATTTTATCTTTCTATGAGGTAGACACTACTATGACCCCAACTTATGTATGAGAAACAGAGGCACAGGTGGCTAAGCTAGAAAGGAAATTCAGGTCAGGTTATCCCACTCCAGTCCCTACATAAACCAATGCACTAGATTGTACTTCACAGCCTGTGTGGAATAATCCTTGCATTACTCTTCCTGAATAAAATAAGAGGGCTTGAGAGAATAAGTTTACTTAGAATCTCATGACTTGGAATAAAACAAAAAGATAGATTTAGTTTCTAAAAATACTGATAACCTTGCTCTTCACATTCCACAGAATTCTTTCATTTGCTCACAAGCAGCCTTTTGGGTTACACATTCTCTTTAATCACGTTATATGTAATGGCTGTGTTTCTACAATCAACTTTGGACTTACTATATACTTCCATCACAAAGAACAGAACCTTACTAGGTACAATATTAATGAGATATCTTTGGATTATTGGCATTATCTATGGAGGATTTCAATATCAATCCTTAATCCTTGACATAAAATATGGTTTGCCAACAATTCAGTCCCCAAGGCATGGCTGCTGTTATACTGTGGGTACCTTTATTCAGGCAAGAGCCTACCATGAGACAGAACTATCGGAAACTTCCTTTTAAAGGCAGCAACATGTAAAGTATGAAAGAAAATCTTAAACAGAGCCTTAAAATAGTTGAAGTACTGAATGTCAGCATACCTGTGTTTACTGAGTGACCTGGGTGCTGGATAACCTGAAGGAATGAGGCTATTAGAGCCTTTGAGAACTGAATGGAAACCTGCGGTATGACAGAGACCAAACACAACCCATGGCAAAGGGCTGGGAGAGTCATCTTAGGTGATAGACACAGCTGGACCCCTATCACACTGTTTCTCCCACTGCCTTCCTAAAGATTCCTTTTATAAAATCTCAATGGTCATTAAGAAATAGAGCTGGCATCTGACAATCCATGAAAGGAACTGCTTTTCCACCCACTTTGGAGAAATGGCTACATGCGACATCGAGCAGAAGACAATGAGGACAACAATGATGATGACGGTGGTGAGTGTTCAGAGTTCGTACTATGTGTCACTTACTCACCGGTTTAATCACTCTCACCCCAGAATTTGTGGGGTCTGGGGCAAGAGTAGAAATGGAGGTCACATGACCTATTTTGGTCCACCTCAAAATTATTAATCAAGATAAACAGTTACAAACTATGTTCTATTTTCCTATTTGACAAATATTCCTTCATAAAAACCTGAAAGGCCATGAGTCTGGGAATTATGCCTTCTCAGCCTCCTCAAAGCTCTGTGTAGGAGTGTGGGAGCACAGGAAAAGACAGCCTCAGTTCACTTCCTTCTCTTCCCACTCACTCTGTGCAACTCTGCAAGGGAACATAGGTGTGTACAGGTCAACATCCAAGTCCACAAATCAAAACACCCCCTATACCCTTTCTAACTGTCCCTTCTTCAGGAGGAGAGATGGTCACACAGGCAGGGTAGGGTAGTCACCTGATATGGCCTGGCTCTGTGTCCCCATCCAAAATCGCATCTTGAATCGTAATCTGAATTGTAATCCCCGTGTGTTGGGGAAGGGACTCGTGAGATGTGATTGGATCATGGGGGCGGTTCCCTCACGCTCTTCTTGTGATAGTGAGTGAGTGACTTCTCATGAGATCCAATGGCTTTATAAGGGGCTCTTCCCTCTTCACTCTCACTCTGTCTCTCTTCTGACACCTTGTGAAGAAGGTGCCTACTTCCCCTACCACCATGATTGTAAGTTTCCTGAGGCATCCCCAGCCATGTGGAACTGTAAGTCAATTAAACCTCTTTTCTTTATAAATTACACAGTCTCCGATATATCTTTAAAGCAGTGTGAAAACAAACTAATACATCAACCTTCAGGAGGACAGATAGAAAAAAAGAAGCCTGCAAAGGCTCTGAAGCAGATGTAAGGGCATTAGGGCAGGAAGCTAGAGTTCTGGTGCCCAGAACTTGTTCTAGAAGTGGTAACATGAACTGGAGGATGGGGCAAACACTCTTTTGACACCTCTCCACATTTCCTAGATTCATCACTTTGGAAGAAAGAGCACTACTATAGAAAGGTAAAAATGGTTCCCTCTGAATTCCAGAGCCCAGGATGAAAACCTTCTGCCCGGGTCTGAGGTATACCGGCTTTATATGAATCATCTAATTTAACATTTTACTGCTTTTAAAATCCCATGAAATCACTACTGTTCTTATCCTCTTACAGATGAGAAACCTGAGACATACAAGAGTTCAGTAACTTGCCCACTAGTGATGGAATTTGATAAGGGCAGTCTGACACCAGAATATGTCCTATAATATGCTGTAACTTAAGAACACTGATATAAAACAAAAACTAGATAATTTCTTCAAAACCACTGCTATGGTTAGAATGTGTCCCCAAAGTTTATGCATAGGAAACTTAACCCCCAGTTCAATAGTGTTGAGGGGTGGGACTTTTAAGAGGTGATTGGCTCATGAGGGCTCTGCCTTCATGAATGGATTAATATCATTATTGTGGGAGTAGGTTCATTATCGTAAGAGAAGGTTTGTTATAGAAGTGTGTACAGTCCCCATCTTGTGCTCTCATGGTCTCTTGTCTTTCCATCTTCTGTCTTCTTCTGTCATGGGATGATGCAGCAAGAAGGCCCTCACCAGATGGCAGCATCTTAATATTAGACTTTCCAGCCACCAGAATTGTGAGAAATAAATTTATTTTCTTTATAAATTACCCTATCTGTGGTATTCTGTTATAGCAACACAAAATGGACTAAGATAACCACTGAATTGAGATATGGTTTAAAGAAATCATAAGTCATATACATTTTTACTCAGATTTGAAAATATCTTGGCAAGTTTCACATTGCTAAAAATCCTAAAATGAATCAGAAATTAAGATGCTTCCCCAGTGCAAAAGATCCTTCAATGTCAAGTTCAATCCAGACCTCATCAGTTCAAGGTATTTGGAGAAGCACTCTGTCTTCATCCTTAAGGGCAAGGCAAGGTAAGTCTCCCTTTTGAAAATAGAAATTCAAGTCAATAAGAAACAATGTGTTTTTCTGGGAGATGAAATCAGAGTTCAGCTGCTCCTGGTTATAAGGAAAAAGCTAGGATGTTGACCAGAGCCTTCTATACAGAGCACAAATGAACCACTAACATGCAAGAACCAAAAGACAAGCTCTGGTTGCCAAGGGTTTGGTTTTGCCCCATACTGTGAAGACGCATTTAAAATATATTTTCAAAGTATGTTTGAGAAACACCACTGCAATCCCAGGGAGTGGCGTGATCCCTGGCACATAAACATAATCATTCATTTGCCAACTAATGGTACCTCTAATTTTGAATATGTTCTTATTGACAAGCTGCACAGAATATAGTACTTAAAATAAATAAAAATACTGTGCTTTCCTTTCTTAAACTTTTATGATGCACAGCCAAAGGGGATGTATCAGAACAAGCAAATGAGCAACATCTGACTCTTCAAGTTAGAATAAAACAATTTTTTAAGCTAAGCTTTAAAATCTGTCATTTAAAAACTTTGTCAGCATTTAATTACTGTGTAAATTGTACAAATGCACTTCCATTAATTACTTTCAGATGTTTTTAAGTGATAAAAGAGCACTACTTTCCATTTTAATTTATATAAACCACTTTCTAATTTTGGTTCAAGTATTTTATATTTTTATGGTTTCATTATGGCTTTCCTTTTGGATTTAATTACATGTTGCTAAAATACCCTTTTTCTCCTACTAAAGAGTACTAGATTTCTACCTTTTTCCATGTTAAGAAGTTCAAAATCTATTGAGAGTATCTACAAATAGCATTAACTATATGAGACAGATACAGTACTACCATTTTACTGTTTAAAAAACAAATCAGTTAGGAACTGTTCCAGACTAAAGAGAAACTTCAAATATATGCAATATTTGATCCCAGCCTGGATCCTGTACCAGAGTGACAAAAAATGCTATAAAGGACATTAGTGACTCAATTCATAGAATTAGAGTGCAAATGGCATGTTAAAATATCACATATGTGTATATATAAAGGGAGAGATCAGGCACATGTGTGGGAGAGTTCAAATGATAAAGAAAATGGAGTTAAGTATTAGTAAGAGGTGAATCTGGGTAAGGGGTATATGGTTTTCATTTTGCTATTTTTATTCTTGCAACTTTTTGATAAGTTGGAGATTATTTCTGATAAATAGTTTTCAAAAATGGCGTGTTATAAAAATTTTTTTTCAGCACTTTTTTCTCTGGAAAATTCTTTCATGGATTCTTTAGTTATGTAATGATAAATAAATGTTTAATATTTACTGTCCTTGCCTTATTACGGTCTCACTTGGTTCTAGCTGAGTCTGAGGAAACCAGCCAATGTGGCAGCAGGTTTAGCTGGAACATTGGAAAAGTCAAGGAGAAGTCATTCTTGGGACAAAGAGACCAGGCCTGGCTTCCCTCTACCCCTGAGCTTTTCCTCCCAGCAGTAACCTTTGGAAGTTTTGAGTCTTACTGCACCAAGATGTGGTGAGTGGTTTGCACTTCATCAGTGCTACTATATGAATGATTGCATGAGCAAATAAATGAGCTAGTGCAAGAACAATAACAAATCTTTTCAGTTATTTTGTGTAAAATGTAAGCAATTGACTTTTACTTCTTGGAAAACAGAATAGATGTATTTTTCCTATTCCTCCTGCTAAGCACAACTAAAAAGCCCAGATATTATATAAACAGTAATAAAACAAATCTAAGAAGACTGAAAGGTAGTGAGATAAAGGCAGACCGACTAGGAATTTTGGGACTCAAGGAGTGACACAGTGGTGAGATCTCTGGCTTTTCTCTCTGCTGCTTTATATATCCCAGATTTGGAACTGGGAAAGTCAGCAACTCAAAAATACCAACAAGGATGAAAAAAAAAAAAGCCCAATGAAAGCCTGCTCTCTCTAGTTAAAGGACAAGGAAAGAGGCAGCCAGATGAAACAAAAAATTTTTAGCCATTGCTCTACTCTAGCCAAACACCACAGAAAAAAAAAAAAAAACTGGCCCCACCACCCATGCCAACAAATGCCAAAGTGGAGAGTCTAGACTTCAACCTTCTCTGGGCTATAAGGAGCTGATTCTGTTTGCCCCCTACCTGACCTCCCTCCCATTGAGGTGGTATCAGAGAAGGCCAAATAAGGAGCTGGGACATTTATCCCCTCTGAGTGGCAACAAATCCTGTTTTTTTCCCTTACCTCCCTTACCTCTCAGTGGAGACCACATGCATGGGGAGGCTGGGCTTCTACCTCCACCCAGCAGTAATGAGGCATCTCTCCCTCTTCCCCCTGGGTGGAGTCAGGAGAGGCCTAATGGAGAGTCAAGAGTTTTTCACCAACTGGTGGACATGAGGCAACTCCCACCCATGTACTGTCAGGCAGGTTACCAGGGAGCAGTAACCAGGCACTCTTATTCCTCCCAGCTAGGGAAGTGTTAGTAGAGACCTAGTGGGGAGTCAGAAGTGCCACCCCTGCCCAGCAGTAACGAGGAGCCTTCCACCATTACCACAGTGGGTATCAACAGAGGCCCACTAGTATATCTGGAATTCTAATCCTACCTGGCATTAACAAGATGGTGCCCCCATTTCCCTTGTCAGAGAGGTGTCAAAGGAAGACAGCTCAATCTGAAGGTTGAAATAAAATTCAGAGTCTTACAACATAATACCCCAAATAGTCAGGTTCAATAAAAAATTACAAATCATATAAAGAACCGGGAAATCTCAAAATGAGTGAAAACTGACAATTGACAGATGCCAACACTGAGATAACAGCGATGTCAGAAGTATCTAAGATTTTGAAGGAACTATAATTAAAATGCTTCAGTGAGTAATTATAGACATGCTTCAAGGAAATGAAAAAATAGAAAGTTTCAGCAAAGCAATAGACAGTTGCAACAAGGAAATAAAAGATGTAAATAAGGGCGGGGCGCGGTGGCTCAGGCCTGTAATCCCAGCACTTTGGGAGGCCAAGGCGGGCGGATCACGAGGTCAGGAGATGGAGACCATCCTGGCTAACACGGTGAAACCCCGTCTGTACTAAAAAATACAAAAAACTAGCCAGGCCCGGTGGCAGGCGCCTGTAGTCCCAGCTACCAGGGAGGCTGAGGCAGGAGAATGGCGTGAACCCGGGAGGCGGAGCTTGCAGTGAGCAGAGATCGCGCCACTGCACTCCAGCCTGGGCCACAGGAGAGACTCCATCTCAAAACAGCAACAACAACAACAACAACAAAGAAAGATGCAAATAAGAACCAAATAGAAATTTTGGAACTGAAAAATAACTGACAGAAGAAATCTCACTGGATGGGTTTGAGGAATGGAGGGGACAGATGGAAGAATCAGTGAACTAACTGGAAGGTAAAACAATAGAAATGATAAAATCTGAAGTTCAGAGAAAAAAATAGACTGAAAAAGATGAACAGCCTGAGACCTGTTGGATTATTCCAAAACATTAAATATTCATGTCATTGGAGTCCTGGAAAGAGAGGAGAAAGAAGGTGAGGCTAAAAAGGGATTCGAATAAATTATTGCTAAAATATTTCCAAATTTGTCAAAATACCTGAACCTATAGATTGAAGAAGTTGAGTAAATCCCAAACATGTTAAAAACCAAAGAAATTCACATCAAGGCATATAAAAAACTTCA
Organism: Colobus angolensis palliatus; assembly: GCF_000951035.1. Taxonomy (NCBI): domain Eukaryota; kingdom Metazoa; phylum Chordata; class Mammalia; order Primates; family Cercopithecidae; genus Colobus; species Colobus angolensis. The sequence goes on along the minus strand of NW_012114364.1, from coordinate 1,592,335 downwards.
GAAAACTAAAGACAAAGAAAAAACTCTTGAAATCAGCCAGAGAGAAAATATGCATTTCCTATGAAGAAAAAAATAATTGAATATCCTTAGATTTTCCATCAGAATCCACGTAGGCCAGAAGGAAGCAGAAAAACATGTTTCAAGTGCTGAAAGAAAGGACTGTCAACTACAATTTTATATCCAGTGAAAATATTCTTCAGGAATAAAAGGGACATCAAGGTATGCTCAGAAAAAGGAAAACTTGGACAATTTGTCACCAGCAGGTTTGCACTAAAAGTATGGCTCAAGGAAGTTTCCTAAACAGAAAGGAAATGATAGAAGAAGAAAACTTGGGACATAGGAAGAAAGAACACGGCAAGCAAAAATATGGTTAAATAAATAGACTTTCCAGACTCTTCTTGAGTTTTCTAAGTTATACTGAAGCAAAAATTATAACACTGTCTGATATGGTTCTAAATGTTTGCAGCTACAAGATCTACGAGTTTGCAGCATCTATGCAGAAGAAAGCAGAGGAAAGCAATGAATTGTCTGATGAACTTGAGAAAAGAAATAAAAAAATAACTTCAGAGGCAAAGATAAAACTAAAAGGAATACATAGCAAATGTAAATTTAGCCATATACATACACATAGGCATATACAGATACAGAGGGTGATGCAGTGGACCTCAGAAGAATGAAATTGTATGCGAAGTTACTTAAGGATGTTTTCAATAGAATGGCTGTTGACAAGCCTGAAGGCCTGGTTGTGGAGTACACCTCATGACCTTGTATGTACGGGCAGACATCTAACCTGCTCTTGTGAACTGCAGCCTCTTTTGGTAAGCCACCTATACCATCCCCTCTTGAAGAGGGGCATCTGACATTGCTTGTATTGTCCTCCTCAGCAGCCAAGGCCTCATTTCCTCCTGAAACACGTTCTTTGTTGCTGCTTGTCCATGTGAACGTCTAAGCATCGCCTGTTCCTGCTACTTATAGGGGCACCCCATAATCTCACAGTGGAGGCTCCACACCAAAGCTTCCTGACCACTGTCAGGCCCTCCAGAGAGCCTGTCTTGTGGCAGATGGATTTCTTGTCTTTCCTGCCTCACCTCAGAGGAAGCATCAGATTCCAGATCCATGCCTTTCCCTTCTGGGTCCATCTGGCTTAATTGAATCAAACGCAGGCAGACGTGTTCAATGTATGCAGTAGGGGAATCCTACATATTCTCGACTATATTACTTTGTATAACACACACACAGACACACACACACACATTGAACTTTTAATATGGAAGGGGCTTTAGAAGTTAGACAAAGTGGTGGTGCCTAGAATTTTAGATTTTCCAAATAAGTAGAATGTAGAAAAAAAAAAAAGAGGAAGGGCAAGGAGAGAAAAGGTATTTTGCCCTAACAAGGGACATCAGATTTTACCATTATTTAATAAGAGAAAGGACATTGTTAACACCATAGGATAAACAATCTCAGAATGTAAAAATTACATAGATTAGCTTTATTTAAAAATTCACTATATTGTCTTATAGACAAAACAAGAAGATTGTTTTCATATTTCACTTGGTCTCACACTCTTGAAAAATTTTTGGAGCCTAAAAATGTTACTCCAACCAGCAATGGGGAATCACTAAGCAAGGCCAAGCCTCTTGTTTCACAGATGAGAAAATGATTCATTTATTCAGGATTACTAACCAACCAATGGCCTACTGGTGTGCACCAATTTCTAGTTCAACGTTTCTTTTACTACATTTGCTAAATTAAGTTTCTGATCATGATAATGATTTCCGTTTTGGTGGTGATATCAGCAACAACTATATTTAATCTCAATTAACCATCTATCTCCTCCAAGGACTGTGAATAATCAGGGGTTCATATTAATCATTTATAGAGGTCTCACCAGAAGAGATATGTTACTTGCATATCAAGTAACAAAAATAGTGTGACTTCAACAGTAACATTCCTGATTATGTATTGCAATAAACAAATACTGTAGTATTGTTTTTGTAGAGATTTTTATTTGGTAAAAATTTGCTCCTTAAAGTGATTACCAAGGTTTGAAGATTTTGCTCATAATTGAGAATAACAGAGCTCACTCTTTTCAAATTTTTCCATGTCTTGTGTGCATGAATTTAAGAATTAAGCAGTCAAATGGCATCTCTTTCTAAGCTTATAGCTATTTTTAATTTTTCTCTTTCTCTAGCAATATTATCCAATTTCTACTCTCATATTCTGTGTTATTTTTGATTAATTCTATCCAGAGATGTGGTTTCAGTTTTTCTCATTCCAGTCTATTTTTCCATTCCTCTCAGTCATGTTTTCCTAAAGTAGCTTAGGAATTTGCTCTTTGGCACTTAAGTGAATAAATCACCCTTAATCTGGCATGTGAATGAATATCTGATCACATTCTACGATTTTACTTTGAGAACCCTCATCAACTATTTCTGCTTCATTAATCCTAAGAAATGTTGGACATTTAGCCCAGTGTAATGTGGGTTTTATAAAAGACAAAAAGGAAGCATAAATGTGTAATCTTAGCATAAGAATAAGAGAACAAAGTTTTGGAAAGAATAATCCAAGCCACAAAGATTGCTGCCTGTTCAAAAAGGAAAAAAGGACACTCATAATTCCTGCCCTTTTTTTTGGTTTTAGAAAGATACACACAACTCTTGATGAGAAACCAGTTTGCTCACTTGCAAACTTTGCCACACAAAAACCAGACAACATGAGGTTTTGATAACAAGACTGTCGGAAGGATCAAGTTCTGATCACTTAACAGAGTTGAAAAAAATAAAATATTTTACTAAGTTTTACAGTATAACTATACAAGTTAAGTGAACTATATAAATTAACTGGATAATTTCCAAATATAGTTTGGAGGTTAAGGAATTTGGCGTTAAACAAAAATAAACATTCCAAGTAGGCTATGTAAGAGTGGTGTCACTAGGCAAGTTACTCAACTGATCAAAGCCACACTTTTCTCTTCAGTATTACCTACCTGATAGAATTGACCATAACAATGGCAATTATAATCAATTAGCATTTATGGAAACTTTACTATTCTAGACAGTGTGCTAAGTATTTAACCCTCAAAACACCTCATTATGATGAAGTTTGAAGTCACTATCACAGCTGGTGAAGCTGGGGTTCAAATCTAGAACCTCTGACTGTAGAAGCCATGCTCAAAACACCCATTAAAATGGGTATTATTTGAGGTAATGAACATAAAGTGCTTAGTATTATATCTGACATTATAAGGGCTTAGTAAAAGCTTGTAGTTATTTTTAATATCAGAAGAGTGTTTGATTAATACAAAAGAAAATTAATACAATAACATCTTAAGGGATATTATAGCTTATTACATGTTCTGGTTAAGCGCTGACATCCTGACAACCACTGGATTCCTTGAGGACAGGCACTGAGTGCCATTTTCTTTTTTAGCCCCTAATTCTAATACTAAGTGCCTATTTTAGAGTAGGTCTATAAATATAAGTTGAAATAAAAGTTTTCAGAATGGTCATAAATGTTTGGTGAAGTCCTCATTTAATCTATCACAAGCATCAAAACTCCCAAAGAAAATCTGGGCATTAGCAGCTGGCCTAGAACAAAAGTCCCTGCCTCCTTTTGCCTATATGTAATAAGGGTACAGCCCTCATTACTGGCAAGTGTTCCCATCTTTAAAACACATTTAAGATGCGAAAAAACTTTGTCTTATTTTTGCCCTTATCAAATTGTATTTATTAAGTAACCATCTGTTTCCAAAATTGTAGTGAAGTCATATAAAACAAGGTAAGGGCTGCCTGCCCCCTAAAGTCATTTAAACAAGACACTGAAAAGTCTGAAGGGAGTTTGAGTAATTGATTGTTAGGAAATAAAAGTTTTGATATCCATTTCCTTTCTTAAATTTTTTTTAAGAAACAGGATCTCACTGTACCGCCCCGGTTGGACTTGAACCCCTAGACTCAAGAAATTCTCCCAGATAGTTGGGTTGAAATCTATTTTGAAATAAAATATATGGTTGTGTCATTTCTAATTATTAGTTCAACATCAGAAGAAAAAATTATTTATTCAAATTATTTTGGTTTATACCACTCTCTTTCAGTAAATGGCATTCTGATATATCATTCATAAAATAAATAATTACAGAGATTGTTAAGTCAAATGACCCCATTCCAGTTTGCTGACTGGAATGAAAGAGAAAACCAGGAACTAACAAGTCAATTAAAATTTATTTACAAGGAACAAAGAACTTTTGTGTCTTGCTTATAATCATACAGCCGATTAACAGAAGAACCAATTTATCTCCCGATTTAGGAATTTTCTAGGCGTCTGAAGAGGAACTCAGGATAATTGCACGTTAATGAGACAAAAGACAGGCTTCAGACCAGTACGAATATTCCAAATCTAAGTGGCATTATGTAATCACCAATATCTGAACACTGTTTATAACTTTAAAAACTTATATCATGTTTGTCAAGGCCAGATTGGTGTGAGATTTTCCTTTTAATTTTTTTTTAAAAAGAAAGGTTAGTTAAAATAATACATAATTAAACACAATCTTTTTATGCAAATCAACATAGACAACTGCTTCAATTACATTTCAGAAAATATAGATGTCTAGTCAAAAACTTTGCAAAAACTTTTGCTGTTGAAAACCTACATGTACTCAAATCAGTATTTCAAATTTGCTATAAATCTTTCAGTTGTGCACAAACCATTACAAATTAAAGTGAATGGGCTTGAATTTAATCTTGCACAGCAGTCTGTGAGGCTGTTTTTAAAGCCATTGTAATAAAAACCTTAAATCCTTATAGACCTAATTTTTATATGCACAAAAGTTTTTCTCTCTGAACAAATAAATGATGGTGATGGACAGCAAACCTCATTAAAGAGGAAATCAAATGCAATAATTATGTAGGCACGTAAAAGACTCTCTTGGCCACCACAAAGCCACCCGGAGAAGAGTTTGCTGACTGGAATGAAAGGGAAAACCAGGAATAACAAGTCAATTAAAATTTATTTATGCTCCAGGGTAGCAGATTGTATTTTCTAAAAATGGCACAGCAATATTTCTGGTCCCACATGCTCCTTCTTGAATTTGAGTGGAGCTTTGTGCCTAAATGAATGGAAAGCAGCAGAACTGATTCTGCATCATTTGTTAAGGCTGGGTCATAAAGGAGATACGGCAGTTTGCCTGATCCCTTTCTCAGGATGCTTGCAGTTTGAACTCAGCTGTAACTGAGGAAGTGCAAGTGCCTGGAAGAGGCCACCTAGAGGTAATCGCGCTGACAGCTCCAGTCCAGCCCGACCTGTGAGTCAAAGAGCCCTGGGATGCTTCCAGTTCCCATTTTGGAACTGCCCTAACTGACACCAGTGGGGCAGAGATGAGCTATCTCCACTGAGTCCAGCCTAAATTGCAAATTCAGGAGCAAAATAAATGTTGTCATCATAAGCCACTACTTTCGTGGTTTGCCACTCGTTTATTGATACCCAGAACATCCAGGTTTTGAAAGGTACAGTCAGGAAGGCCAAATTGGTTTTTATTTAATTCTTTACTGGTTTTCAACTGTCTCCACATTTTCAAATTTTCATTGAAGGGCAGGATAAGTAAAGACCAATGTAAACCTTCAGTGTGCTGGATTCAACAGAGAAAGCCCTCAAATGAAAGCCTGACACCTCAACATTCACATGTGGGACCTCGGACATACTACCAACCAAAAACATCAGATATTAGTATAATATAGTCCCTAGGCTAAGCCTAAGCAAAACCCTAATCAAAGGAGACCCCACCTTCGACAGCCTCATTCTTTGCTTCCTGCTCCTTTCAGCCTCACTGTTCCCAAGGCACCTGGTTCTTCCTGGAAATAAAACAGTTGGAAATTTCAGTCACACTAAGGCAGCAGGGAGTATTTAAGCTGTCTTCTCAGATGACTTATGGGGGAAGAGGAGAAGCACAAGGAGAAGCAAAGCTGTGTATAAAGAAAATTAATTATTAACGGTGTTGGTTTGGTTGCCAGTCTGGGAAACTGTTTGAGCTGGAGAATTTGCTTGCCACCTGTTATAGACTGAATATTTTTATACCCTTAAATTTCGTAAGTTGAAATTCTAACTCCCCGATGGGATGGTATTAGGAAGAGGGGCCTTTGAGACATAGTAAGGTTTAGATGAGGTCTTGAGGGTGGGACCCTCATGAATGGAATAGTTTGCTTATGAAAGGGATCTCACAGAGCTCTCTCTCATTCTGTCTGCTGTGGAGGATACAAAGAGAAGTCGGCAGCCTGTACTCTGGAAAAGAGCCCTCACCAGAATCTGACCATGCTGGAACCCTGATCTTAAACTTTCAGCCTGTGAGAAATAAATTTCTGTTGTTTGTAAGCCATCCAGTCTACGGTACTTAGTTATAGCAGTCCAAATGGACTAAGACAGCACCTCTCAATTATATCCGTCAGTAGGAGCATACTACACAGAAGACAGAATGTACAAAGACAGGAAGACATAAAATGCCACAGTGTATTTAGGGGCTATTCTGTATTTTTTCAGTGTAACGTGGCAAGAGAGGAATGGCAGAAAATTAAACTAGACATGTGGGCAGAAGAGAGAAAGTAAGGGTCTTGCGTTCCCTGCTGTGGAGTTAACCTTCCTGCAGTGGCCATTCAGAATCTGCCCAAGAGTCCCATTGCATAGGAAGAAAATTCACAGATTAAGAGGCAGCAGATCCAGAAACAAGTCATGGGTCTGTACCTTTTCTCTTCCTGTCTTTAGATGCCTACGGAAGCTCAGGGTTCAGGAGGGCTGAGTGATTGTAGAGATTCTTCAGCCCTGAAAGTCCGTGATATCTGTTATGTTACACCATCATGTGAGGTCGTCATGAGACAAGGAAGGTGGAGATTTTAGTGTGAGCTGCGAGCTGTGGAGGCCACCATTCTCCACTTTTTCTAGGGTGCTGGCATGAAGATGCTGGGAGTGGATCTGTGTTTTTCTTTACTTTTAAAGTATTCAATTAAAGACCATGACAAAATGCCCAAATTCCATGAGAATAATTTTGGAAAACAATAATAGTCATCAATTCTTCTTTAACATCACATTCTACTTTTCATCACATTATTTTTCTTCCCTCCTTCCCAATTAGCCAAATTGGTTTTAAAATATTTAAGATGGTATTTCTTTAAGTTGCACATGCAACTGCCAAGTAAAGAATTGGAAAATTAGGCAAAAATATGTCACTGAGATATGTCTGCATATTCAAGGATAAGGAAGACTGGGAGTAGAGCCCACTCTTGCTACTGGGATCAAACTTTGATCAAAAATTGGTTAAACATTTTTATATCTTATTTTGACAAAACTATCTGAAAAATTACAGCTTATTTCAGCCAAATACATTCAGATGAAACTCAAACACAATGTGAGGGACCAGAAAGAAGGCATTTGTGGCATTTTCCAAAATAAACATAGTGCATTCATATCAGAGAAAAGAGACCAATGGAAATGTACATATTCCTAATTACACTAAGAAGGGAAGAGATACGACAATTAAAACAGCTAATGATACAGCCAACTTTGACACAGTATTTTTCCGCCTTTGATTAACCATGTGATTTTGAAATTTTTTAATACTTTATTACCTACATATGAACAAAGCTCATCATTGCTGGCCTATTGTACCTCAAGCAAGCCTGTGAAAATAAATGGTGTGATATTCATAGATGCCCTGCAGTAGGTATTAGTGAGCTTGAATTTCATTTTCTAGCTCTGGCAAGTCTTTCTGAGTCATAAGGAGGTAAATTTTTTTTCTCAACACTCCTGTTAGGGTTTCCTAGGTGACTGAGGATAAGGCCAGAGTCGCTCAGCCACCGGCAGCACAGCCACACATCTGGCCAGGCAACTCAGGGAAGAGAAGCAGGTTTTCTCAGGCTATAAATCACTGCAGTGAAAGCCCAGCCTGGGGCTGAAGAGTAATCTGAAAGCACAGCTTCCAGAGCACAGGGCACAGTGAGGAAACACACACAGAGACACAGACACAAGCAGACAGACACATAGACACATACACAGAGATATACAATATGTCTTCATATGTACACAAAGGCACACACACACACACACACATATGCACAATCCTCCTACACATACGCAGACAATACAGACGTGGACAATCAGACACACACTCACAGATGCATTCACACCCCACACATCTCTATGCATGTAAATGATGAAGGCAGACACACAGATCCATGCACGTGCCCGCACATGTGCACAAAGATAGGCACACACACAGATGCATAGACTCATGCTACCCCACACATATATAGACAAGACACACATGGACAGAGAGACACACATACATATACATCCACGCATGTACACAAAGACATATATGCACACAAACATGCAAACCTGCACAGAGAAAGAAACAGGCACACACAAATCCACACAGACAACCAGACATACTCACTCTTCCCAGCCACAAGTCATGGCCTGCAGTGTGGGGTGCACGTACAAGAGAAGAAGCAGCCACCCTGCCCCGTACAACATGAACTTCATCCACTGCAGGCTGCTGCCTTCCCACAAAGGCAGAAAATAGGCCTCATAATATTAATTAATGTTATTATTTCTAATACAACATGTTCTAACTCTAAACGGGATCTGGATGTATTTGGGGTGTGGGGTTGTTTCTCACAGTTGTACATATAGTGCAGTTATATTTCAGTCCTAAGGATTTATTTGGCAGCTCTAGGCTCTAGCTGTCTGCATCCAATTTATCCATCTTTGTGGGAGCTGATGACAGTAAAGCTTCTCCCTTCAGGCCCTGGATTAAGACACTTGCCAAGCTGACAACTAGTACGGCGAGTCTCTGCTTACCTAGACTCCCCACTGGATTTACTTCAAAGCCCACATATTCTGAAAATTCATAATCAGTCCCACCAACATGTATTAGACACAGCTGTTCAGAAAAGGGATGCCCAACAGGTGTGAGGCAAAACCTCAACACACAGCCAAGCCTGCAATAATGGGGTCACAGCATTCCTCTCTTGGGTCTCCTCTCCTTTCTGCCTTACGCAGCAACGCAGATACTGCTTCTTTCCTCCTTCCCATGGATTACAATCCATAGAGTGAAACTTGGAGGATACAGATCTAAACAGCATATTTGAGTTTTTATGTTGTAGCAAGACAGTGGTGATTTTGAGCAAATAGGTCATGGAAGCTTTAGATCTCCCATTCATCCTTTGAGACTCAGTTTCCCTTATCCAGGAAAGTTTCCTTGACTACTCTACTCTACCTCCCTTTCCACCATCCACCTCTTCAAGGTATTTCTAGTACCCTGTCCAAACTTCTATTGTTGGTCTTAACTCACTGCTTTCTATCTGTTTATGTTGCTGTGTTTTCCATTACTATGTAAGTTTCTTTGAGGCATGCACCATCTCTTCAAATTTCTCATCTCAGGAGAAGGCACATACATAATAGGTCCTCAATAATGATCGTCCTAGCACAACAATAACAATGTGATGTGCTAGGAAAAATCAGTGGCTCAGGTTGTACATTTGCCACCAGGATTTTCAGGCACTTGTGTGGCTCTCTGGAACTTCACACTAAGGTTATCTTCTATCTCTGTAACCCACTAACACACAGTAGGTGTGACATGAGTTGAGGTGGCACCTTCTCAGGCTGAGTGCATAAGAGTGTCTCATAATAGTTTAACAGAATTGACACTTGCAGAAAGTATTTTTCATCAGGGTAATGCATGTGCTGTTTGAAATTTTTTAATTGTATTCTTGGCTCTTTGTTACTACTTATTCCCTAATGACTATAATAACTTTCTTGCTTAGAGGAATCAATGTGTCCAAGAGATATTTGTTTTTATTAATCAAAACGAGCTTTTAAATAGAAAATGATGTGTTTTTGATTGACTGAAACTCACCATACAGCATCAGATTGTACAACTCTTTCTTGACATTCTGGAGAAATATGTTCAGAAATCCAGTAACATGAGATTGGGGCATCAAACAGGGTATTTGCTAGTTAAGTGACTCCTATTCATGAATCTTGCAGCCTGGTAATCTAAATTTGTGCCAGGTACTTAAATTCTTATTTGACCCTCACAGCAATGTGATAGAGGTAAGTATTACTATCTACATTCAAAGTTGCTGTATATCTTAGTTCTTTGGGCCCCTCACAAATAATTTTCATCGCAAATGTTAAGCCAGTAAACGTGAAGGCCATGCAGTTCTTCTGATGGCAACACTCAGGGGCCATCTTATGCTTTAAGAAGTCTCTGTGGTCCAAAGCCTTTGCCGTTGTCTACAGAAAATGGAATAGCGAGTTTTTAATTGGGGCAAGCAGAAGGCCAGGTTTATCTAAAAGATCATAAAGCTTTTAATCCGCTAATCTTATACTTGTTAATACTACCAATGATGATGTGAATTAATGTTACAATTAGCCTTTACAATTTTGCAGATTTTATAATTTACAAATTTTACAATCTAGCTTTTCCAAAGGCCAAATGTCTTCTGCAAGAGGCACCACCACATGCAATAACGATCAGAAAGCTGAAGATACATGAAAATTCAGAGTGTTCAAACAGTGATATTTTACATTTCTGTTCTGGGGTTCAGAAACAGATCTCTATGTATCACCCTTTTGGTTTGGTCTTATTTTGTTTTAAATTAGTAGGATTAAAATTCTCACAAACTAGGTCATGAGTTTAAACTCCCTACCTCTTGAAAATGACCATCAGTACATTTTATTATGCATAAATTATACCTCAATTAAAAACAGAACTGTTGATCTCCCAAGAGCAAAACATTACTTTTCTGGGTAAAGTAGGCTGGGATACTGCAGTTCTCAAATTTTTTTTACTATAAACATGAATAAACAAGTAATAGCTCTTTATAGAAATGTGAAATATGTTCTGTTTTTATGTTTTCAAATGTTCAAAGGGAAGCAAGATGCAGCCTTTTTCACTTCTCTAGAAAACACAAGATGGGAAAAGGACAGAGTACAGCACTGAAACTCTACTCACAGTTTGGGTTAAGCAATTGCTAAGGAGGAGCAGGAGAAGTTTAGTGAATTATAAACATGAATAAATGTTTTTCCAACTGGAAAGAAACCATTTCAGGGTTTTGTGGACATCAGGGGAATATCTAGTAACATGAAGTTACTTTATCGTCATTATGTGTGGTTACAGTTAGAAATGAGGAAGCAAGCAGAGAACCTTGTGTGTGGACATGTGTGTTTTAAGAAGACAGAAAAAGGAGATGAAAAGAGGAGGTTGACCTCAGTGTCCTATCAGGTCTCTTCCAAATTATAAATTCTTTAAGTGCTATGAGGGTTAGACTCATACAAGTCAAAGGGAAGAAACCAAACCAAACAATAAACAAACAAATAAAAACAAAACACCTAATAAGCTGCAACTGGTAGACAATAAGAAAAAAACTATCATCTCACAATATAATTTTTATATGCCTTATACCTTCCTGGTAAACTTTCCAGATAAGTAAAATTATTCCTACTTTAAACATATAGAAACTGCAGCTTAAGGAGATTAAATAACTTAGCCAAGTTTATGCAAACAGTGAGAGACAATGCTGGTTTCCATCTGATGTTTGCATGACTCCAAAGCTTGTCTTCTTCTCATAGCTTATCTGACTTTAGCCGCCAGAGCCATTCTCAAATATGGGAAGTAATTTCAGTCTATCTACTGCTTGCCTGTTGTGTACCCAACATGCACTCTGCCAGCAGATGAGACACTGCAAGGCAGGGGCTGCCAGGCAGACTGGATCATGGTGTTTTAGGAATGTCTCAATCCTGTGTGTCTCTAGCATGAAACATTATGGCTTTACTTTGCCAGATGAATGCAGACATAGCAATGCTATAACCTAGAGAGATGCAACTGTAGACTATGTCAAGAATATGTGATCGTGGATATTAGTCATTTGTTGGATGCATAGTTTGCAAATATTTTCTCCCATTCTGTAGGTTGTTTACTTGGTTGTTTCTTCTGCTGTGCAGAAGCTTTTTAGTTTAATTAGGTTCATGCTCAACATCACTAATCATTAGAAAAATGCAATTTAAAACCTCAATGAGATACCATCTCACACCAGTTAGAATGGCTATTACTAAAATGTCAACAAAATAACAGATGTTGGCAAGGATGTGGAGAAAGGGAACGTTTATACACAGTTGGTGGGAATGTAAATCAGTTTATCCCCTGTGGAAAGCAGCTGGAGATTCCTCTAAGAACTAAAAATAGAACTATCATTCAACCCAGCAATCCCATTGCTGAGTATCTACCCAAGGGAAAACAAATTGTTCTACCAAAAAGACACCTGCATTTGTATGTTTATCACAGCACTATTCACAATAGTGCAATATCATGGAATCAACCTAGGTGCCTATCGGCAATGGATTGTATAAAGACAATGTGGTACATACACACCATGGGATACTACACAGTCATAAAAAAGAGAATAAAATCATGTCCTTTGGAGCAACAAGGATGTAGCTGGAGGCCATTCCCCTAAGTGAACTGACGCAGAAACAGAAAACCAAATACTGCATGTTCTCACTCATACATGGAAGATAAACAACGGGTATACATGGACAGAAGCAATATGACAGTAGGGATTCCAGAGAGGGCAAGAGTTGAAAAACTACAGATTGGGTACTGTATTAGTCTGTTTTCATATTGCTATAAAGAAATGCCTGAGACTGGGTAATTTACAAAGAAAAGAGGTTGAATTGGCTCATGGTTCTACAGGCTGTATAGGAAACATGGCTGGGAGGCCTCAGGAAACTTACAGTCATGGTGGAAGATGAAGCCAAAGCAGGCACGTTTTACATGGCCAGAGCTGGAGGAAGAGAGGAGACGGGGAAGGCACCACACACTTTTAAATAACCAGATCTTGTGAGAATTCTTTCATGAGAACAGCACCAAAAGGGGAAATCCACCCTTACTATCCAGTTACCTATCACCAGGCCCCACCACCAACTTTTGGGATTACAATTTGAAATGAGATTTGGGCAGGGATGCAAATCCAAACCATATCAAGAACTATGAGAACTATGCTCATTATTTGGGTGATGGGCACAATAGGCGTCCAGATCTCAGCACTCAGAATTATGCAATATATCCATGTTACAAACCTGCACATGCACCCCTTGAATCTAAAAACAAAACAAAACAAAATGAGGTGTTTACCAATTAGCCTGTCCCATTAATTTACAGGCTTATATTAGCACTCAGCATCTGGAATAACAGGCAAAGGCATGTGTCTGCAGCCTTGATATTTTACCTTAGGAATAAAAACAATTACATATGAATATTCTTCTCTCTTTATTTATCTTAACATACATAATTCAAATATTCTGTTGAAATTGCTCTTCTCAATAAGAAAAGCTACAGAAGGCTGGAGAACATGTACATTCCAATAACCACAGAGGCTCTAGGAACAAACAGCATGGTTGGAAATCAGCCAGATGGGACAAAGGTCTTTCTAAACATTAAATCCATACAAACTCCATTACTTGTCATCACAACTACAATGTTTCCCTTTAATACACAATTCTTCACTCCATAAAGTTTTTTTGTTAATTTCCTAGTAGTACCTTATCATAATCTTCTCATAATCTCTCAATCTTGTAACATATTTGTTACAGGGTATTTTACTTTTCCCTAGAAACACATAATGTTTGCTTTGGGATTCTGACTTTGCTCAATTAAGTAAGCAAGCCTTGGGCCAATTATTCTACTACTAATAAATAGAACATGCACTCGTTTATTCACTCACTGAACACATATTTTCCAAAATCTAGTCTGTGCAAGTCCCTGACCTGGCACCAGGGATGCATTGCTGAACAAAACAAAGTCCACGGACTTTACATGATACAGGGGAACTAGACAACAAATAAATTCACACAAGCCACGATAAAATGTCAGATATTTGTAAGTATCATGACAGAATAGCAATTCAGAAAAAGCTATGCAGGATGACAAAAAGTGCTATTTCAGGCAGAGGTTAGAGAAAGCTTCTCTGAAAAGATCATTTGAGTATGGATCTAGATTAAAATATAGCGATAACCAAACAATTATAAGGGGAAGAGCATTTCAGGCAGAAGAAACAACAACTGCAAAGACCTGAGGTCTGTTGCTAGATGGCATTTTGGCTGACTCTCTCCTGTGATTAGAGAAAATAAAATCACCTATCAGACCTCTAATCCAAAGTCAATATGAAGCTCATTTTCCCATAGTAGATAATGTACATATACAGAGGCAAATATGAACACATAAAATTATTATAGTGTTGCAGTTTGAGGGACTATAACACAAGGTAGTGTATTCATCAAAACTCTCCAGAGAAACAGAGCCAACAGGATGTGTACATATATAGAAAGAGATTTATTACAAGGAATTGACTCATGGGATTATGGAAGTTGACAAGTCCAAATCTGCAGTGTGGGCTGGCAGGCTGGAGACCCAGGGAAGCCTATAGTGTACATGAGGTCCAAAGGCAGTTGGCTGGAGAATTCCTCCTTGCTCAAGGAGACTAATTTGTGTTCTCTTCAGGTTTTCAACTGTTTGAATGAGGACACATACACTATCATGGGGAATCTACTTTACTCAGTGTTCACTGATTTAGCTGTTACTCTCATCCAAGAACATCCTACAAGTTGACACACAAAATTAATCATCACAGGCAGTATGACTTCCAGGGCAACAGGAGGGGAATGTGTACTGAGACCAGCACATGTGGGGAGGAGCATTTACTTGGCTGCAGACACTCACTTGGAAGAGGGTAGCTGGGTGCTCGGTCCCATTTTCAGACCAGTAAATGCTGGGTATTCATTCACTCAGGTGGGTGAAGTTGGGAAGTCTAAATGCTGGTATTGGTCTAAGAGAGATGTGTTCACATGTGGCAGGACCAAAGCCAGCTGGGTACACTAAGTGTCAAGCAAGAGATGGAATGAAGTACCAGGACCCCTGTCACACCCACATGGCAGTCCTGTGCTCAGAGCCAATCCAAAGTTCAGTGGGAGGAGGAAGGCACACTACAATTGAGGGGCCGCTCAGAGACCCAGGCCTTATATCTTGTTCAACACACCTCAGTCTGGTTGGCAGCAAAGGAGATGATGATGGTCAGGTAATTCCTAAACCATGAAATCCTAGGTTTAGAATGCTCAAACTTGCAAGTGGAGCCATTGGTGAAGTTAGCTTTGATTAAATGGAGAAAACAGAGGTAGAGAAAATGAGAAGAGAGCTAATGTACATCTGTGCAAATTAGATGCATTCAATAATAGTTTTGTTCCTATGAAAATGTACATGTGTGGCACAAGTAGCCTTCTGTCATTACTTAGTACTGCTTACGAAAGTATTTGTCCACCAAAATCTTCTGGGTCACTTTCATCTGAGTCATTCATTTGTCACTGAATTTCGACACATAGAAACTGTCTTTATTCTACCAGCTAAAAATCAAGAAAAGACAGAAACTAAAATTCTAGGGTTATTCACTTGGTGAAGATACTAGTAATTTGGAGCAATGTTTCCTTAAGGCAGATAAGAATTCACCATGCTTTATTCAACAAACTTGCAGAGAAATTTCTGATTTACTTCCAGGACACATTGTACAAAAGAAACAATAAATCTAGTAAGCATCTATCTTAGCTGCTCAGAAAAATGTGAGAGTTATTTGTATAACTTGGCTTTGCAGGGAACTACTATTAATAGTGTAGTTGATTCCTGTTATCAATCAAAGTATTATCCAAAGGTAAAGTATCTCTTAAATCAAAATATAGTGTATCTCTTTGGACAAGATCTACTTTCCTACTTTTAAGTACATGGCGATAAAGTATGATGGATTATTTAGGTGCTTAAGAAGTAGTTAAAAAGCTATTTTCAAAATAAACTCACTTGAATGAATAGTCCTTTCTCCATTTTTAATTGTGCACTCAAATATCCACCATCTAATGCTTAGACAGGAAATATTAACATGTAGAAAAAATCCTGTATTTTAAAATGTCTCAAATACAATCATGTGCCACACAATGGGACTTTAGTAAAAGACAGACCACATATATGATGGTGCTCCCTCAAGATTATAATACTGTATTTTTACTGTATCTTCCTTATGTTTATGTATGTTTAAATAAGTAAATACTTACCATTGTGTTGTAATGGCCTACAGGATTCAGTGTAGTAACACGCAGTGCAGGTGTGTAGCCTAGGAGCAATGGGCTCTACTATTATATTAGTCTATTTTCCTACTGCTATGAAGAAATACCTGAGACTGGGTAATTTATAAAGAAAAAGAGGTTTAATGAACTCACAGTTCCACATGGCTGGGGAGGCCTCACAATCATGGTGGAAAGAGAAGGAGAAGCAAAGACACATCTTACATGGTGGCAGGCAAAAGAGTGTGTGCAGGAGAGCTGTCCTTTATAAAACCATCAGATCTTGTGAGACTTATCCACTATCATGAAAATAGCATGGGAAAAACCTGCCCCCATGATTTAATCACCTCCCACGTCATGTGGGAATTATGAGAGCTACAACTCAAGGTGAGATTTTGGTGGGGACATAGTCAAACCATATCATTCTGCCCCTGGCCCCTCCCAAATCTCATGTCCTCACATTTTGAAACCAATCATGCCTTCCCAACAGTA
>NW_012114364.1:1565910-1569717 GCF_000951035.1 Colobus angolensis palliatus | reverse complement strand
CGATTGTCCGGCACTCACTAGTGAGATGACCCCAGTACCTCAGTTCAAAATGCAGAAATCACCGGTCTTCTGTGTCCTTCGTGCTGGGAGTTGTAGACTGCAGCTGTTCCTATTCGGCCATCTTGCTCCGCGCCCCCCCCAAAGTCTTAATTCATTCTAGCATTAACCTGCCTATGAGCCTGTAAAATCAAAAGCAAGCTAATTACTTCCTAGATACAATGAGGGTACAGGCATTGGGTAAATACACCCATGACAATGGAAAGAAATTGGCCAAAGTGAAGGGGCTATATGCCCCATGCAAGTATGAAATCCAATAGGGCAGTCATTAAGCCTCAAAGTTTCAAAATGATCTCCTTTGACTCCATGTCTCACATCCAGGTCACGATGATGCATGAGGTGGGCTCCCACAGCCATGGGCAGCTCTTGCTCTGTGGCTTTACTGGGTACAGCCCCCCTCCTGGCTGTTTTCATGAGCAGGCATTGAGTGTCTGTGGCTTTTCCAGGTACATGTTGCAAGCTGTCAATGGATCTACCATTTTGGGGTATGGAGGACAGTGGCCCTCCTCTCACAGCTCTACTAGGCAGTGCCCCATTGCGGACTCTGTATGGGGGCTCTGACCCCACATTTCCCTTCTACACTGCCCTAGCAGAGATACTCCATGAGGGCTCCACCCCTGCAGCATACTTCTGCCTGGACATTGAGGCATTTCCATACATCCTCTGAAATCTAGGTGAATGTTTCCAAACCTCAATTCTTGCCTTCTTTGAACCAGCAGGCCCAACACCATGTGTAAACCACCAAGGCTCAGGCCTTGTACCCTCTGATATAATGGCCCAAGCTGTGCCTTGGCCCCTTTCAGCCACTGCTGGAGATGAAGCAGCTGGGATGCAGAACACCATGTCCCAAGGCTGCACAGAGCAATAGGGCACTGGATCCAGCCCAGGAAACCATTTTTTTTCTCCTAAGTTTCCAGGCCTATGATGGGAGGGGCTGCCATAAAGGTCTCTGACAGGCCCTGGGAACATTTTCTCCATTGTCTTGGCAATTAACATTTGGCTCCTCTTTACTTATGCAAATTTCTTCAGCAAACTTGAATTTCTACCCAGGAAATGGGGTTTTCTTTTCTGTTGCATCAGCAGGCTGCAAATTTTCCAGACTTTTATGCATTGCTTCCTCTTGAATGCTTTACTGCTTAGAAAATTTCCCCCTAGATACCTTAAATCATCTCTCTCAAGTTCAAAGTTCCGCAAATATCTATGGAAGGGGCAAAATGCCACCAGTCTCTTTGGACAGCAAGAGTGAACTTTGCTCCAGTTCCCAACAAGTTCCCCATCTCCATCTTAAACCACCTCAGCCTAGACCTTATTGTTCATATCACTATCAGCATTTTGGTCAAAGTCATTCTATAAGCCCCTAGGAAATTCCAAACTTTCTCACATCTTCCTGTCTTCTTCTGAGCCCTCCAAACTTCTCCAACCTCTGCCTGTTACTCAGTTCCAAAGTTGCTTCCACATTTTTGGGTATCTTAATAGCAGTACCCTACTCTACTGGTACCAGTTTACTCTATCAGTCCATTTTCATACTGTTATGTAGAAATACTTGAGACTAGGTAATTTATAAAGAAAAAGAGGTTTAATGGATTCACAGTTCCACATGGCTGGGGAGGTCTCACAATCATGGTAGAAGTCAAAGGGGGAGCAAAGGCACGTCTTACATGGTAGCAGGCAAGAGAGCCTGTGTATAGGAACTGCCCTTTATAAAACTATCAGATCTTGTGAGACTTATTGGCTATCACAAGAACAGCACTGGAAAAACTTGCCCCATGATTCAGTTACCTCCCACTGGGTCCCTCCCACGACACTTGGGTATTATGGAAGGTACAGCTCAAGATGAAATTTAGGTGGGGACACAGCTAAACCATATTAACCATATAGCCTGGGTGTGTAGTAAGCTCTCTACTATCTAGGTTTGTGTAAGTCCACTCTACAATGATAGCACAAGGACAAAATCAACTAACAACACATTTCCTAGAACATATTCTTGTCATTAAGCCACACATGACTATATCTGTATTTTTCTGAAATCAGACATCCATATACCTATTTTCACTGTTTCGTGACATTGAAAATGCATCTTTAAAAGGACTGCCTTTTATCAATTTACATCTTAAATATATGTAAAAGAGAAGGAACTTTTCACAATTCATATGAGTTTTAAAATTGTACTGAAGAGTGAAAACCCAACACATTAATTACTAGTTGACTGTTATTTGTTTCCTGGAAAATTCCTCTGAGAACTTTAAGAGTTTCAGACAGGAAGAAAAATAGAGTAAGACTGTTTCTCCCACAACTCTTGTCATTCAATTATTTCTACATAAAGACATTTAGTACATAGTGAGGAGTGAGGACCTAAATCTATAGGAGTCAGAAGAATGACCCAAATCATCCAAAAAAAAAAAAACACTGTACTGAACTGGAATAGAGAGGAAATCCCAGTATTCTTTCCAATGAGTCACTTCTCAATACAGAATACCAAGGTTATCCTGTTGTGAACCAAGTTAAATCAATTTGACCATCTGCAAAGGGCCAATGCCTTTGTGAAACCTGTAGCCTCTGGCCATGAGTCAGATGAGATATAAGAATGAAAGAAAGTCAGACAAAATTCTGCTGGAATGGAAACATTTATTAGCAAGTAGATACAAAAATTCGTATACCACCTACTCTTGTAAGCTCTTGTCAGCCTGCTCTGCCTCCAGACTCTCTTACAAGAATCTTGCATGACAGATTCACTCTGAGATGCCCAGTACTCTGAGGCAGTACCAACCCGCCTTCTAGTCAAATCTGAGCTCCAGCTCTATATGTGTAAGGCTGCTGAGCCTTTGTTTTTTAAGGGCTATGGTGCCTGTACACTCTTGCTAGTTAATTGCTTGGTTTGACAACTACTTATTTCAATAATATAAAATTATTTTCTAACAATCTTCCTACTGAGGAACATACTCTGGGATGGATGGTAAGTGCTTGTGTAGACTCTGTGATTATTAATTTCATGTGTCATTTTGGCTAGCCTATGCTGTCCAGTGGTTTGGACAAATGCCTGTCTAGATGTTACTGTGAAGTTATTTTTTAGATGTGATTAACATTTATAATTGGTAGACTTTAAAGAAGATTACCCTCCATAAAGTGGGTGTGCCTCATCCAATCAATTGAAGACCTTAATAGCGAAGACTAAAGCTTCCTGAGGAAGAAGTAATTCTGCCACAACACTGCAACATAGAGTCCCTCCTTGTCTGAACTTCAAGTCTGCCCTAAAAATTTCAAACTTGCCAGCTCCCAGAATCATGTGAGCCAGTTCCTTAAAATCTCTCTCTCTCTCTCTCTCTCTCTCTGACACACACACACACACAAAGTTTCTCTAAATAATTCAGATTAATTTAGATCCCAAAGGAGCACAGACTTGATTTGGGTACTTCACATGCTAACTAATCGCCTCTAAAGTGTACTTTATTAAAGATAACTTATTTCACACACTTTCAACATAGTGTTAAAGTAAATGACCACACAGACAATATACCACCTCATTGTGTGTGTTTCTTCCTTCATTGTACCTTCTATTTACTCTTTTGGCCTCATTTCAAATTGAGAGTTAAGCAGATACAGAGATAACTTACCTTCAGTGTACCCTTCCAGTCACGCTTGTGTAGTTCTTGAAAGATTTACTCAAGAACTTGAAAGCTTACTACAGTAATAATAAGTATGTGAAGAGTATATACACTGAATCTTTGGCTTTTTTTTTTAATTTTTTTTTTT
>NW_012114364.1:1532376-1560445 GCF_000951035.1 Colobus angolensis palliatus | reverse complement strand
TCAGTTGAAAATGCAGAAATCACCGGTCTTCTGTGTCCTTCGCGCTGGGAGTTGGAGACTGGAGCTGTTCCTATTCGGCCATCTTGCTCCACCCCCCGAATCTTTGGCTTTTAATGCAGAAGCTGCTATGTAATAGAGCAGAGAGTGAGCTCTTCTAGGTGAAACTCTCCTCTGACAGAATCTCATGAATGGCCTTGGAGTTGCCTCTCACTTTATTGTGAGTCCTCAGAACTACACTGATTACTGTAGAAAAAAAAAAAGCCATGTTTGTTTGTAATTATAGCTTCTGCTTCTACTCCTGGTATCAAAAGTAATGTACCCAGAAGCCAAAATGAGAATTAACTTTCCATTCGTTTCTGGTCCTGAACATTCATTGTTGTCACTCTGCTGCAGCTCACTGGAAAACATCTAAACTAGAAGATAAATGGTTCCAAAGAAATATTTATTTAGGTGACTCTTTAAAAAGTGATATCTCCATGGAGTTTTGTGTTGTTGTTTTTGAAAGCAGGAATATGCAAGTGAGAAAATTTTCAAACATTGCACTGAAGTCCACTAATTTATCTACTACCTTCAAATATCAACATAGCTCAAAAATGTCACATGGAAAACCAATCCCAAAAGATGCCTCTAGAAAATGAGTTATAGAATCAAGTTGATTTTAGACATGCTTTCACTATACATGCCCCTACTCCCATCAGAAATGCACAAAGCAGAGACCATAGTGAAGGCACTGTGAAACACTTTAGTTAAAAATCTGCTTACCTTTGTTAAACTTAGTGGTTAAAAAATATACTTTATAATAGAATACTTTGGAAAACTTTTTTTAACAATCCAGAAAGTGCTGAAACATACTTTGAAAAATGTTGACATAAACTATCCCAGACACAATGAGGTTAAAAAGAAAATTTTCCACATTAGGAGATTCTATAACTTCTCTGAAGAAGTCGTCTCAGTGTCTGGCAGACAGAAAATCTTTTCTGTATCTGAGATAAATCTTCCATGCATCATTTAAAATATTTCCTTCTGTTTAGAACTCAAGGAGAAGAACAGCTGGTCACCATTTTCTATGTAAGAAATCATTATTCACTTAGAGACCTTTATTAGAATATCCATCTACATTATTTGTCACAATGGGAATAAGTACAATGATTGAATCTTTATTTTTTAATATTTTTATTATTTTACAGATGAGGTCTGCCTATATTGTCCAGCTGGTCTCAAACTTTTGGCTTCAAGCAATCCTCCCACTTTGGCCTCCCAAGTCACTGGGATTACAAATGTGAGCCACCATGCATAGTTAAGTCTTTCTTAGATATTCCTCTCTCATAAGTGTTAACTATCTTTGTTACCCTACTCAGAGCCATCTACTTTTTCCACTACCTTTTAAGTCAAACAGGCCATAAATTTGCATATTCTACCAGAAAGGTGGCCTGTATGTGGTAGGTACTATGATGCTTCCAGGTCACTGTGGAGTGATACCTTGTGTGGGAGTTAAGTTCAAAAGTCAGCAAATGAAGCAAAATCATGTAGAGTCAGAAGTACTCTTGAAACCCTATTAGAAAGGCTTGATGGTGGAAAGGAACAGGTCACATTTAAAGATGCCGCAAAGAGATACTTTGCCCTCCAGATCTGGAACACATGGCTGTATCAAATAAAATACAAGAATTGGCTTTCTTCTCAGAGGCCGTGTTTTATGAAAAATGCGTATCTTTAAATACTAGAATTCTACTTATACCTTGAGGGCTCACAGGAACTAAAATTGACTAAGACAAGGACAATTCCATATCTCTCACCTCCTGCTCTCTCCCAGGATTGCCTTCACTAAGGGCAATAGCAACAAAGTTACCCACACTCTTTATGTTGTTATTTTGTTCCCTCTCTTTCTCTTTTATTTTTGCATTTGATTAAAAAATGGATCTGGTATGTTGAATTTGTATAAACATTCATAGGATGCAATCACTCTGTGTCAAAATGTATTTTATTGTTATTGTAGCTTAATTTTAAAAATCTTTTCAGCATCTTCCAAGTACAAGGCAACATGAATCATTACCAAGCACCCACTATATGTAAGGAGTAGATGAAAAGATGGTTATGACTCTACACTTAGGCTTGGAATTCATATCTTTTTTAAATTATACTTTAATTTCTGGGATACATGTGCAGAACGTGCAGGTTTATTACATAGGTCTACACGTGCCATAGTGGTTTCCTGCACCCATCAATCCTTCATCTACATTAGGTATTTCTTCTAATGCTATCCTTCCCCTAGACTTCCAACCCCCAACAGGCCCTGGTGTGTGATATCACCCTCCCTGTGTCCATGTGTTCTCACTGTTCAGCTCCCACTTATGACTAAGAGTATGCGGTGTTTGGTTTTCTGTTCCTGTGTTGGTTTGCTGAGAATTATGGTTTCCAGCTTCATTTGATGGCGATACGCATAAACAAAACTAAAATCCAAATAGGACCGTATTAAGTCCTATTAATAAGTATTAATATCATATTAAGTGTCATAACAGGATAGGAAGGGAAGAAATTCATTTTGCTCAAATCAAGGAAGAGTGTTGCAACAAGAAAGGACACTGGAATCAGTTCTCATAAAACAAGTAGGATTTTACTAAATACAGAAGAGTGTGTGTGTGTGTGTAGATGTAAGGCAGGAGGGGAGAAAAATTTTATGCCAATGGAGCAAAGAGAAGACAAGCAGCCTTGAAATGAAAGGTAAGAAAGAGCCCCAAACCTGGAACTTCTGTGTTGCTGGAAGGTTGGGTAAATGAAGGGAAATAACCAGAACTGAAACTGGAAAGATGGTTGGGGCTAACATGTGAAGGCCCTGAATGCTCTGCTAAGGAATATGGAATAGAAAACAAAGGAATGATGACGACCTCTTGGCAGGGGAGTGGCATGTTTAGATCCTACTCATGGTGGAGTGGATGAAAGGCAAGTAGGGAAAACCAAGCTCCTCAAGGCAGCGAGTAGGGCCGAGTATTTTGTCTTATACTTTTCCACTGGGTTTTCTTTTCTTTTTTTTTTTTTCTCCTTCCTGCAGAGGCATTGCCCTGCATATGTATATTCCTCCCACTCCCATAAAAGCTGTCTGCTTTCCTTGAATTTTTTGCCAGTTTTATGGTAAATTCGGTAATTTTTCATTTCCATCAAGTTCTCAGAACCACCATATGGTTCAGCACATACAGTATGTAGCTGATAACTGCAACTAGTCATGCTACTGAGACACTGGTCTCTGTCCATGAGAGACACAGAAAACATAAGGGGGAATGAATGATCAATGGAAACTGTGGACAAAACCCTTCCACCTCACTTCTCTGTGAATCTTCCTGAAAACTTTCCTATTTCAAGCAATAGTGCTCCCAGTAATATAGAACCACTAATGATTTATCCTCCCAACAAATACACATCTAATAGCAAATAAATGCCAGGTTCTATTCTATTGTAGGTTCTCTAGGATGCACTAACAAGGAAAAGAGAGAAAAATTCGCTGACAACAATCTAGCTGGGAAGGGAGATTGTCAGGGACTCAAAAATTAGCAATAAATATAATAAGCCAATTTTTTATCATGTTACAAGGTGAGAAGTATAATGAAAAAAACAGAGACAGAGCAGATAAGGAGTGTCAGGAGGGTGGGGTGGGAAACCTGACCAACATCATTAATGATAATGAAAATGAAAATTACAATGATATGCCACTTCAAGCCTGCTAGATTAGCTAAAATGAAAATGATTTATAATAGTACATATTGATTAGGATTTGGAGAAACTGCAACTCTCCTACATTGCTGTGGAGATGTAACGTAGATCAACCACTTTAGAAAATTGTCTCAGGCAAGAAATGATGGTGACTTGAAATAGGGTACCAGTGACAGAGGTTGAAAGACAGGATGTAGTTTCAAAAAGAGTCAAGAGGATTTATGATGGATTAAATGTATTAAGTAAAATAAATAGGATTCTGTGGCAATCTACAATTTTTTATCTGAAAAACTAGAACAATTGGCATGGTAATTACCAGATGGAAAAGATATCAGGAAGTACAGGTTTGGCTAGTGGGAATCAGAAGTTCAGTTCTGGACACAGAAAATTTGAGATACATATTTTATATCTAATAGGAGATGGAAGGTATGTAGTTAGACATGAATCAGGAGTTAAGGGGAGTAGTCTGAACCAAAGACATCAATGTTGAGACTGACAATGCATAAATGATATTTAAAGCCACGAGACTACCCGAGATCCTCAGAGAGAGAGAGAGAGGAGAAGATCATTGAGAGGCTAGAAGTCCAAGGACCCTGGGATGCTATTGTTGTGTGTTATTGTTGAATTTAGAATTCAGGAAAATGAGGATGCTACTGAAACAAGGTGTCCAGTGAGGCCCAAAGGAAACCTAAGTGGACAGTGAAGACAAGGGAAGGAAGTGTTTCAAGGAGAAAGGAAAAGTGAGCTGAGCCTAATGATCCTGAGGGGTCAAAAGGAGGCTGAGAATTGCCACTGGATTTGAAAATGAGATGGTTGGTCACCTCAGTAAAGTTACTTTCATGGAGTGGACATAATTGGCTTGTTTTCCCCAGTGCCAAAGTTATAACTAATGATTTGTGCTAGTGGTGAACGGAATGATGTGAAAGAAGATGGATGGATGGATGGATGGATGGATGGATGGATAGATGGATGGATGCATGGATTTGAATAGATGTTCACCTCTACTAGGAAAAAAGCCTTCAAATCACCTTTCCAAGGGGGACTTCACTGTCTCATACCATGAGTAAAGGACATTGTTTTGGTCATTATAAGGCAAGTCAGGTCTTCTACTCCTAACCCATCCAAGGCTCTCCATTTACAAGTTCACCCATGATTGTAAAATGCATAATAATGAAAAAATCCAAGACACTATGTGAGACTGTAATGAAAACCAACACCAAATAAATTACTCATACATAAAAGTTAATGATGCTTCTTCTTGTTGTGCAGGGAAACCACATTCAATGATGTAGGCAACAGCAAACTATAAAAATAGATCCAATGGCATTAATTTTCCCAATCAAAATTATAGTGGCTATTTTCATTATTTATGTCACTATTTATTACAAATCAACATGGCTAGACCAGCTTAAATCAGCAAGAGTCATAAAGAAAATCCCTAGTACATGTTCAGACTATGGTCCTCATGGGGTATAAATATTAACTGCTGGAGAAGAAAATGGAATAATCAACCTTTATATCTTTAATTCCCTTTATCACTAAGGTACAGACATTCCAATGGAGTGATTATTCTAATCATAATAGTCAGCAGCAAATTAGTTCAATAATATATTGCTTACAAAGAACTCAACCCTAATCTAAATTCCTAAATTACTGTTTTACACGATGTAATAAATGTTTGAATTCATTCTTAGTGCACGTAGAATGGGTATAGGAGGAGGATCTGATGGAGAAGTATGGAATGGGCCAAATTCTGTACCCAAATTCTCATTGTTATTCCCGCTAAAGGGCACAGTTTCTAGAGATGCAACGTGAGCTGTTTTGTGATAAGTAAGAAGCTGAGCTTGAGGTCTTAAATTTCTAATGCTATGAAGAAATGATACAAATTAGAAACAATCCCTATAATCAATCTGCAACTGTTTTCAAAGAAAAGCTAACATATTTTAGTTCTTTGACCCAATCATGGGCAATATCTTTTTTTTCTACAAATAAAATGGCAAAGCTTTATTGAAATACAACAGAGAAGGCTTAATTACTGCATACACCATGTTCATGCATTTGAAATTTCAATATTTTTAAGGACAATGTTCCCCAAATTTATATTTAGATTCAATATGATTTCATTAAAAATACCAAAGGGTATTTTTTTTGGTGAAATTGACAAGCTGATTCTAATATTTATATGAGCCAAGGGGAATTTAGTTTAACAGATATCATCATTTATAATAAATAATAATTCTTTAATATCTTATCAGTTTAGGAATAGTTAAATTGATCAGAGAATAGAATAGAGAATCCAGGAAAAAATATGTATATGATATTTTAGTCTGCTTGTGATGTCATAACAAAATATCATAGACTATGTGGCTTACATAACATTTACTTCTCACAGTTCTGGAAACTGGAAATCCAAAATCAAGGTGTGACTAACTTGTTTCTGGTAAGGGCCTCTTCCTGGCTATCTCGTAACAATCAAACATCTATCATTTCAGTATCCAATTTATGTTAACCATTCTATTGATTTTTGAGGAGTTAAAAAAAAGTGAGGAGACTGGCACTTCACTTCTTTTCCCATTCCTGTACGTTTCTACCTTCATTGAGTACCGCTCTACCCCTGACACTCTGCTCCAGCCATCATCTCCCTCTAGCTCCTTGACTATGTCAGCCATGCTCCTTCTTCAGAGCACTGGCACTTTCCCTCTGCCCATAATACTCTTCCCCACAAGTATCCCAATGACTCATTCCCACACTTCCTTCTGGACTTGTGCCAAGTGTCATCTTATTTGAGAGCCCTGTCTTGACATCTCCAAATCATTTATCAGCACTTAATTCTGAGACACACACGTAGAGTTTTCTTCATTGATTATTCCCCTCCACTGTAATCCAAATTCATGAGGCTAGAATCTTTATTTTACCCAATGCTCTTATCCCAGAAATTATACAAGTACCTAGCCCATAGTAGGCTCACAATAAATATTAAGTGAAGGAAAGAGAGAGAAAGACTTTATTGGTCAAGGCGAATTTGATAGGATTGAGAATGAAAGAAACATTTTGTCTAATCTTCAAGACTCCATGTATGTGCTTTCTTATCCAATAAAAGAAGGTCTTTCTTCTCAAAACTTTTAAGAATTATAAAATAAATCTAACCCAATACACTAAATGCAGTGTACATATTACTGAAAAATATCTAGATCAACAGAGTTGTGCTTATTTTGCTGACAGTTTTGCATATATTTCACTCTTTTTTTTTTTTAAACAGAAGAATGTCCATAAGGCAGAACCTTCATTTTCCTAAAAGTGTAGCCCTATGGATGATAAAAAATAGAGCTCTTAAAATCATTGCCTTAATAACTAGTCACTGCACAGAATTGTCAGAAATAACAATTGAGGCAAAAAATAACCTGCTGCCAGAGGTTACTAACTAGCAGGAGAATCTGACATTTAAGCGCTGATTCTCATCTCTCTTTCAATGTATAAATAAACTATGAAAGAGAGAGACCAGGCCACAAAAACATGTGAGAGAAGCCAAACCTCTGTCTCTAACCTTTGAAAAAACAAAATATAGAGAATGTAAGTTGCCTCCAAGGATTGCCTGAAGCATTAATGTCTGCAACAGCATTTCAGGACAAAAGCCACCATGGAAGAGCTAAATCTTACCATCTCAATAACGAATACTTTTCTTTCTTTATTTTTGTGTGTGTGTTTTCATTTTGTTGTTGTTGTTGTTGTTGTTGTTATTGCTGTTTTGTTTTTTTGAGTCAGAGTCTCACTTTGTCACCCAGGCTGGAGTGCAGTGGTGCAATCTTGGCTCACTGCAACCTCTGCCTCCCGGGTTCAAGTGATTCTTGAGCCTCAGCCTCCCACGTAGCTGGGATTACAGGTGCGCACCACCAGGCCCAGCTAATTTTTTTGTATTTTTAGTAGGAACAGGATTCACTATGTTGACTAGGTTGGTCTCGAACTCTTGACCTCAAGTGATCCACTTGGCCTCGGCCTCCCAAAGTACTGGGATTACAAGTATGAGCCATTGAACCCAGCCACTTTGCTTTATTTTTAAACACTTCATTAGAAATTCTTTTAAAAAGATTCCACCAAAAGCAAAGCCTTATTGCCTTCCAGTGAGAAATTTCCATTCAGTCACCATAGTAACAAAGACACTCTGGGGAGGGCCAAAGTGTGTCTGAATGTGAGTCTGCTGCCATCATGAAGTTCCATATTTAACACACCTGACCTAGATGACAGCCTGTGGGGACTCACCACTTTACTTAATTAGCTGGAGGGAGTCAAGGAAACCACTTATGGCATAGCAGTCCAGTTTTCCACTCTATGTGCTCCTCAGGTTCATTATGATATAGCAGATGTATCAAACCAGGAGCTCAAGTCAGATGCTAACAATCCATATTTATTCCCAACATTTCAAGATGTTGTTGCGTGTTGGTTTCCCTAAAGCAGTATTTTTCAAAGTGTGGCTTCTCTACTCTCAGCATCATTAAAATCCAGGAATGTGTTAGAAATGCGTATTTTCAAGGGTCACCCCAGATTTATAGAACTGGAAAGTTTAGGAGTAGAGTCCTCACGATCTGCTATAACAAACCCCGCAGGTGATTCTGATGCACCACTTTATAGTTATATTTAGCTTACATCAGAAAGAAAAGATCTGGCTATCCAAATCCAATTGAACAGATAGTTGATGTTGCTAATTTATATATTTGTTTAGCAAATGTATATTGAGTGCCTGTCATGTGGTAAGCTTGCACTAGAGGCTGGAGATTTACTAGTGAACAAAACACACAGACCTTGACCTCACAGATCTTATATTCTAGTTGAAAGAGATAAGCAGTAGACAAGATACACAAATCATATGATATTTCAGAAAATGATAAGTGTTATTGAAGAAAGAAAAGCATGAAAAGAAGATGGGTATTTTGGGAGAAGAAACATGAATGCATTTTAAATAAAATGGCCAGGGTGTGCATTACCAGGAAAATTAAATTTGAGCTTTGGGTTGTATAACTAATTAGTATGACAGAGTTTATTAAAGGATGGGGTTTTGCACTATTTAAAAAAGCCAATTTATAAATAGATTTACGGAAGTATTTACATTATGGTGCCATTTAAGTATGGATGTTCTAAGTACTTTACAAAACTTTCAGAAATAAATATTGTTTTCTTCAAATCTTAGTTCTAAATTTATCCCTGCTCTTGCTCTATTTATATGTTCAACTTTATTTGTGTACTTGAAATTATGTTATTTATCATTATATTAAGTCAAATATTTAACTTAAAAGTTAGACAACTGTAAAATAATGCATGTATATTAATTTCAAAGTTTTGATCTAATTTTTCTTGAGTTGATAATAAACAGACAAAAGAATGCTATAGTGAAAGTAATCCTTTAACCACTGATGGAGACTTTTAAAATAGGGGTTACCTATCAGTGAGAGTCAAAAGAGAAAAAGTTTTGTAGTTAGGAAAGTAGACTCCATTTAGACCCAGACCCCTAGGGAAAATGTTGAAGAGTTGTTCTGGAGTGAATGTGTCCCACCAAAATCAAATGTGTCTTAAATACCAGTGTGACTCACAATGGGAAACAGGGCCTTTCAGGAGGTGATTAAGGTTAAATAAGGCCACAAGACACTAATCCAATATGACTGATGTCTCTATATGAAGAGGAAGAGACACAGAAGTGTGTCACACAGAGAAAAATTTATGTGAGGACACAGCAAGAAGGTGGTCATCTACAA
The DNA here is from genome assembly GCF_000951035.1 of Colobus angolensis palliatus. Lineage (NCBI taxonomy): Eukaryota > Metazoa > Chordata > Mammalia > Primates > Cercopithecidae > Colobus > Colobus angolensis. The sequence goes on along the minus strand of NW_012114364.1, from coordinate 1,550,999 downwards.
GCTAGGAGGAGAGGCCTCACCAGAAACCAACCCTGCTGGCATATTGAACTTAAACGTTTGGACTCCAGAACTGTGAGAAAATTAATTCCTGGTGTGGCATTGTTATGGCAGCCCAAGCTGACTAATACATGACTATAAGCATCTCTTTTTACATGTAGAGAGAGTTCATTTGCATTTAGAGAAAATCTCCTTGAATGCTGCTAAGCATTGCAGACTTCACCAGGTCATCACGACCAACAGAAGGATGGTGGCAAAACCCACTGGTCCTGTTTGGCACCTTGCAGAGGGATACTGATGGCCTGCTAGTAGTACCATGCAGTCGGGGTAAAAGTAACCACAAGTTGAAGGCCAGGAGGTAGGAATAAGGAAGAGAATAATTAAAACACAACTCATAATCACCTCATTTTTATTAAATAACATTTCTGGAACTGATAATAGTATCATGAAAGGGAAGATAAGGAAAGATAGAATTTATTAAATAGATTCATTTAAATTTATGAATTTATTTATAAATTTATCATTTTTTGGTACATCTACTAGTTACTACGTTAGGTATTGACTTCAATAGTACACTAAAAGAAGACATAGCGTTTTTAAAAACACATATTAAATACTTTGTGTATTATGCAAATATGTTATAAAGATAATTGCTAAAAGACAAAAAGTTCTATAAGAGCATATGATGGGGTCAGCATATGATTGATAAAGATGAGCATATGATCAGATAAAGCTTCCCTAAGAAAGAGACATTTGAGCTGAGCAGTGAAAGGACATTGTAACTAGAGAGAATGAATTCTGATGTGGGCAAAGTACAGAAATCTCCTTGTGAGATGAGATGGAAGAATCAGCCACAATAGATCATGCAGTTGTAAATAAAGATAAACGTTTGAGGCTTTGTCCAAAGAGCAGCTGGAAACCACAGAAGGAGCATGGTGGTGGTGGTGTGGGCAGTGGTGTTGAAGGGAACTGATATGATTGAATGGGCATGATTTTATGTGAATAATGGTGACTCTACGTGAAGAATGTGTAGAAAGAGGCAGAAGTAGACACAGGAGCAAAGGTAGCTTGGACTAGAGATGGGGCAAGGAGGAGAGGTGGGCTATCAGGTATGTGTGTGTGGTTAATGTAAAACGGGAAAATGTGAATTAAACCTGTGAGAAATTTTAGTGGGAAAATATGTAAATGGAGTCAAAAGGCACCATGGTACTCAGAAAGCAGGAAGAGAGGTTCAGAAAAGAGAACGATTTGATAGTGGTAAGTGATGTGTCACTCTCAGAGATGTCTTCAGTACAGTAGTTCAACATGAGATGCTTTGGGGATGAAAGTGCCATAACTTATGCAAGTTGGGCTATGCATCTCCCTAAGAACAAAATGGTGACCTTCGGGGAAAGGAGACTAAACTCATATGTTAAGGTGGGTAGGCTAATGGGAGCAGGATTAATCTATTGGGTCATCCGTGGCAGTAGAAGCCGGTGGCACCCCTTGAAGTTCCCACCAAGTCCAGGTTCACATGTTTCCTTGACATTATGTGCTTTATCCAAATGGCCCACCTGGTGGAATAATCTGCACCTCTGGGTTGCCACTTCTGACCTGGGTTCCTCTATCACCCATCCCACTATAATTCCTCTCCCCACTGGCCTCTGAGTTTCCCATAATGTGATATCTATTTGGCTGCTGGAAACAGCAATTGTAATTAGAAAAAGCTAAGGAGAGATTAGTGGGCTTTTTATGGTCACTTGAATAGTATCTGGAATACTGAAATTGAAAACTCAACTGAATTTTTAAAACATTCCAAATGTGGCAGTATGGGAAGGGGGATAAAACCCACACACGGCATAGCTGGCCTTCAGAAGCATGTTATCAACTCTTCACATCACTGGTAAGAAAGGACAAGTGAGCCCAGAGGCAGAGGTTGATGGATGCCAGGGGTAGCTTGAAGTGTTTGTCTCATTTCTGTCTTCTGCCTATGATTAGGCACTAAGGTGAAGTGGAGGACATTCTAAGAGCCCCCACCTCACCCCCTTTGCAGCTGGAAAGATATTAAATATCTATATTTAATTTTGGTCAGTTGGGACAAGCTTAGTAAGCATCTGTGGTAAGCTAAGAAGTACTATGCCCTATGAGGAATGTAGAGATTAATTAGACAAATCCCTTGCCTTCAAAGAACATACGAGTCAATGGTAAAAAAAAAGAATGTTCAGCAAATAAAAAGGCAGAGTATAAAAACAGGTCAATTTTCATCTAACAGAGATTCTTTGGGAGGGATTCCTGAATTGGGAAATATGTCAGACCAGATTATTCTAACTTACCTTTCACACTTAACAATCAATTTATCTATGAATCAGCTTCACACATAGCTATAGATATGGATCATTACTCTCAGCTCTTCCCACCTAATCCCCTCTCATTTTCTCCTAGCCCTCCGGGGTGGGCAATGGAAAATCATCAATGATTATCAGGGTAGAAATCAATGCATTGGATTATTCACTCCCTCAAAGGCTAAGAGTTAAATGAATTGAAGGATGCAGAAGGTGAGGATATTTCAGTAGTGTTTCTCACTGTGGTATTATTCTTTATAAAAATATTAATGTACAAATAATGCAGTATATACTGATTCTAGTTTATTATTATTATTTTTACATCTTACGTTTTTTTAGACTTGGCCCTGTGTTTTCCTCACTGACTCAAGAGTCACTCTTGGCTTGTTTTTGTACAGACTATCTAGACCAATATTTTGTGTCTACCAGTTAATTCAAGATTCCTTGTGACTTCGCATTAAAATGTACAAAGATAAGAGTTGAACCACAACAAACTCACAGGAAAACCACATAGTTTTGTCATTAAGTCATAACCTGAATCCAAAAATTGTTTTTTTTTTAAATAGTAATCTCCCCTTCTTCAAATAATGGATCAAGAGTAATGGCTACTGAATTTGTTAGGTTAAAAATCTTATGGAGTATTTATAATAGATGGGTAAGGCTGACAACACCTGAACCCAATGATCAATAATAACATTACAAAACATGACACAGACAACCAGATATGTGCCTCCTGGTAGGAGTTCAGAATAGCATCTAGGGAGTAGTCTTGCCAGAAGACTGTGGTCAAGCCTCCTGATCAGCATACCAGACTGCAAGAAATACAGGACAAAGAACAAGATGTTAAATAAAATTATGAGAATACAACAGTAAAATTTAGACTGGGAAAATCTATAGAAATAAATGAACCATTTCTCCAACAACTATATTGTGACAGGGGAAAAAAAAAAAGAGCGGGACAGAAGGGAACCTATAATTACAAGAGAATTAAGTGACATATAGACCAAGATACAGATCTTGTTTAAATCCTGATTTGAATAAATATCTATAAAAACTATATGAGACTTTAGTTGGATATTTGATGAAGTTAATAATCTCAATTTTTAAAGATGTACTAGTGGCATTTGGATTACATTTTTTAAAAAATCCTTATAATTCAGAGATCATACTAAATATTTATACATGAAACAACTTAAATGTCTGAAATTTGCTTCAAAATAACTCAACGTGTGAGAAAGGAAGAAATAGGTAGGAGTATAGAGAAAACAAGATTGGTCATGAGTTGATAATTCTTGAAGCAAAGTATTGGAGTACTTAGAGGCTTACTATGCTGCTCTTTTGTTTGTTTGTTTGTTTATGTTTGAAATTATCTATAATAAAAACTATCCAAAGGAAAAAAACATTAGGGAGAAAAGGGGAAGAGAGATACAGATATACTATGAAGAATCAGGAATATGCCTTTATCCAAATGGATATCCCCTTTCAATGCATGTATATTGTGCGGAGAAAATTCAAGACATAACCTACCTTTCAGCGCATTTGATGTCAGATTAATGTTGCTTAAAAACTCTTTCAGTACTATTTGAAATATGATCACAATATTTGGAAAATTTTGGAAATTTAAACAGAAAGAAACTGCAGTGTTTAATTTCATGTGTCAACTTGACTGGGCTAAGGGTCACCAAGACATTTGGGGAAACATTATTTATTACTGTTTTTGTCAGGGTGTTTCTGAAAAATATTAGCATTTCTATCTTAGACTGAGTAAAAAAGATCTGCTGTCACCAACATGGGTGGGCAAGAACCAATCCGTTGAGGAAAATCTGTTGAGACATTGTTTTCCTGATGATCTCAGGAATTTGAGTCACTTAAAAAGCCAGAAGACCTGGGTTCTGTTCTGGCTAGTTCTTTATCACCTCTGGGCTCCTATCCAAATACAGCAAAAAGGCAGAGCAAGGGCATATTCTCTCTCTCTCTTTTGGAGCTGGGACATCCACTTCCTCCTGCCCTTGGACATCAGTGCTCCTGGTTCTTGGGTTTTCAGACTCCAGGATTTCTACCAACCACCCTCTGTCACCCAGTACTCAGGGGGAAACCCTTTGTTTCTAGACAAATCCTATAGAAACTCTTTTTTCTATGAAGACACAGTAGGTTGATCTATTTTATAAGCTTGCTGCTTGAATTACACCACTGACTTTCCTGGTTCACCAGCTTGCAAATGGCATATCGTGGGGCTTCTCAGCCTCCAAAATGGTATCAGCCAATTTGCATGATAAATGTCCTCTTACGTGTCTCTCTATATATCCTGTAGGTTCTTTTTCTCTGGAGAAGCCTGACTAATATAGAAACCATTTGGAATCACTCCAAGAGTGAATTACATTTCAGGGGGTCTATTTGAACCAGCTGCAATCAGCAACTCAAGTATTTCTTTTTAACTCATTGCCTATGAATTGCATTTCAAACTAATCAACTTGTTTATTTCTGCTAAAATTTCAGAAACTAAGTGATTAGCTTAAAATTTCTGTCCTGCCCAGTCTTTTTTTTTTTTTTTTTTCTTAAAAGCAATTTTCTACCACAAATTCTGGTAAGGGGAAGAAAGCCATTGAAGTATATTGCCTACAAAATAGTATATACAGCAAAAATAATCCAGGAATTAAGCATAAACAATTTAGTCATGCATTTTCATTGGTGAGTCAGTAAAAAAACTAAAGAAATTCACAACAAAAATACATGAAAGGAAAAGGGAAGATGAAACGGTGGGACAGTTGGCATTCATCCACTGGCACTTAATTAAATTGCCTGGCTCCCTTAAATTCAAATCTTTTTAATCAAGAAAATAAACATTAAAAATCTAGAATGAATTAAGTTCAAAAAGATAATCAGAGCTCTGTTGTTTTGCCTTTGAGAAAACTTTTCAGTGAAGAAACAACAAAACCCAAAATATTTCCTTGTCGTATGAATATGCCTGTGATAGGTACATAGGCAAATACATTTTAAAACATTTAAGCAGTAATTGTTTGCTATATATCAAAATATTGCTGCTCAAAATCAAAAGATCCATCTGATTCTTTCACTTATAAACCCTTTGTTTCTATAAAGACATAGTAGTTTGATCTATTTTATAAGCTTGCTTCTTTGTGGGGAAGCACATCGTCTGTTTTGTCAAGGACACCAGCCTCAATTTCAAATAGGTTTAAGGCCAGCATGTAGTGGCTCACCCCACCCCAGCTCCTTCTGCTCTGCTCACCAGGCACTGGCGATCTGACCTGCCTGTCTAGGATGCCCTCTATTTTTGCCCTCACCACTCCAAGTGTTAGCACAGATGCTTTAAAGACCCTCCAGATCCCACCTGGCACCAGCTACAATAGGTTGATGCAGGTCTCACTTGCCTTCTGCTCATGAACATCCTTGGCAACTCATTCGCTTGTCAGTAACCTTCTCCAAGACCAACCAAAGAAAGTTAGTATCAGCACTTTTCTTCTCAATAGAACCACAATTCCCATGTAAATTCAGTAGATGTGCAGAACGTGCCTTATGCTTACACTCAACAGTGATAACTGCCCCACCTCCACACACACACACACATTCACAACACATGGCTGGATGGTTTATGTGTCACCAACACCAAGTATCAGTGGAGTTCAAGAACTGAAAGATGGATAAAGAATGTAACCAAAAAAGAGCCCGCATTGCCAAGACAATCCTAAGTCAAAAGGACAAAGCTGGAGGCGTCACGCTAACTGATTTCAAACTATACTACAAGGCTACAGTAACCAAAACAGCATGGTACTGGTACCAAAACAGAGATATAGACCAATGGAACAGAACAGAGTCCTCAGAAATAATACCACACATCTACAGCCATCTGATCTTTGACAAACCTGAGAGAAACAAGAAATGGCGAAAGGATTCCCTATTTAATAAATGGTGCTGGGAAAATTGGCTAGCCATAAGTAGAAAGCTGAAACTGGATCCTTTCCTTACTCCTTATACGAAGATTAATTCAAGATGGATTAGAGACTTAAATGTTAGACCTAATACCATAAAAACCCTAGAAGAAAATCTAGGTAGTACCATTCAGGACATAGGCATGGGCAAGGACTTCATGTCTAAAACACCAAAAGCAACGGCAGCGAAAGCCAAAATTGACAAATGGGATCTCATTAAACTAAAGAGCTTCTGCACAGCAAAAGAAACTACCATGAGAGTGAACAGGCAACCTACAGAATGGGAGAAAATTTTTGCAATCTACTCATCTGACAAAGGGCTAATATCCAGAATCTACAAAGAACTCAAACAAATTTACAAGAAAAAAACAAACAACCCCATCAAAAAGTGGGGAAAGGATATGAACAGACATTTCTCAAAGGAAGACATTCATGCAGCCAACAGACACATGAAAAAATGCTCAGCATCACTCGCCATCAGAGAAATGCAAATCAAAACCACAATGAGATACCATCTCACACCAGTTAGAATGGCCATCATTAAAAAGTCAGGAAACAACAGGTGCTGGAGAGGATGTGGAGAAATAGGAACACTTTTACACTGTTGGTGGGATTGTAAACTAGTTCAACCATTATGGAAAACAGTATGGCGATTCCTCAAGGATCTAGAACTAGATGTACCATATGACCCAGCCATTCCACTACTTGGTATATACCCAAAGGATTATAAATTATTCTACTACAAAGACACATGCACACGTATGTTTATTGCGGCACTATTCACAATAGCAAAGACTTGGAATCAACCCAAATGTCCATCTGTGACAGACTGGATTAAGAAAATGTGGCACATATACACCGTGGAATACTATGCAGCCATAAAAAAGGATGAGTTTGCGTCCTTTGTAGGGACATGGATGCAGCTGGAAACCATCATTCTTAGCAAACTATCACAAGAAGAGAAAACCAAACACCGCATGTTCTCACTCATAGGTGGGAACTGAACAATGAGATCACTTGGACTCGGGAAGGGGAACATCACACACTGGGGCCTATCATGGGGGGGGGGAAGGGGGGAGGGATTGCATTGGGGAGTTATACCTGATATAAATGATGAATTGATGGGTGCTGACGAGTTGATGGGTGCAGCACACCAACATGGCACAAGTATACATATGTAACAAACCTGCACGCTATGCACATGTACCCTAGAACTTAAAGTATAATAATAAAAAAAAAAGAATGTAAGAATACCAAATCTGTCAATTATCTAGACAAAATTTAGACAGATGGAAGGGAGGGACAGGGACAGACCTGGCAGAGGCCACTAAATAAAAAAGGCTTTATATTATGAACAAATGTGACATTTCTGGAGAACAATAAAATTGCAGTTCAGACTGTGTACTATATAGGAGAAATAATTAGAAATAAGGTTGGAGAGATGGCCATTTGTAGCAGGCTCTAGAGAACCTTAAATTCCCGGTGGTATAATAAAACATGTTTTTGCAGTTGACACTAGAGGGGATTTTGAATAGAAAATGAGATCTGGCAAAATCAATGAGATAGGAAGATTAATTTGGGATGAAACTTACTAATAGAGCAGAAAATAGTGATGGTCTTGATGCAGGCAGACAGTGGTAGCAGAAGGAAGAAAGAGAAGAAAGGCTACTTCAAGGCAACAAAGCAAAACATAGCCAGGACTCTGATCCTAATGTACAAGAAGGAAAGGGAATTGTTGAAGATGACTCCAGTTTCTAATTTAGGTGAGTGGAAATTGGTAGTGCTTTGCCAGAATAGAGCCTATGAGAATAGAGTAAGTTGTAAGGGAAAAAAGACGTTCTTTTGTTGACTATGAAAAGAAACTTGCTGCTCAAGGATGTTGTGGTGAGAATATTAGCTTAAGGCCATATAGCTCTAGCCCAAGATGAACTGGGCTCTAGATGAGCTCCAGGGTCCTACATAACTCTTGTATTTCTAGCCAAGTAGATATTGTGTTGAGTTAGAGGAGATATTGTTTTCCTGATGATCTCAGGAATTTGAGGCACTTAAAGAGCCAGAAAACCTGGTTTCTTTTCTGTCTAGTTCTTTATCACCTCTGAGCTCTAAAATCAGTTAAATATGAATAATCAAATCACAGGTTCAGTTGGGTAGACGTTCACTCTTCTGTAAACAATGAGATTTATTTTAATCCTGATCTTTCTGCAGGTTCCCCATTAGCTTCCCTTTGGATGTCCTCATACTAGCTGGCATCACCGCTACTCACTCATCCACACGTACCCCACTTACTGATGCTAAACACAGAGTGCAGTGACCAGTAATTCTCTGGTTGGTTTCCCATTGACTTCAAGATCTTCTGGCTTATAAAGCACAAAGACTCCTACAGGGTAGTTCAAGTAAAGATGAGGTTGACTGAGAATAGAGGAATCTCACAGAAGCCAAAGGTGGGAAATAATAGGAACATGAGGCATCTTGGAAACCAGACCAGATGGCGGTGTGGAAGCCAGGCAGCCCCTTCTCTCCCAGCCACAGGCCTCCTCCACAGCTGCCTGACTTCATTCTGTGCACTTGCCCTACCTCCCCTCTCTGCTCAGGTGCTTCTTCTGCTTGTTCATAACTGGTCATAGGGATGTCACCAGCCTCTCCTCTCCTCTCTATTTATTTTTATGTATGTATGTATGTATGTATTTATTTATTTATTTATTTTAAGTCAGAGTTTTGCTCTTGTTGCCCAGGCTGGAGTGCAATGGTGCCATTTCAGCTCACTGCAACCTCCGCCTCCGGGTTCAAGCAATTTTCCTGCTTCAGCCTCCTGATAACTGGGATTACAGGTGCCCGCCACCATGGCAAGGTAATTTTTGTATTTTTAGTAGAGACACGGTTTCACCACATTGGCCAGGCTGGTCTCGAACTCCTGATCTCCAGTAATCTGCCCGCCCTGCCCTCCCAAAGTGCTGGGATTACAGGAGTGAGCCACCACGCCCGGTCCCCAGCCTCTCCTTTTCTCTTTTCTTTACACACTTGTCATTTCAGTTTTCACAGCCATTGCCACATCCTCAGGCTTCAAATTCTTGAGAACAGTGCCAGTTTGGTTTACCTCATCTTTTGGAATCAGGTCTCACAAGTTGCTGAACTTCTACTCTCTTGATCTTCCAGGTCCTAGCATAGATGTCACTACTCTTGATGAGCCTCCCTGTCAACCCCCCCATCCCTGGAGCCAGGCTGGTGTTGCACAGCATTAGGGCATAAGTGTCCCTGTCCTCTCCACTAAAACAGAAGCTGTTTAGGGGTAGGGACCGTGTCTTTTACATATTATTTCTCCAGCGCCCAGCTCTTTAAGTAAATAAACATCGACTCCATGGGTTTCTCTATATCAACCCTATATTAAAATAATCCCTTCAAGTTTGGAAATACTTCAAGTCTGTACTTTTTGCTCTTGCTGAGGTCACCTTATATATCTACATTTCTGCAAAAGTACCTGCGATCCTTCCAGTTGTTCCAGCATCTAGCTGAGGACACACACTGAAGATCTTCTCCTTTTGTCTAACCCCTTGGCATCTCGTGAAATCAACCAGGCCAAAATGCGTAAGAATTCAGTCCCAATCATAGGCTACAGAGATGTCAATTTGCAAGTAAAGTTATACCAGATTCCATTTTATTTTGCATTGAACAATGAAGCAGTTTAAATGAGGACTTTTCTTATCCTGGATCATATAAAGGGAATGAGAAATGCATTAAGATTCACTGAATTTTGTATATGGCATTACCACAGTTATCTTATTGACAGAGATAGAGTAATAGGGGTAAAAAATAAAAATAAACTTTTACATCTCAGAAATTCTAAACCACATACTTACAAAAAAGCAAGTGAGCCCCTCTGCAAAACATACAGTTGGTTCATTTCTTACACAGAGTCTTGTTCTGCTCCATAAAGCATTTAACATTTATTTTAAATCAATATATTTCTTTTCTCTCCGTTTTCATTCAGCAGCCTTGCACTAATAGCACACTCAGCATCAGGCATAGGCCTCCAGACTTGTAGGAATGAATCTTGTTTATCTATTAATGAACACATTAACAATCCAGCAAGTGGGCCCCATGTTTTCTGGTTCACAAAGCAGTTTCGTATAAGAATCATCTGATATCAACAAAACTCCTTACATGTTACAATGGCAAAAACAGCCAGAAGAGTTTGTTGTGATTTCTCAAGGTCACTCCAAGCACACAGCATGTAACACTAGGCTATCTGGCTCCAAATCCATTCTCTCTTCACTGAATCACGTGACTTCTCATTCCTACTTCTTACTTCTTCAGGAGAATGGACAGGGAATAAGTTGTGTCAAATATTGCTCTGTGAAGGTCCCTGCCTAGACTCTGACTGTTCATTTAGCAGTGCAGCCCAGGTGAACTTGAGCTTCCCTGGGACTCAATCAGGACTGACAGGAGTTGACAATGAGCATAGAATCGCCTTTAACATCACAGCCAATAGAGAATGACACAGTTGAAAAGTTTTGTTAGAGCCTCAAACAGCAAGAAATAAAATTTTAAATTAAAAGCTTTACACAGTGTTCACTAAAGCCTGGCATTCTTGTCATTATGAGAACTATTTTTGTCATTATGTTCCAATTTTTGAAGAAAAGGATTTTCTCCTTAATTTCCATAGACTTCTCGGCAGTCGAAGATTTTAATGGAAACATAATATGTAGGATTATGTCATTTTTCTTAAAGAACTAAAAACCAGTTACATTGGATCAGTATTTTCCAACTTCTGATCCATTATCCAGAGACAAATTTTGTTACCTTCAACAGCTCCTTCTCAGACACCTTCTGCAGAGGCAACTGATCTCCTCTTCACCTTATCTTGCTTTATTTCCTTTCATTTCTAGGATTGAAGATTTTTAAAAATGAATAATCTACCTTAACACTGTGTCATGTGAGTTTTAAAACTAAAAAAGCAAACAAGATTACCTCTGTGAGCACTAACTATATGAATACAGAGCTGCACTCATATCTCAGAAGATGTTGTTCTACTCATGGATCCCCAAAGAGGTGACTCTAGAAATTCCAGAAACAGTTAAGCATCTTGTTAGATACACAGATTCCCAGGCCCATGCCTAGGATGTACTGGTCCAGGGACTAGCAGCATTAGCATCATCACCTGTACATTTTAGAACCACATATTCACAGGTGTGAGGCACAGAAATCAGTGCTTTACCAAGTCCTCCAGTTGATTCTTATTCATGGTGAGGTTTGAAAAGCACTGATTTAAACAGGAGAATAAATCTCAATTCACAAAAGCATGTACTGAGACCCTCCTCAAAAAGGCCCTGGGTTAGTTGCTGCAGGGAAAAGGAGAAACTCGCTTTGTACTGTATTATTTTTTGAATGTTATTTTTCTTCTAACATTTATTAGAAGTTACTACGTGCTAAGCAGTCTGCTACAGGTTTCTTCAGACGTAAAAGTTAGAAAGACACAATACCTAGGCTCAAGGAGTTTACAGTCTACTAAGACTTAAAGCAGGGGCTTGGCAAATTTTCTTTCTATAAAGGGCCAGAGAGTAAATATTTTAGGCTTTGCAGGCCACGTGGTCTCTGTTGTGATTCCTTAGCTCTGCTGCTGCATCGTGAAAGCAGCCATAGATAATACGTAAATGAATGAGCATGTATGTATTCCAACAAAACTTCATTTATGGATACTAATGTCTGGATTTTATACAGTTCTCACATGTCATGAAATATCATCCTTCTCTAGAGGTTTTCGACCGCTTAAAAATGTAAAAACAATTTTGGGGGCCTTACAAAAAGACATGGGGGCCAGATTTGTCCTGTGAGCAGTTGTTTCTGGTAAAGTGAAGCCAGTAAAGCAGTCACAAACAAAATATGAGGGTTCGAATCTCTGTGACATCATCAATAGAAAATGGAAAGATGGGGAAAGCTTTTTTCGAAGCAAAAATGTTGAATGCTTTCTTCAGTAAATAGTATTTTTTGTCATTTCCTATCCTGTTGTTTTCCTACAAAATAGCACAACCATTTCTTATATTTCTCTAGAGCAGAAACAGATTCACCCACTTAAGCACATCTATTCCATCTCCTTATCCACACTGCATTTCATGAATATAACACAGTGTTGAGGGAGGTCTTTATGTTCTTTCCCCATGGATCCAATTGTATCCATTTATTTAGATACGAAAGACAACATTTTCAATATTAAAAAAAGGAAGAATGTCTTCCATCAAGCATACACCGCACTAGTTACATTCTCCCTCAATCACAAGGAGGAGGAGATTGGCCATGTGACAGACAACATTCGCATCTGTCTCTAAAACTGCTGACTTATGTTGTCTACTGCTGGCTCTAACATTTTGCAGGATCATAATTAACTCAAGATTTTTGTTTGTTTTTCATCTGAGCTTCCCACAGTTAAGTGTCTAAGAGTCCAGTTTTTAAAGATTAATATTCACAGTAGAAATATAAATGCCACTACTCTAACAGAGCAAGCGACACATGATAAGAAAGTTCAGGCAAGAAATCCTGGAAGCAACGGAGAAGCAGCAGTTGCTAGGAATAATAGAAAGGATGTTCCCAGAAAAGGAAAAAGCTCATGAAACAGCTTTGAGCAGGATGGACCTTGGTATATTTGGGGCACTGAAAGTAATTTAGCATGGATAGTGCCTAACTGTAAAGAGGAAGGACAAGGGAGGTGTTGTGTCAAGAGATGAGCCTGAAAAGATCGCAAAGGCCAGATTACAATCACATACCTTGCCAAGAAATATTAATCGCTACCCTAAAGGTTATAGGAAATCACTTAGTATTTTATGCTAATTGGAAAAATCAAGTGGCAGCAGTGTGGAGATGGATCTGCAGAGGGACAAGAGTTGGGGCAGGGAGTCCAGTTAGGAGAATATTAGGAGGATATTTGCAGGAATCCAGGTAAGATAGGATGAGGGCCTTCACTAAGGTGTTGGCAGTGGGGAAGGGGATAAGGAGTGAAATTCTAGAGAAATTAAAAAATCAAAACTACACATCCTGGTGATTGCTTGACTGTGGCAGGTGTGAAGAAGTGACAGTAGTCAACATGATTGCCAGGTATTTTGGCCTGGACAACTAGTAAGATGATGGAACCCTGGCAGCTTCTGTAGGCAGAAGGAAGTTGCTCAGAGACAGCAGTCACTCCTTGCAGGTTGTTAATTCGTAGGCTGCCTTTCACTTTTGCTGTAACCAAAATACAATGACTCCTTTATCCTTTAACTTTTCATTACGGTTTTCTACACAACTTGAATGTAGACACACTTATAATTCAGTGTCATGTCATTCAATTAATCAGCATACTCTATTCACTACAGCTTGGAAAAGTTATTGATCAAACACATGGAAATGCTGACAGCCTACAATTGGCTGCTTGAGATAAAATAGAAATGTCAAAGATGAAATTATTTTTGTCACTAGCATATTTTGAATAATGATCCTTGATTAGTAGTGGTCCCCTATGTGGTTCGACAGGCCCACTGATCAAAATTAAGAATGCAAGTTCCAAAAGTCATCCAAAATTTTGGGAACGTAAACTCCATCTAAGTTATGCTCTTAAGTCTTTTTAGGAAGTGCTCATGCTGCTGGTCTTCTGAGTATCCCACTTATAAGCAAGCAGTGAGATCAGGTATCAACTCAGCATGACTTTGAAGGGTCAGGAAGATGCTCTTAGAGTAACATTAATCTTTCTTACTTGAGGAAGACAGACTCTTTTCTGCTTAATTAAAAGCTGTAGCATTAACTTAAAAGTTAAGTTAAGATGTGATAGTAGAATGATTTCAAGTTTTATAGCCAGAATAGCAAATTTCAAGGACTGACAATGCTATATGACTAAGAGTAAGTCACTGAGCCTCTTGGACTAAGTTTGCTCATTTGTAAATTTGGAAACCATTTGCCCATCCCACTCAACACCCAAGGACTTTGCAAGGTTACAAAATAGGTAACAGTTGGGAAAGCACTCTACACCTCTAGAATTCCTATGTGTATACAAATTATCACAACTACTATTGCCATTATTATTATCACAACTCTTTTGTTTAAGTCATATAGTATGGAGGATTATTCTAGAATAATGCATCTGAGATGAACATGAGGGAAAGATAAATTGGGGTGAAGGATGCTCTTTGCATTCGCACATAAACATACCTCAATAGTTTCCCCCAGTCTCCCAGTTCAGCTAAGGCAAAAGAAAGAAATTTTGAAAAGAATAGACAAACAAATGACAAGCTACTTCCTCCTAGCTAAATGCAGAAAAAGAGAAAATCCAAGAAAGAAGGAAATCCAGAGAGAAACGCACAATATGATACAATTAGAAACAGGAAAACACGGCAACAGCAGCAAATGTCAACAAGCTACCCTAGAACACAAGTAAGATTTTTGAAAACCCTTGTTTTAGTAGTAGGGCAACTACTACAGGGACCAAAAAATAAACAAGAAAAACACCGATCACCTAAAAATGACTTTACATGATAGTAGAGTAATTTACTCTGACTACTTAAAATAAACGATTACCAAAACAAATTACAAAAAAACTATTAAAAATTGTGTGAAATTTAGAAATCCTATAAAAGATGTCATATATCAGAGCAGTCCATGGAGCAAAACTGAAATCCTGAAGGAAGAAATTATGATGGTAAAAATAGACTAACAGAGCAAGTGAAAGCACAGCTAAGTTACACAGCTAATGACAGAGAAAAAGAAATCACAGAACTCAGGAACAAACCAACAAATTCCAAACTGATAATAATCAGAGTACCAAAAGACATAGAGATGCAAGCAAACTGTCAACTTTTCACAGGTAGTGAATTAAACATAATCTTATAGAACGTCAAGACATCAAATTCTAATACAGATATTTTGAAGGAATATGAAAATTCACTTGGGGACAATCCTCATTGAAATGTGTCCCAGCACCTACTTGTCACATTTTAAAAGTTTGAAAAAAAAAGAACAGAATAATATGAGGTCTTGAGAAGAAAGGAGAGAAAGATGAAGATGTAGTTAATTGGATATTTTGGATTGGTTTCTGTAGAATGCATTGCCTGAGCACATACATTGAAGAGACTGCTATAGAGAAGTCAATGGATAAAATTTTAATGAGAGCCCTCTGCTGAGAAATACTATTACTTTGTTTGTTTGTTTGTTTGTTGACAGAGTCTTGCTCTGTTGCCAAGCTGGAGTGCGGTGGCACCATCTCGGCTCACTGCAATCTCTGCCTCCTGGGTTCAAGTGATTCTCCTGCCTCAGCCTCCTGAGTAACTGGTATTACCAGTGTGCACCACCACACCCAGCTAATTTTTGTATTTTTAGTAGAGACGAGGATTCACCATGTTGGCCAGGATGGTCTCGATCTCCCAACCTCATGATCTGCCCATCTCAGCTTCACAAAGTGCTGGGATTACATGTATGAGTCACTGGACCCAGTCAAAATACTATTACTTTTATAAAGTGTGTATGTCTGGATTCTTAGGAGTTAAAAGTAAGGTCTGGCAAATGAATGACCTGAAGTATTAATTTTGCCATAATTTTGCAAAGGCAATAATATTTTTTCAGGCCACCAGATTAGAAGAAATCATAACCAAACTTATTTGGCAGCTCAGATGGCACAGTTTGGAAAGCAGTGAGTCAGAGATCAAAGAACAGCAAGGCAGGCACTTCCTTACTGATGGTGTGTCCAGAATTGGTTCCTTCCAGTGGGTTCTTGGTTTTACTGTCTTCAAGAATGAACCTGCAGACACTCGCGATGAGTGTTACAGCTCTTAAAGATGGTGTGTCCAGAGTTTGTTCCTGCAGATGTTCAGGTATGTCCGGAGTTCCTTCCTTCCAGTGGGTTCGTGGTCTCACTGACTTTAGGAGTGAAGCCGCAGACCATTGCAGTGAGTGTTACAGCTCTTAAAGGTGGTGCGTCCAGAGTTGTTTGTTCCCCCCGGTGAGCTGGTGGTCTTGCTGACTTCAGGAATGAAGCCACAGACCCTGGCGGGTGAGTGTTACAGCTCATAAAGCTAGCGTGGACACAAAGAGTGAGCAGCAGCAAGATTTACTGTGAAGAGCAAAAGAACAAAGCTTCCACACGGTGGAGGGGGACCCGAGTGGGTTGCCCCTGCTGCCTTGGGTGGCCAGCTTTTATTCCCTTGTTTGGCCCCACCCACATCCTGCTGATTGGTCCATTTTACACAGTGCTGATTGGTTTATTTACAGTCCTTTAGCTAGACACAGAGTGCTGATTGGTGCATTTTTACAGAGTGCTGATTGGTGCATTTACAATCCTCTAGCTAGACAGAAAAATTCTCCAAGTCCCCACTCAACCCAGGAAGTCCAGCTGGCTTCAGCTGTCAATGGTATGTAATATGTAGCATACAATAGAAATTTTTAGTAAGTCGAGTCCAATCTGATGTGGCAGATAACACTTGTTCTCATCCATCTATCTCTTTTGACTGTCTTGTTTTTCTGGAGACTGAAAGCCTCAAGGAACAAGCTGTGTCTTACTATAGACGAGAATTACCTGATGCTGAGAATTTAGGCACAAGGCAGACTCCCAGGGAAATCAATCAGAAAAGACAATTTCTCTATTTGAAGACTAGAGGTAAGTGTTTAAAGTGGTAGAAAACCTTAAAAAGTTATTTATTATGTCTTACAGCTAAAAAAGATCCCAAAAAGGATAAATATGTGCGTATGTGACTATGTATTTTACAAAGAGAAGGGGTTTTTTTTCCCCAAGGCTTTGGGGACCAAAACATTTGTAAACATAATAATAACATTAAAAACAATCATCTGTGGAACATTTCCTTTAGACCAGTCACAGAGTACAGGACACTACAGGTTTTATCTCGTTCAGCCTGTGTGGAACCTTAGCTCTCCACAGTCTAAACCGCTTATTATTCTCACCTTCTGCTAAGCCACATGTGATAGAAATTGTATGGACTATCAGATAACTAGCATAAAGTTAGAGGATTGGCATAACACTGCTGGAGGTTTTTGTTAAAAGTCCAATTTGAAAATAAATTTGTATGACAAAATAGAAAACTTATCATTTAAATCATTCTGAAGTGGCTAAAACAAACATCAAAAGAAGCTATTACTACTGTCTGGTTTTCAGATACAAGGGAAGACATTTGAAGTGTGACCATTTTATTAAGCGTGGCATCATATTATTTGTATTATGTGAGACATCATGTTTTTATAAACAGTTTTAATGATGTAGAAATTAAGATGTTGAGCTTCATTGATACTTGACTTTATCCAATGAAATCTAAATCTGCTTTAGTTTCACTTCCAGATAACTGCCTCTAGCTCTCGATATGCTATTCAGAATTGGTTTTAGAGGTTTTAAAAGAGCATAAAAGAGAATTTATCCACTGTCCATAAACAGATTTATATAATTATTGTTACAATCATTATTGTTAGCATGGTGACATAAACATCCTGCAAAACTTCTCCCTCACAGATGAAGCTTTTCTATTCCTACTTGTAAAGGGTAGACCTCAAAGTGAGGAGGAATGTAAAGGAACAAAATGTGCCCCCAAATAAACTAATTTAGCATGACTTATACAGCCCTGATATGCATGCAATATGTCACATATGATATACTAATACACCCTAATATATCTTATGGTATCATTCAGGTTGAATATTCCTTATCTGAAATGCCTGGAACAAGAAATCTTTCAGATTTTGCATTGTTTCTGATTTTGGAATATTTATGCATACATAATGAGAGATCTTGAAGATGGGATCCAACTCTAAACACAAAATTTTTTTGTGTTCCACATACACTGTATACACATAGCCTGAAGGAATTTTATACAATATTTTAAATGATTTTTTTTCATAAAACAAAGGTTGTGTGTATTGAACTATATACAGAAGCAAAGGAGGCCAGGTGTGGTAGCTTATGCCTGTAATCCTAGTACTTTGGGAGGCCTAGGTGAGAGGATAACTTGAGCCTTAGGAGTCTGAGACTAGCCTGGGCAAATAATGAGAATCTGTCTCTACAAAAATAAAAAATAAAATTCAAAAAAAGCAAAGGTGTCAAATTTCAGCCACTCAAGTG
The DNA here is from genome assembly GCF_000951035.1 of Colobus angolensis palliatus. Lineage (NCBI taxonomy): Eukaryota > Metazoa > Chordata > Mammalia > Primates > Cercopithecidae > Colobus > Colobus angolensis. The sequence continues at coordinate 1,532,661 of NW_012114364.1, read as the reverse complement.
AACAGTCTATGATTGTTAGACATCATCATTATTCCTGACTCTAAATTCACATGCTACCAATAATCAATCATTTTTTGTGCTTATTCATACATAAGTACTTAACAGTAAAAAATATAACATACCATGAACACACTGAAAAAATCACGTGTTCATGGTAACTTACCAGCCCAGTGACATCACCAGAACATGTGTATCAGCTGTGAAACAACAGTGACAACAAACAACAGCAGGCTTTCAGCCACCACCTACAATGCTGTGTGTTTTTTTTTTTTTTTTTTTTTGTTT
>NW_012114364.1:1448662-1532173 GCF_000951035.1 Colobus angolensis palliatus | reverse complement strand
ATGGTCTCGATCTCCTGACCTCGTGATCCGCCCGTCTCGGCCTCCCAAAGTGCTGGGATTACAGGCTTGAGCCACCGCGCCCGGCCCACAATGCTGGGTTTTGATTAAAGGGTTACTGTGCACTGTATTTTATTTTTTTAGGTGAGAAGTAACATCAGAAGCAGTTGAGACACCAGGAAATGGGTGCTCTAGGGATGATGAGAGAATCTGCTGGATGGCTTTTAACGATGCTTCCTCCAGAGTCTTCTGCCTCATTAACAATAGTTTTTTTTTTTAAAAATCTCTCTTTGATTTTATAAATGGACGTGATTTCTTGCTGTTATGAAGGCATTGCTGCTTCAGTCCTTCAGTAAGTCCATCACACACTTTAACCATGTTGTCTATAAACACTTTATCTGGAGTGTTAACAGCATCATTTTCATTGTCACTATTATCACCACTACCTTAATTCAGAAACTTTTTGGCTATTTCACTGTTGGTCAATGAATGAACAACTGGAGCCTCATTCAAGAAAGTTTTTTATGTTTATTCTCCATCGATCTAGGGATAGCCTAGACACATGGCTGAATTAATGAAGTCACACTTAAAGGAAAGCACATGGTATAAACATTATTTTTGATGAGAATTTCAGCTGAAAGATGAACAGAACAGCTGTCAAGGAATAACAAAAGCTTGCAATTATCATCCAGTGCAGCCTCCTCCCTGCAGAGACAGCAAGCTGCTGGTACAAAATGATTGTGAAACTAATCAGAAAAGATGTCACTGGTGATCCATGCCTTTTTGTTAACATAATAGACTGGTAAGAAATTCACTTCTTGAAAACAGAGAAGGCACAAGCCTTTGCATATTACAACAATTTTATTCTTCCATATGCCTGGCACATTAGCACATATATCCCAGCATAGTTATTCTGTCTTTGGCATTCTTATTCTTGTAGAAGCTGTCTCATCAGCTTTAGTCAGTGTCTTTCTTGGGTGATAACACTAAAACAGTGATGTTTCATCAGCATTATAGAGTTGTTCTGGTGTCAGATTTTCATCAGCAATAATCTTGGCAAACTCATCAATGAATTTTTTCACAGCTTCATGAACAACAGATGCTTTATCACCACAGTTTAAAAAAAATGTAATACCATTTCTTTTCTGAAATTTCTGAAACCAGCCTGTTGAATACTTAAAGCTATCTTTTATTCACAGTTCATCTTGATAGATCTTTGCTTGTTTCATGATCAGCATACCATTAAGTGGCATGTGTTCACTGCAACCCTGACAGATCCACTCTTTCAATACACAATTGAGATCTTCATGTTTAGCTGTATATGGTTTTCTAATGTTTATTAACTTCGGTTCATCATTGTCAGCATATAACTTCAACAATGTGTCCTTCTGTTTCTTCAGGTCATATGTAATGGTCATTCCAACACTATACTCTTTCTTCTATATATTTCACTCTTACACTGCTGTCTAGGTTCACCAACAGCATGACTTTCTGTGCTTTCAATAAACACAAATGCTTCCTCTTTTCTTATCACTGTTACCTATATGGGTATCTGCAGAACAGTATCTTTGCACCAGAGAGGAGAGAATAGGCAAAAAACACAGGGAGTAATCCATGTAAGTCTTGGTCCCACATGAGCCATCGTGGGGGATCTGTCATTGGTGTGCCTGGCTTGCACACGTGCCATTTCATTACCCTTTTTGGATGCACTTGCATGCGGGAATCTGGACATGTGCAGAAAAGACATACTGTAGCTGAGTGGAGCTGGACGGGTTTTTTGGTCCTTGGGGACTTTGAATAAACTGTGAATAACCGATAAGATAATTCAATTTCATCCTAATTTCACCTTTCAACAATGCCCTCCTTTAGAGGAATCAAGGTAATTAGCAAATTTGTGATGGAGCTTGCATTTTGACTCCTACCCATCACATGAGATCAGGTGTGGAATTTTGTACTTGTGGCATCATGTTGGTTTCAGATTTTGGAGCATTTCAAATTTTGAATTTTCAGATTAGAAATTTGAAACATCAGGGACGTTCAACCTGTTGTTTAAACAGTCACTTAACCTAAATAACAATACCATAAATTTCTGTGAAATCATTATCATTGATCTAGACCCATTGGTCAACATTATTCCTTGTTCTAATACTTCTAGAACTCTTGAGTACAAATAACATATCTTCACAAAAATAGCAATTCATTTCTATTGCCACTGTAACCTCTTCACAACTTGAATAGAATGTGACTATTTTTTTCCTTACATTACAAAACCAAAATATAACATAGTAGGATTATAAAAAACTATCTAACAAATACCTAGATGAGGTTTCAAAAATGTTATTTTTACTAACTTTGCCAAACTGTAAGGCAAAAATGAAATGAGATTTTCTTGCTATGAAGAGTAGCCTGAGTCCTTCCATTATCCACAGACAGAAATACAGCAGCACAATGCGATCACCTTCAGAGAACAGAAGAATATGGTTAATAAATAACCATGCATCAGGATAGTCCACTTTTCTGGAGGACACCTTAAGGCACTTTACAAACACTTCTTATGGTGAGCATTTCTATTCCAATAATGAACTGGAGGAAGAGTCACAGTAACTGGCTAAAAGAAAAGTAAGTAACGAAGATAATGAGGTAAAGGCACAGCATAGTAGGTAACACTATGCCTCTCCATCAGACCTGGTGAAGCTCAATGCTTTACATTTTGTTTTATCTTCACAACAACCCTAGGAGGTACACAGCATTCCCCCCTACCCCGCAACCTTTACAGGCAGGTCACAACTTAAAGTGATTCGTCGAGGGTCACACAGCTAGTAAATTGCAAAAGCCAGGCTTGACAAGTCCAAACCCAAACTCTTAACCATTCTGCTTGTGCAGGCTCCTGAAAATTATTTTAAATGTGATTCATAATATTGTTATTTCTTATGTGAAAACAGTTAGAATAATGCCAATTCTGGAATGCCCCGTGACACAACACTAGCAAAGGTTTACTTTTTTCCCCCATTCCATTGACGACTGGGATCCTATACAGTTCAGCGAGAGAACTGCAGAGGCTAAGGTGACACTGTTGCTGTGACGAGTTTTGCTCACAGGTGAGTCTGGACATTTTGTTTCATTTCAGTTAGGATAAATTCCATTGTGCCTGTTGAAGTCACTGAGTGTTCTTTGCTTGAATAAAAGATAAACAATATTTTGAGGTAGTCATGACTGGATTTTTAACAATGAACATCACAGACTTATTTGTATATGTGGCCAAAATCCTAAAATTGGAATAAACGTATGGTATATGTATTAATTTTCTATTGCTGCCATAACAAAATGCCATAGACTGGGTATCTTAAACAATATAAATGTATTTTCTCACAATTCCAGAGACTGGAAGTCCAAGATCAAGGTGTCCACAGCTGTGGTTTCTCCTGCGGTCTCTCCCCTTGGCTTGCAGATGGCTGTCTTCTCACTGTGTCCCCACATGGCCTTTTCTCTGTATGCATGTCCCCAGTGTCTCTTCCTCATCTTATAAGAACGCCAGTCATTTTGGATTAGTGCCCCACCTTTATGACTTCATCTAACCTTAATTACCTCCTTAAAAGCCATTTCTTCAAATATAGTCACATCAGAGTTGGGGCTTCAACATATGAATTGGGGAGAAGAAGAGACACAATTCATTCTGTAGCAGAATCAGTCCAGTGCATCTCATCGATGTGATAACAAATACACAATGATTCAATTTCATCTTAATTTTACCCTTTAACAATGCCTTCCTTTGGAGGAATGAAGGTAATTACCACATTTTCAGACTAAATTCTTGCTAGTGGTAATGCCAACTACAAAACTGGTAGAAAACCTATCTTGGAAGACTATGACTTCACTGAAAATAATATGAAGAGAAATCTGATAATTGAAGTAAAAATAATAAATGTAAAAAATAAAAATGTGGGTTTTTGAGTGTAAATTATTCAAATAATAGATGGATTAAAATTTGACAACTTATATACACACACATAAATACTTCTAGTGCAGGCAGTGACACCTGAATTCTATGCAAGATGTTACATATGTTTTTGAGCAATTTTCTAAAAATAAACAAAGGGCGTAGTAAGTAATGCACATAGGTCTTGACTCCACATGGATGATAATGGGGAATCTGCCATTACTGCATCCAGCCTACACACGTGCTATTTTATTACTCTTTGTAGGTGTGCCTCTTCTTAGAAAACTGCTCAGACACACTTCTCGTTTTTGATCTGGCATGTAAGAACTTGGAAGTAAGATGTTTCTCTGTTCTAACGAGAAGTAAAAAGCTGAACAAACTAAAAAATCAACAGTGCTTCTTAAATCTATAAGACAAGTGAGGTCACAGGTCATGGGGCAAACAGCAGCTGACCCCCAAGTTGGAAAGACGGGCAAATACAGAGAATTACAACTTACCAGAGCAGGAATCCACAAGCAGAAACCTCCCTGGGAGCCAGTGTCCAGGTAGGAAAACCTGAACTGTGATTGACAAATTGCTGGAAGCTCAGTGAGTACAACTCTGGGAGTTAAAAACTCCAGCCATTGGAGGGCCTCACATTTTTGTGAATTTTACCTCGTGGAGCTCTAGCAGGTTTTCACAGAGAATATTGGAGAAAAATTCCCTGGAAAGGGAAAAAGGAATATTTCTGAAACATGCCAGAGCATTCTCCTCCTCTTCTCCTTCTCCTTCTCCTCCTCCTCCTCTTTCTTCCTCCTCTTTCTCCCCCTCCTCCTCCTCTTCCTCCTCCTCCTTCTTCTTCTCAGAAGATTATATTGATTTTGTTATGACATGTTGAGATATTCAAAGATATTTTATCTATTCTTCTTAACAAGGTCTGCCCTCAGGAGAAACTGTTTGACCACAGCCAAAGCTGCTGGGGTTTTATCAGAGCCTAACTGACCTGCAGGGAAGGAAATATTCAACTCCAGCCCATACTAGCCATCCCGTCCCATCTAAGGGGTCAGGGAAGCACTGATTCCAGTCCAGAAGCACAGCCTCACCAAAGACTGAGACCTAATCATAGACTATAGAAGGCTTCCCTTCCTCCACACCTTACTGCAACACTACTAAAGGCCTACTTACAGCAATTCTTTCACCTAGTACATCATGTCTGGTTATCAAGAAAAAAATTATTAAACACAAAAGGCAAAAACAAACACAAAACCTAGTTTTTAGAGACAGAGCAAGCATCAGAACCAGACTTAGATAAATCAGGGATGTTGGAATGACCAGACTGGGAATTTAAAGCAACTGTGATTACTATGCTAAGGACTCTAATGGATAAAGTAGACAGCAGGCAAGAACAGATGGGTAATGTGAACAGAGAGATGGAAATTTTAAGAAGGAACAAAAAATGCTAACAATTAAAACCACTGTAACATAAATGAAGAATGCATTTGACAGACTCATTAGCTTGCTGGACATAGCTGAGGAAATAATTTCTGAACTTGAGGATAGCTCAGTAGAAGCCTCCAAAATTAAAAAGCGAAAAGAAAGATTTTTAAAAAGACAGACAAAAATATTCCAGAATTGCGGGACAACTATAAAAGGTGTAACATACACATAATGTAAATACCTGAAAGATGAGAAAGAAAGGAACAGGGGAAATATTTCAAACAATAACGTTGAGAATTTCCACAAATTAATGTCAGACATCAAATCACAGCCAGGAAGTTCAGAGAATGCCAAGCATGATAAATACACCTGTTAGGGGTGGCAAATATCTGAATTACCACCTGGCCTGCAGCAATCTCACTTCTTGCATCCTCAGAAGAAAGAATTTGATGGAGAGACATAAGTCAGAAAAAGAGACTGAGACAGATTTCAGAGCAGGAGTGAAAGTTGACTGAAAAGCTTTACAGAAGGAAAGAAGGGAAAGTACAATTGGAAGAGACCCAAGTGGGTTCTTTGGAGGCCAAGTGCCCTGTTTAAACTTGATGCTAGGATTTTATATGCTCGCCCTCTTCTGGTGTCTTATGCCATTTTCCCTTTCTCCTCCCCTGGGGTGAGTTGCCCACATGTGCAGTGCCTTCCATAAGCTTAGGAGGTGAGCATGCACAGCGTGTTTAGGAAGTTGTATGCATGCCCACTTGAGGCTTTCTTCCCTTTTCTGATGGAATGCCCCCCGAAGGCCACACTCTGCCATTTTGTCTCTTAATGTGCATGCTCAAGCTTACTCACCCGATTCCTAAGATTTTATTGAAAGTTGATTAGCAAGTTCAAGTGTTTTTATCTGTTTGGGAAATTGCCTCTCACTAATGGCAACTACCAATTATCATTTTTAGAGAGGCAGTGTGATAACTGCTGAACCATCACCTGATGGTCACCTGACATTCCTGGTGGGTGGTGGGGGAACCCCTTTCCTGCCCTGCTCATGTGTGGCTAACTGTCTACTGTAAGATACCTAGGTATAGCATTTTCAAGCTATAGAAAATCAAAAATAAAGAAAAAATCTTAAAATAAGTCAGAAGAAAAAAAAGAGCAAAAATAAGAATATCTAACTTCTCAGAAACTATGTGTATTAGCGTTTTCCAGAGAAACAGAATTGATAGGCCAGGTGCGGTGGCTCACTCCTGTAGTCCCAGCACTTTAGGAAGCTGAGGCAGGTGGATCACGAGGTCAAGAAATTGGGAACATCCTGGCCAACATGGTGAAACCCCATCCCTACTAAAAATACAAAAATTAGCTGGCTGTTGTGGTAAGTGCCTGTAGTCCCAGCTACTCGGGAGGCTGAGGCAAGAGAATTACTTGAAGCTGAGAGGCAGAGGTTGCAGTGAGCCAAGGTCTCGCCACTGCACTCCAGCCTGATGACAGAGCAAGATTCTGTCTCAAAAAAAAAAAAAGGAAGAAAGAAAGAAAGAAAAAAAGGAAAAGAAATAGAATTGATAGTATATACATACACTCACATATATATATATACATACGTGTGTGTGTATGTGTGTGTGTGTGTGTGTGTACTGAGGTATTGACAGGAATAAAGAGGGACTGAGATTTGTTATGACAAATTTGATCACACAGTTTTGGAGGCTGAGAAATCCATAATCTGTCATCTGCAAACTGGAGACTCAGGAAAGCTGGTGGTGTAATTCTAGTCTAAATCTGAAGACTGACCAGGGGAGCTGATGATGTAAATCCATGTCCAAGTGCAGGAGAAGATTGATGTCCCAATGCAAGTAGGCAGGTAGGAAGATAAAAGGAGAAAATTCCTCCTTCCTTCACCTTTATGTTCCCTTCAGACCCTCGACGGATTGCATGATGCCCACTCACATTGGGGAGGGAAATCTACTTTACTGAGTCCACCTAGTCTCATGCTTAGTTATAAATAGGAACAAAGGACAAGGGCAATGAATAGAAACAGTAACAAATATGGTAGATATTAATTCAACTATATCGGTAATCACTTTTATGTCAATGGTCTAAATGTACTAATTAAAAGATAGAGATTTTTAGTGTGGGTCAAAAAAACAAGACTCAACTATATGTTGTTGATAAGAAGCTCATTTTAAATAAAAAGACACTTAAATATTGAAATTAAATGGGTGGAGAAAAGCATACTGTGCTAACACTGATAAAAAAAAAAGAAGCAAAAGTAGCTATATTAATTTCAGATGGAGCAGACTTCAGAGCACAGAAAGCTATCAGGGATAAAGAGGGGCATTATATAATGATAAATAGTTAATCCATCAAGCTGACATAGCAATCCTTAACATGTATGTGCCTAGCAATAGAGCTTCAAACTATGTGAGGCAAACCTAATAGAACTTCAAGGAGAAATGAATCCACTATTATAATCAGAGACTTCAACCCCTCTTTACCAGAAATGGGCAGATCTACCAGGCAGAAAATTAGTAAAGATAAGATCGGGCTGGGTCTTTGTTTCCGGACCCGCGGAGCTCTGCGTTAGGTGTCAATTGCTGCGTTAGGTGTGCATTTCTCTGTTCAGTTTTCTCCACGAGGCTCCAAGTGCCTCCGCCGTTGCCTCCGTGGCCCTGGGATCTGTAGGTAACTGGAAGGTCCATTGGGAAGATGTCGGGACACCACAGAAGACAAGAACCGCTGTGTCTTCTCATGACACTCAAGACCTTTCGCCAGAGCAGGGCATAAAAGATTCATCTCAGGAAGTGTTACAGGGAAGAAATGAAAGCTCCGGCCTTGAGAATTCACAATAAGGAAAGATGGTGAAAGTCTGAGTGCATGTGAAGGACAGAAAGAATGTAACAATGAACTAAGCCAATGTTCATTGGCTACCAACAAGAAAGACTTGAGATGAAATAAGCATGTAACAGTCTTTAGTAAATCATCAAACCTGAATGGACATAAGACAAAACATACTGGAGAGAAACCCTATAAATGTAAAGAATGTGGCAAAATCTTTAAACCTTACTCAAATCTTCCTAAACATAGCAGAATTCATACTAGAGAGAAACCCAACAAATGTGGAGAATGTGGCACAGCCTTTATCCAGTGTGCTAACCTTTATAAACATAAGAGAATTCATACCAGTGAGAAACCCTACAAATGTGAAAAATGTGGCAAAGTGTTTAACCAGTGCTCAAATTGTACTGAGCATAATAAAATTCGCACTGGAGAGAAACCCTACAAGTGTAAAGTATGTAGCAAAGCCATTACCCGGGGCTCAAACCTTACCGTACCTGAGAGAATTCATACTGGGGAGAAACCCTACAAATGTAAAAAATGTAGCAAAGCCTTTACTTAGTGCTGTTACCTTACTGTACATGAGAGAACTCATACTGGAGAGAAACCCTACTGTTAGGGACAAGCTGCCCCAGAAGCTTCTTGGTGCAGCTGACCCTTCCCCCAGATGTTTTACAGCTGCATTCCTAAACCCTTATCTTGGTGTAAGGGGGAATTAGAAGGACAGCTGAGAAAGGAATGAGGCCAGTAGACCCAAGTTCAGGCAAGTTGATTTATTGTCTTTCCTGTTGGGCTGCCTCCTGACAAAAGCAAAGGAAGCAGCCCCACTTACAGACTACAGCAGGGCTTTATAGGGCGAGGAACTGGGTCAGGGTAGGGGAGCTGAGTTGGGTGTGCAGGAGGCTCAGTCGGGGTGGGGAAGCAAGCTGCGGGGGTGCAGGCGTCTTGACCACATCCTGGAGATGTTTTTGCCAGCTTTGTTATGCGAGGTGAGCAGACATGTTAACCGCATCCTGTAACTGCCTGGACAAACAGTTACTGTTTGGGGGATTTGTATTTAACCCTGGGAGAGCTGTGCGGAGGTCACAAAAGACTGCATTGTAAGACCCATGGGAAGAGGGAAGGGGGAACAGCCTGATGGGGGTGACCCTAACAGTAAATAACCAATTGAAAACTTGGGTTAATAACCAATTAACACAATATGTTATTCTTTATGGCTTTTCTTTGTTGGTTTTCTTTGTTGATAATACTAATATAGAATTAAGAAAATTCCTTTTTTCCTCTTTTATTTTTAGAAATTATAGATTTTTTGTATGTTTTGAATAAACTACAATTGGCTTTGTAAAAAAAAAAAGAAGAAAGAAAATTAGTAAAGATATAGTTAAAGTAACATCATCACCTGGATATAACGAAAATCTATAGACTACTTCCTCTAGCAACAGCAGAATATCTATTCTTCTTAAGTTCACATGGAACATTCATCAAGATAGACCATATTCTGGGCCATAAAAAACACCTTCACAAATTTAAAAGAAGAGAAACTATACAATATCTGTGCTCAGACCACAGTGGAATTCAACTAGAAATCAATAATAGAAATATAAGTGGAAAACCTTAAAGTACTTGGAGATTAAACAGAATACTTCCAAATAACACCTGAGTCAAAGAATAAATCTCAAGACAACATAAAAATATTTTGAGCTAAATGAAAATAAAAATAACACTTAAAATTTATGGAATGCAGTTGAAGGCAGTGCTTATAGGGAAATGTGTAGCATTGACTATTAGAAAAAGAGAAAGATTTAAGATCAATCACCTAAGTTTCCATTAGGAAACTAGGAAAAAAGCAAGTTAAATCCAAAGTAAGCAGGACAAGAGAAATAATTTAAAAATTGAAGCAGAAATCAATGAAAATTAAATCAGGAAATCAATAAAGAAAATCAACAAAACCAAAACCTGTTCTTTTGAAAAATGTTGGGTTAATAATCATATTATATTAGCAACTGACATTAAAAATAAAAAGAAATGTTTTTATATATAACTCGTGAAAGGAAAACAAAATCTTGGGACCCCAAACTCACTATGCCAAAGGGAAAAATTAAGCATGGACACTGAGTCATGCAGAAAACTGCCTTTTCTTTTGTTCCTGAACAGATAGCTGCAAGTTAGAAGGCCATATATCTCCCCAGGTGGCCTCCTTCACCCTGACGAGGTAAGTTAACAGCTCTTCTTCACAAGTATAGGACAAAGACAAGACTAGAAAACTTCCCTCTGCCCACCCTGAGACAAAGGCTATTGGACTTCTTTCTCTACTCCATGTTTACTTCATCTTATGTAAATTGCAGATTTACTGAGCATCGGACAAATGCATAATTGACTGTTCCTCTATCCCCTCCTTCCACATGCAACATGTGCATTCAGTGAGCATTAATCAAAGCCTCACAAGTATGTGACCACTTACTTGCCTACATACCCTCTCTCTTTTGTTCCTTTTTTCCCTTTAAATATTGAAGCCCTTGCAACTCTCTTTGGAAAAAGTGTTGGCCACAGATCCCACTGTGACTTGTGTCTCTTTTTTTCCTGAGCACGTCCTCAGTCTTGGCAAAATAAACCTGTAAATTGATTGAGACCTGTCTCAAATACCTGTTTTGGTTTACATACTTTTGATAGAAAATACATGAGAAAGAACAATATCACACAAAACTGGCTTCCTAAACTGGCTGATCATGAGACTTCAACAACACAAGAGAATTATTAGTTTTCTGTGACCATTATTATTAAAATTCAGAACGCTGAAGTGGACCAGCAAATATTCCTTCTAAGATCAAGTTATTTGCCGGGTGCCATGGCTCACGCCTATAATCCCAGCACTTTGAGAGGCCAAGGCAGGCAGATCATTTGAGGTCAGGAGTTTGAAACCAGCCTGGCCAACATGATGAAACCCCTTGTCTACTAAAAATACAACAATTAGCCAGGCGTGATAGCGCGCACCTGTAATCCCAGCTACTCAGGAGACTGAGGCAGGAGAATTGCTTGAGTCCGGGAAGCAGAGATTGCAATGAGCTAAGATCGCAGCACTGCATTCCAGCCTGGGTGACAGAGTGAGACACCATCTAAAAAAAAGAAAAAAGTTATTAGACTCCATCGAAGAGTCTACTAAATATCCCAAGTCATATCTGTGAGACAAATTAAAGTATGAACATTCTTTATTAGACAATTCAAAAGCACATATGTGCTTACATGGCTTATGACCAAAATAGCCCTTTAAAAAAATAATTTCATGGAAGCAGAAATGTCTGCTGCTGCTTATAGCCATATACCTGCAACACAAAAGAAAAGATTTTCCCAAGCAATGTTAAGCATCCACCACATACGTAACATTATTCTTTCACAAGCAATATGTGTTTACCTTGAAAATGTTTCATTCAATCCATATTATTTGTGGGCAGCTGTAAAGAATTGGAACTAAGAGAGTGTGGCCTCGGGAACCAGGCAATGAGGGTTTCAATCCTCAATTCCGCTGCTTACAGCCTGGGAAAACTTGGGCCAGTTTCACCTCTCTGCACCTCTGTATTGTTCTCAATTGTAAAATGGGAAGAATAATATTATTCATTTCATAGTACTATTCTGAAGAATAAAGCTGATATTTTGTTATTGTATGTCACCCAAACAGATCTATCTCTTATGCTTAAAAAGAGGGGGGATACCTATGAGGAAGAACATATGGTGTTTGGTTTTCTGTTCCTGAGTCAGTTTGCTGAGAATGATGGCTTCCAGCTTCATCCATGCCCCTGCAAAGGATATGAATTCATTCTTTTTTATGGCTGCATAGTATTCCATGGTGTATATGTGACATATTTTCTTTATCTAGTCTTTCGAATGGAGGAACAGGGAGAGGAACACTACACACTGGGGCCTGTCGGGGGTTGGGGGGCAAGGGGAGGGAGAGCATTAAGAACAAATACCTAATGCATGTGGGTTGATAGGTGCAGCAAACCACCATGGCACATGTATAACTATGTAACAAACCTGCACGTTCTACACATGAATCCCAGAACTTAAAGTAAAATGAAAAAAAATAAATAAATATTTTTTTAAAAAGAGGGGATACCACGGTTGGATGAGGTTATGTGATTTCCCTGTAGTCACAAAGTGAGTGAGCATCAGAGGTGGGCTCAGTGCGCACCTGCTTTACAGCATGTGTCCTTATTTCTTCTGGAACCTTTGAGACCACACTTGCTTAGCAGAGTATGATCTTCCAGAGAGGAGCAGGAAGCCTGTGTGGACCCTGGGCATGCCACAGCACACAAACACTTGGTTTGTGCTCAATATATAGGCTAGCTGAACAGGAACACTAATGGGAAGAGGAAAGAGGCTACAAATGGCACAACTGCAGGTTATGTGATCATTTACTTTCTATTCAATGTCAAATTTTGCATAAATTCTTTGGCTACGCCCTGAAGTAATTACTATGCACAAACTACTTGCAAAGTAGCTACATATTAAAGGGCATAGAGTAGACAAAAGAGTTATATCTCACCATAAAAGTCTGCAAACATGTCAGTGCACCTCACTTTTAGTATCCACACGTTTTTACTCCACCAGCCCTCTACCACTCTTTATTTAATCCAGTTTTTCTTCGGAACATTTTTTTCCCACCTCTCTCAAAGTTTTGCACTTGAATGTGGTCTCTCTGGGAAAATCTTTCTGTAAGACCTCACTTACCAGAGTAAGTTAATATAAAAGAAATTTCTATTTTAGTACTTAGAAAATACATGGAGCCTTGTATATAACAGTTAAATGTACCTAAATGGCACTAAGAGGAGATGACTAATTTACTCAGATCATGTGTCTTTGTTCCTCATTCTTTCTCCCTCATGCTCCTAATATCAAATTCCTTGTAATCATACTAATGACACTGATAGAAATAATTCCTACCTAGAAAACTGACTATTTAAGTATTTAAGAAATGGAGAAAATGAGGAGAATCTGGAACAAATTAAACTGAGTCCCTTTTAGCAGGCTTTGGACCGAATTCATCCCTGACCACCATGTTTATTTTATTTTATTTTATTTTATTTTATTTTATTTTATTTTATTTTGACGGAGTTTCACTCTGTCACCCAGGCTGGAGTGCAGTGGCGTGATCTTGGCTCACTGCAACCTCCCCCTCCAGGGTTCAAACGATTCTCCTGCCTCAGTCTGCTGAAAAGTTGGGATTACAGGTGCCCGCCACTACACTCAGCTAATTCTTTGTATTTTTAGTAGAGACAGGAGTTTCACCATGTTGGCCAGGCTGGTCTCGAACTCCTGACCTCATGATTCACCCACCTTGGCCTCCCAAAATGCTGCGATTACAGGTGTGAGCCACCGTGCCTGGCCTCTGACCACCATGTTTATTAATTATCTCGCCTCTCTTCTGTTAGCCGCCTATAGTGGGTTTGGTAAAGAGGAAGCTCAGAGAGACTGCCAGCTCTCCCCAAACAGGTGCCGCTCCTGTCCCAAGAGGGACTTAGGGGAGTCAGCAGTCTCTGAAATTATAAGTAACAGTTTGCATATATTTTCATCTATGCATTTTTCGGAGGTAAAAGTCTCGCTTTGATCTTCAATCTCAACATGATCTGTGATCTCATATGGCTGAAGCCCCACTTAAGTATCCTCTTCCCCTCAGCTCTGGCTCCCTTATGATACCATTTTCAGGTCAACACCACAAAGACCAAACTCTGGGTACTTCGCAATTTCTTCACAGTGTTGAAATAAATGATAGTAGGCAGGCCCAGAGAATGACAGGGTGGGAAAACGTGCTTGGGAGGACTGGAGTTGAATGAGAAAATGCTCCTGAAAGCTCATTTTCTCAACTTCTTTTGTTTATTTATTTTAATACAGTGATGAAATTAAAAGGGCTTCCCTTGTTCTAGGAAAACAAACTTTATATTTGGGGATTTTGTTTAAAATGTTCTATTGAGATAAATTTCTCAAATTTGGGTTCTCTGACAGCTTACCGGGATTGCCATTTTAGGAAGTTTTATTTAGGAGGCTCCTCCTTATTTAGCAATTCTTCTTCCTTGAGAAATTCCATTTCCTCAAGAAGTGAGTCTAATGTGACCAAATAATTTACTCTTAATTAAAAGTTAGCTTCCCATAGCAATGAAAGACTAGAATAATGGAAAGATTTGTGGCTGTAGAAATGACCTCTGTTTCAACATTTCTGTTTCTATTTATTTAGCAACCTATAATAAAATAGAAAATAACCCAAAATGACATGGTCTTTGCCCCACCTTACGTCAGAGGCTGAAATTCTGAAATTCCTATAGAGAACACTCCAGGGGCTGAGTTCTCTAAATCTCTTCCATCTCCATCTCCTGTCTTAGCCCTACAAAATTGGTCTGTAGGATTTTCCTCATCTGTCTATCATATATGATCAGCACACCTGGAACTTAACAATAAAAGCAAAAATAATAAGGAACTATTTGTATATATCAGACACTGTTGTGAGTAATTTAAATATATTAACTCGTATACTATAATTTGGAGCCAAATCATTGTAGTCTCCATTTTATAGATGAGAACAAATACCTAGAAATAATACTTAATCACTACATGAGATATTCTTAGCTACTTAATGCAATCATGAGATAAAGAACCTGAATGAGCTGTGTAAACATGAGGTACTATTTAAATGTTATTAGTTACCTTTCAATTTCACTTATGTTTTATAGGGTTTGCTGCTGCAAGGGCAGCCAAGTTGCCCCCTCAAAAAACATCTCAAGCTCTCTGAGCACGAACATCCACCTTCCTAGTTCATCAGGTTCCAAACTTCAGGGCCATGTATTTCTGCTGCTTCTTTCTTTCTTTTTTTTCTGAGACAGAGTCTTGCTCAGTCGCCCAGGCTGCAGTGCACTGGCGCTATCTCGGCTCACTGCAAGCTCCGCCTCCCGGGTTCACGCCATTCTCCTGCCTCAGCCTCCCCAGTAGCTGGGACTGCAGCCACCCACCACCACACCTGGCTAATTTTTTTTGTATTTTTAGTAGACACGGGGTTTCACCATGTTAGCCAGGATGGTCTCGATCGCCTGACCTTGGATCCACCCGCCTCGGCCTCCCAAAGTGCTGGGATTCCAGGCATGAGCCACCGCGCCTGGCGATATTGCTGCTTCTTAAAGTTCCCCCTCCATAGTTAATCAGTCCTCCCATCCTGTTGATGCTACCTACACCAAGGCTCTTGAGTCTCTACTCCCTTTTCTATTTGCCCCGGAAGTTCTTCGGTTCAGGTCCCTGTTATCTCTCACCTTAATTACCCTAAGGCCTCCCTCACTGGTCTTTCTTTTTTAAAAAGCAAACAAACAAACAAACAAAGAACAGATCTAACCAGGCCCTCTCTCCCCTGAATACCTTCAGTTGCAACCATTGCAATCAGATTGGGCAAGACGTTTGTCTGGGTCAAAGCATTTGAGACCTATTTCTAATTCCACTAAGTACAGATTAATTATTGATTCTTGAACATGTTATTTTACCACTTTAAAGCTAAATTTCTTCTTGTATGTAATGAGATTATGTAACATTTGCCTTGTTTATCGCATAGACTATAAAGATTAAAACCACAATAATGTATTTAAAAAAAAAGCTCTTTGAAACTATAAAATTTATTTCCAATGTGTAGCTTTTACTAAAATTAAAGTCCAGATTTCTTGACCTAGCATTCAAAACCTCCAAAATCTGACCGTGAGCAGTATATCCAAATAATCTCCCACATCAGAGATGTCCAAATCCTCCATCTCCTCTGGGTCCTCTCTCTTTGTACTTTGAGATCTCTGAATATACAGCTTCCCCTGCCCAGAATGCTTTTTCATTCCATGGCCTCTTTCAGATACCTACTCATTCTTTAAGACCTAAATAAAATCTAATTTTCTCCAAGACACTGTCTACAATTCCTCAGCAGGACTTAATCTCTCCCTTCACTGGACTTTCATACCACTTAGTTACCATTTGTGAGCTCTTACTATATATATCTGACATTGTGCCAATGCATTTATCCATCTCTGCATATTATCCTTGATGCATATAACTACATAATCCTCTACGCATAATCTTCACAGTAACCCTCATAGATGTCATTATTTCCATTTATAGGGGAAGAAACTTACTATTAGAATGGTCGATACCTTCGTCAGGTTTACATGAAGTGTAAAGAACAGGGCTGGGTTGGACCAGGTCTGTCTCCCCTTGGAGCCTCGGATCTTGACTCATCCTTGGTGTCTACATAGCAGCCTTACCACAATCAGCCTCAGAATAGTAAAAATGCAATTCTCCATCTCTCTCACACAAGTTTGTGAGTCACTGGAAGGCCACTCTCATTTCCTATTCATTTGTACCACCAAGTGACTAGTATTTTCCTTCCACATAACAGGATGATCAATACATCTGGACTGGAATTAACTTATGAAATCTTTTTTGCTCCAACTGTAACTTTCTCTCCCATCCCTGCTAATCCTCTCGCTCTCTTCTTTTTTCTTTTCTTACTATCCAGTACTAAACCCAGGTGAAGAATGCTCCCAGTTTAGAAAATGGATAGCAGGCAGAACTACTTGGAATTAGGGTGAAAGTTTTTCCCGCCTTAATTCCTGGTGTTTAAAATGAAAATATTCTATTAGAGTCTCAAATCCTTCACAAAATATACAAACAATTGATATTTTTTGCCTAAATTTTGAGTAAGGTAACCAATATCTCATTCATTACAAAGAGTTGTTACCATTTTACATTATACCCATAAATCATAAAGAATTTTATATAAAATTTATTCTAAAACATTAATCATACTAATATAATTTTTCTTATTCTTTTACCCCATAAAGGAGAAGAGTCACATCTTCTAATGAGAAAGAGTTTGAATTCAAAGTTTTTGGAATAAAAATTCAGAAGTTCTATTTTCTTGTGAATAGTAGGAAAAAAGATTACTCAGCTGGCCAAAGTAGCAATGACACAGCTCACATTAGGAAAGATTACAGCTTAACAAAAAAGCAAATTTAAAAGTCTATGGGTTCTCTCTGGAATGCATTCCATTGAATCAATGAAGTGCCTCACAAAAACCTTAATAACCAATGGTATTGTACAGAGGAGCAGAACAACCTTTAATGTCTCCTTTGATTTCCAAAGGCAGATTCTGAAGGAAGGAAGCGGTCCAAACAGTCAAAGGAAGCACTCACAAATGTCTAGACTACACCAAGGATCAAATTAACCTTCAATATCCTGTTCCATAGCTATGATAGAATTTATCTTCCTGAAACATTAGATTGTTATTCCAGCATGTTACTTATAAAGAAAGGATTGTGCGTAAGAAAATATTTCCTTTTGTCATATCAGGAAATGTAGAAATAGGGAATATGGAAGGCATGTGGAAATATAATTTCAGTTCTCTAAACCAATTTGAAAATCATTAAAGGGATGGCAGTGGACGTTTCAATATATTATAATTAGAAAGGACCATAGTCTTAGAGATAAGAAAAATGAAGCCAGAAATATCAAATGACTCGTGCAAAGTCACACAGTCATTTAGTGTCAAAGAGTCGAAAGACAAGGTCAAGTTAGATTCTTTATGCTCAGTGCAATGCTTTTCTCAATACACCATACCTTAGGTTAGTCAGAGAACTCAGACTAACAATGTCCGTTCCCTCTACAATTGATAGCTTCAATCAGCTCTGGTGATATTGGCCATACCTATCATTAATAGTCTCAGAGATGTTTCAATTTAATAACAATATCTGGTGTTGAGTGCATTTCATATGTCCTTGTCACTGTGTGAAGCACGTTGTTTGTTTTGTCTCATCTAATCCTCACAATAGTCACTGAGGCAGAACTCTTCACCTTCTCGCAGATGAGGCTTAGAAATGTTCTTATCCAGGAACACAGAGCTAGTAAATATAGAGGTAGAACCCAAATACAAATTCAAAGTCATCCACTAATTTACACCCTGTAGAAGTAAAATAAAAGCCACTTTATCCAGCATTTTCCAACATATCTTTTATCCACTGGCATTTCTGCATGTCTGTAATGTAATAATTATTGGTTTTTATTAAAAAACAACAACCTCATGCATCTTTGATGTCTCCATAAATGGTTCCTGGCACATAATCAGTATACAATAAATATCTGTAAAATTAAGAACGAACTGAGGCAGTGTGCAGTCCTGAAGGGACTTCTGAAAAATATTTTAAAAGGTAAATGTATGTATTAGCTACTGCAAGGTAAAACAGAACCCCATGTAGAATAAACTGATTCAGAAACCCTATGTGAAAAACTGTTGACCACAGGGAGAGGGACACACAGCTAAGAAGGCAAACCCTATACCAGCTCACTGCACTGTAGTTTAAGACCCACTAGTCAGCTAGCCCCAGGGGTGCAGATCTGCAACCCAGGCAGAGAGGAGCCACAAGTAGAAGCTGAGATCACTCAGGAACAAATGACCTGAAAGAGTGACGCTGAAGCTAACACATGAAGGATGATGAAGAATTCATGATGTGACTAGAAGACAATTTAGAGGGAAGAGCATATACAAAAGCCTAGTCTCTAAAGAAGTCAAGGCATGGGAAAGAAACAGAAGGAAATTCAATATGAAGATCAAGGACTGGCATAGTGCTGAGAGGTGAGACTGGAGAGATGAGGGGGGATCAGAAGAAACTGAGCTGTGGAGGCTTGATGAGGAGTCTGCTGCCCTTTATTCTGAGGGGAGTGGGGAGCAAAGAAAGAGCTTAGGCAGAGAGATTACATGATCAAATCTCAAGCAAGAGAGCATCAGCAGCACATAATATTTACACAGCGCCACTCTGGGGACCATGACAGGGGGCATCATCATGATGTACAGTAAGAGGTATCGAAGCAAGGCCCAAGGGCCGGAGTAACAAAAGTGACAGAAACCAGAATAAGAAGTGGACAACAGTACATTGGGGGATCATCTGAGATATAATCAGAAGAACTTTTAGAAATATTGAAGAGGCTCCAGAGCTAAGAATTAGAGATTCCCTTAATTGTAGATAAGCCTAAGTGAGAAAGACATGTTATATGCATATATCAATATGATTTAAGTGCTAAGTATTTTCTCAATGCATTTTAATCTTCTGCCATTTGGTCATTAATTTGATAAGTATGATAATTCTCTATTATCTGAAAACTTAATTTGCCAGAATATGAATCACTCACATAAGTATAAACCTTATGTATTTCTATATCATTTTGTAGGTTACAAAGGGCTTTTCTGTCCATTTTCTTAATTAATCTTTGAAAGATCCTTGTGAAGTTGACAGGACAGCAAACACTGTCCCCATGTTATAGATGAGGCTCACAGAGGTAACGTGGCCAGGGTCAGTGAAAACTGAACAGGAATTTGAGTCTTGTCATGTCCCTTTAGCTACATGATCATAAGTATACAGAATTTAGTGGGATTTTTCTTCTGTCTCATCTGTCTAAGCTTGTTGTAAACCAGAAACTTCAAGGATCTCATGCAAATAATATTACTACCACTTGAGCATGTACTCATGCAGATGTCTAAGGTTAGTACTAAGAAGATTAAAAACAGCCAATGCTGCTGTAATTATATTTTCTGAATCCCTAATTGGGACATAAGGGCCAATACATTATAGCACAATGAAGCTACTGAAACAGAATATTTGATATTGAGGCTGTCTTGGAAAATTGGGAATATACCACCTTGCAATAACAGTAATAATAAAAAATAACATTTACTGAACACTTACATTTTGCAGGGGAATTTCCTAAGTGCTTTACTTGTATTAATACATCAATCCTCAATATAGCACTATGATCTGGGTACTACTATTGTCCATATTTTACAGAGGGAAAACTGAGGCACTGAGTTGTCAGTAACTTGCCTGCCTGAGATCCCACAGCTAGTAACTACGGAAGTAGAGTCAAATTTAAACCTAGGCCATGCTGAACCAGAACCCTTGCCCTTAACCATCAATACTCTACTACTATCTCTCTTCCATTCTTGGCAGCAAAATTTCTGTCTTAACCCTCCTAGGAGAATACTTGAACTTCAAATACTATTTCCAGAAATACAAATACATCAATGATGCCTGTTAAAAGAATCATAACTCGGGATAGCAGAATATCACTGCTCAATTTGGTAAACCAACCAAAGAATGGCTATAATTTCATTGCTCTGAAGATGATGAACAATCCAGATGTCAATATTCAATTTGAAAAACAAATATTGAGCAGCTATTCAGTGCTCAGCCCTGTGGTTGACCTAGAGGTAATGCAAAAGACAAAAATTGCATTTGTGAATCTCTGACCTCAAGGAACATCAGATATGAATGAAAGAAATGCACGAAGCCAATATTTAAATAACAATGATTAATATGTAGTGAATGCATACTAAGGTTCCAGACACTGTTCTCAACACAAGTACTTTTAAAATCCTTACAACAACCCTAGGAAGCAGTTGCTATTGTTAACCCCACTTTGTAGAAGAAAAACTCAGGCACCGAAAGGTAAATCCCCTTGCCTAGGGTCATGAATCCAGTAATCAGCTGAACTGAGACTTGAACCTGTGCAGCCTGGTTCCTGAGCCTGTATGCTCAACACTAGCTCTATTTCTCTCTATCCCAATTTCGTGCTTACAATAGGGTGAATAATTTAGACTAGAGGTGGATCTACAATCCAAGGCATCTTAAGTTTAAGGCAGGAGGAAGAGAATGCCTCACTGAAGCCTTAAGCACAAGTCAATTTTGCCAATAAAGCTTTCAATAGAGTGTCCCGAAGCAGAAATATGCAGTGCTTATCTGATTCCCAATTTGCTACTGTTTATTGTATTTACCTTCAATAGCCAAGAACACTGCTTGGAAAAGGAGTAAGTAGCTAGGCAAGCATGGGTTCACCTTCCTATGAGTCCTCCTTTGGGTACCTCAAACCCAGAAACATTCCAAACATTCATCAACAGGTGAACAAATAAACAGATTGTGAGACATTTCCATACAACAGAATACTCAGCAATAAAAAAAGAACTACTGATGCAACAACATGGCTGAATCTCCAAGCAGTGATGCTAAACAAAAGAGGCTGGATGCAAAGAAGTACACACTATATTATTCCATCTATTTGAAATACTAGAAAAGTGAAATTTCTTCTATAGTGATAGAAAGCAAGTCTGTTTTGAGGTAGTTTGGGGACCAAAAGAGGGTGGGGGGGGATTGACTAGGAAAGGGCATAACAGACTTTGTGGAGTGCTGGGAATGAGATTCTTTTGGGGTTGTAAAAATGTATGTATTTTTTTAGTAGTGGTTATATGGCATATAAATTTGTGAAAGATCATAAAAATGTACACTTAAGATGGGTACTTTTTTTTTTTACATGGGGCTCTGAGTTGGATTCTGGACCAGAAAAGAATACATTAATAGGAACACTGCAAATTTTGAATAAGATGTGTAGATTAGCTAGTATTATCATATCAATGTTAATTTCTTAGTTTGTATGATTTTTTGTAATTTTTCTTTAAATCTAAAATAATTTCGAGATAAAGAGTTAGAAAAATTTTAAAGCATGGTTTTCACACACTGAGTTCACTCCAGGACCTAAAAAGATCTTTTGGAGCCTTAGCTTCCTTCAGACCACAGCTCCTCCTCTCATAGATCCCCTCACAGTTGTGGTCAAAGCCTGTCAGCAGAGTAGGTAGCCCTAATAAAACACGGCTCAATTAAAAGGATGTAAATAATGTTAATAAAAGAGGAAAGAAGCCTTTTCTTAGCCCAAACAAAACTCATCCAAAGAAAAGGTCACATCCCTCCCCCTCCTTCCAATGGGGCTTTATGGTATGACAATGTGACTATCATTGTAGATGGGGCTGGAAAGTAAAAAAGAAGTCATTCTCTCCACAATATTGCCAAATACCTTTAAAATTCACTTTTCCTACAAAAAACAAAAGTCACCAGGCAATGAAGGATTGCCTGAAGGACCCCTGAGTGACGGAAAATAATTGCCCCTAGCTTACTGGCCTAGAGAGAGAGTCTCTAGGCAACAGTGCTGAGGGTAGAGGTGCTACCAAGGTAGAGTCCTGTGGTCTCCCAGATGGACTTGGAGCTGGCAGTCCCAGGAGACCATGGTGGCAGTGGGGCTAGAGGTCAAAGGACCCAGGGAGGAGAGAGTTGTGTGGAGAAGGAACTCTGTAGATCTGTAGCTGGAAGTCTGATTATTTTTACCTTGAGGACAAAAGTCTATGATGTGAAAAATGGCCTGTGGATTTATTTTTAAGCCTTCATGTTTAGAATATCTAGTTATGTGTCTGATTTTATTTTTTATCTTTAATTTCAATCCCACGAATCCTTGGGGGAAAGCCATACATGAGATTTTAGAGTACAAATAAGAACCACATTGACCCTAGCACAGAGTATTCAAAACATGTATACCAACATTATCCATAGCAGGATTTTAAAGCTCAATTAATGTGTCTATCAATATCATAGAAATCATGTATACATCATATTCATGGTATATGAAAATGAAATACATATTCCTTTTGGTTATACAAATGTTGAAACCTTCTCCTAATTTTTCTGTAGACCTGGGCATCTATATTTAAGACATACAAAGAAAGTTTAAGTTGGAAAGTTGCTAAAGAAACTAGAAATTCTGGTCTGTCCTATTATTTAATATGTATGCATCCTTGCTGGTAATTTAATATTCTTAATCAATTCTACTAAAGCATAAGATATTTACAAAACAAAAATCAGAAATCAATTAAAAAATACTATGATTGAAGTTGATCCACATCTATGATGCATCCTGAAATGAGGAAGTCTGTCTGCAGAATTCCAGTCATTCACTCTGGTCCTTAGGTGGCCTGGGTATAGGAGTGAGCAGTGGTTATACGCCACATAGACAAAAATAAACAAAACAAAAATCAAATTAATTCCCAAACTACTTTTCTGTCCTTATCACAAAATAGACTTTTGGTTTTGTTTTTCATTCAGATATTGTCCCAGGTTCCTGTATGTATTAGGGTTCGCTAGAGGGACAGAACGAATAGAATATATGTATATATGAAAGGGAGTTTATTAAGGAGAATTAACTCACACGATTAAGGTAAAGTGCCACGATTGACTGTCTGCAAGCTGAGGAGAAAGGAAGCAAGTGGTAGGTCAGTCTGAGTCCCACAAGCTCAAAAGGAGGGAAGCCAACAGTGCAGCCTTCAGTCTGTGGCTGAAGGCCTGAGAGCCCCGGCAAACCACTGGCGTAAGTCCAAGAGTCCAAAAGCTGAAGAACTTGGAGTCTGATGTTCAAGGTCAGGAAGCATCCAGCACAGGAGAAAGATGAAGACTGGAAGACCTAGCAAGTCTAGTCCTTCCACGTTCTTCTGTCTGCTTTTATTTTGGCCCCACTGGCAGCTGATTAGATTGTGCCCACTCAGATTGAAGGTCTGCTTCTCCCAGTTCAATGACTCAAATGTTAATCTCCTTTAGCAACACCTTCATAGACACACCCAGGAACAATCGTTTGCATCCTTCAACCCAATCAAGTTGACACTCAATATTAACACTGTATTACTCAGACTACAACTAATAGTAGTGATTACATATTGATGGTCCCACATGATCTTCACTCTCCCTGGGTAGGAGCTATTATCACCATCTAAAAGATAAAACTTAATTTGGATTTCAGCATTCTTTGTGTTAATTCAGCTTGCATGCTGAGGCCAGACCACCACAGCATGGTGGGGTGAAGGAGTCCAGCTAAGATGACAAATAGGGATAGAAATGCAACCCACATGCTCCAACCAGAGACTGCATCTGTCTTGGAGAGGGGAAGACTTCCTGCTAATGCACAAAGGTGCCCCCCCTACCAACTCATGGGCCCACCAAGCCTCATGCTCACACCTCATTCTAATTCACACACCAGTGGCCTTGAATACTATTAGGTAACACTTAAGGACTATACAGTTTCATATTGTTAAGGAGCCTCACAGAGGCTTGTTAACCTAATATTTCCATTTTATTTACAGCCAGTTTCCTGTTCTCACTGATGCACCATCACATCGGTGCTTATCAATCACCAAATCACATGCAAATTGACGTTCAAATTGAGAAAGTCTTAGGTTTGTTGAATCACATAGGGACAGTGCCTTTCTTGTTTGTGTTTCCTCTACTGTCCCAACACAAGGCTTTGCACAGTATGCATTTAATTCAGCAAGTTGAATTTATGAAAGAAAAATTCCAATCATAGCTTATTTTCTAAAAATCTGATTAATATCATGGTCATATATATTTTTTAAAGATATATTTTGGCCTAAACCTGAACTTATGCCCCAATCAAATTTCTCTGAAAAATTTTCTCTGTAACATTTCAGATTCTAGAGACTAAATTGCCTTCCACCAACAAGTTGATACAATGCAAACAATAAACCAATAAAGACTAACACAAAATTAAAAAAAGAAAGAAACAAGACTCTCTTCATCTTGCTCTGAACATGTCTCTGGGATCCATGACTTTTCTACTGTGTATAAAAAGTTTAACCAAAAGCAAGTGTGTTTCCAGCAGAAAATGAACATTAACTGGTTTCAGCACATTAATTCTGAAAACAGCAGAACTAGTATTTTCTTATCCACACTTTATGGCTGACAGACAAATTTTTTCATCAGATTGAAATCAGCCAATATAACTTTTTTTACATTTGTATTTTATTAAAATAACAAGAGGAAAATGAAGAGATGGAATAAGAATTTAATAACTTCTAAGACTACTCAGAATAAACTAGTATGTGCAATCAAATAAGTTTCAAAGATTTTAATTCGTGGACTGAAAAGCCACTTGGTTACATACTGTGGAGGTTCATATTTTAAGAGCTGAATTCAAACATTGCTCACACCATTAACTTAAAGGATTTTGTCATTAAGTTTTAATTATACCAAATCTAACTACACAGGACATAGAGCGACCCATAACATTAATCTTATTTAAAAAGACAAGGCAAAATAAAATCATAAAATTTGCATATAGATCATGATTTTTAACTTTTTGAATCACCTTTCTTGGATAACATTTACGGAAAATAACATGGGAACATTTCAGGTCTACACTTAGGTAAACGTCAACATATGTGTACATGTTCATCTCCTCAGAAGGTCCCCTGTATCCCCCGGCAGTCATTCCCAACCTCCCGCTATGTGAGAACCATTCATCTGCTTTTTGTCAATATAGATTAGATTTGACTCTTCTAGATATTTGTACAGCGCATACTTTATTGGGTCTGGCTTCTTTCATTCAGTATTATGTTTTTAGGACCAATCCATCTTGTTGTGTGTAGCAGTCATCTGTAACCTTTTATTGCTGGGTAGCATTCTGGTGTTTGTCTGTGCCACAGTTTGTTTATACTTCACCTGTTGATGGACTTTTGGGTTGTTTCCACTTTAGCTATCATGAATAAATCTTCTATAAACATTCACATGCAACCCTTATTGTGGACACACGTTTTCATTTCTCCTGGGTAAATACCCAGGGAGTGCGGTTGCTGGGTCTTACGTTAAGTGTAAGTTTCACTATATTAAAGACTACCAGTTCTTTTTCAACTAATTTTACTACTTTATACATACTAGAAATACATGCAATCCAGGTGCCTGACATCCTCACCGTTGGTATTGTCCTAATTTTGACCATCCTAGTGGGCTAATTGTGCTCTAGTGAGGTTTTATTTTGTATTTCTTTGGTGACTCATCATGTTAAGCATTTTTTATGTGCTTATTGGCCTCTACCACTAATAGATCTAGTTCTATGAAATGCCTGTTCATATTGCACGCCCATTCTTTTCTGTTTGGTTGTTTGGCTTCTTATTACTGTGCTATAAACTTTATATAATTTGAGCAAAGTCTTATGTCAGATACATGCACTGTAGATATTTTCTTCCAGTTTAAAGTTTGCCTTTTCATTTTTATTTCTTGATGCCTTATACTTCAGTGAAGAACAATTTATCAGATTTTCCTCTTATAGTTAGTGCTTTGTCCTATCTAAGAAATCTTTGCCTGCTATAAGGTTTTCTATTTCTTCTAAAAGGTTTATAGATTTTGCTTTTGCATTTTTGTCTGTACACCATTTAGGATTAATATCTGAATAGGGTGTAAGGGAAGGACGGAGGATCTTTTATTCCTTTTACTAGGATATTCAATTTTCACAACACTATTTATTGGCAAACCTATTTTTTTCTCCATGGAATTTTCTTTATATCAATTAACAAATCAGGTGTGGGTGCTTCTGGACTTTATTCGGCTACACTGCTCTGTGTGTCTGTTATAGGCCAAAACCACACTCTCCTGGTTACCATATCTTTATAGTAAGTTTTAAAATCACAAGTTGTAAGTTCTCCAACCTTTTCTTCTCATCAAAATGGTTTTGCTATTCGAGGTTCTTTGAATTCCCAAAACTTACCATTTTAAAATTTAAAAATAAATTTTTGTAACTAAAAAACCCCCTGCTGGGATTTTTATTAGAATGATGTTGAATCTTTAGATCAATTTGAAGAGAATCAACACCTTAACCATACTGACATTTTTGAATTATGAACACAACAAGGAAGCCTTTCCATTTATTTTGTCTTTATTGATTTTTCTCAGCAGTGTTTTGTAATTTTCAGCATACAGGTCTGGTATGTATTTTGATAAAATTGTATGTAAATATTTTATGGTTTTGCCTATCAAAAATATTATTTTAATTTCATTTGCAGTTGCTCATTGTTAGTACATGGAAATATCATTGGTCTTAGCATACTAACTTTCTATCCTATTACCTTCCTAAACCTATCTTTTAGAATATCTAGGTTCACAGTCATGTTGTCTGTAAGTAAATCTAGTTTTACTTCTTCCTTTCCAACTCGTATGCATATTTTTCTTGCCTTATTATACTTTCTAGGACCTCTAGTACAATGTCGAATATAAATGGTGAGAGCAATGATTTTTATCTTTTGTCTAATTTTGTTCAGGCTTTCATCACTAAGTAAGATATTAGTTGTAGATTTTTTCTAGTTGCCTTTTATTAGATTAAGGATGTTCCCTTTAATTTCTAGTTTGCTAAGAGTTTTTTAAAATGAAGAATGGATGTAGCATTTTGCCAAATGTTTTTCTACATCTATTGACATGATCATATGTGTGTTTTCTTTATTTTTTTACCTTATTATATTGATATGGTTAATTTCATTAATAGATAAAACAACTATTTATTTATGGTGCATGTGTATGTGTGTATAATTTAGTGGTGTTTATCGCAACAATGCAAGTTCATTGTTGAGATAAACACCACTAAATTATGGTGTGTATAACACCATATGAACTTGCATTGTTGAGATAAACACTACTAAATTATAGTGGTGCATTAACTATATCTATCTATCTATCTTTCTATCTATCTATCTATCTATATGTGGCCAGATTCAATTTTCTAATAATTTGTTATGCATGATGACTATAATCTTGAGTTTGTCCTACTTTAAGCTGTGTTCACATTGTCCAATTCATCGTCCACACTCAACTGAAACTGCATGTTCCAGTCACTGACAACCTCCAAATAGCTAAGTGCAATTACCTTACTTATTTTTAGTCTTTGATTTCATTAACTTTGCTGTAATAATTTATACTGTTAGTCATCTTCTCCTTCCTGAAAATTCCATTCTTTGCTTTACAGACCTTATACCGTACCTCTTATTGATCCCTGTCATTCTCTCTGACTCTCCTATAAGTTCCCCCTCTTTCCTCCTGCTTTTTTAGCACTTGGCATAACATCTACCTTGCTATGTCTTTTACCCTTTCATGAACATGTCCCGCCTCCCTGGATTCTATTTCAAGTCTCTCTTTACCTAGTATTTTCAATAGTATTTAGAAATACTATTGAATCAATGGTATGGAACAATAGTGTTTCCATATATTAGCAATGAGCAACTGCAAAATGAGATTAAAACAATATATTTATAATAGGCAAAATACCAAATATTTACAGGCAATTTTATTAAAATACATGCCAGACCTGCATGCTGAAAATTACAAAACACTGCTGATAAAAACACGGTTTTCTGTAACAACAGATGTCCAGAAAGGATTTGTGCATGACAACAAGAATGGATTCTGAAGACTTCTCTAATATCTCTGGGGGATTTGGTCTCTACAAATGACTTATATTATCTCTGCTCTGAGGACATTTATAAATAAACTCTTCATTATCATGTTTTATAAAAGAAACTTCATAGGAAAACCAGGAAGATACCTTTCCTCTGTAGCTGTTCCACTCTCTGACTTGGTCGATCCCCACAAAAAGCAGTCAGATTTCTGCACCGACATTCTTGCACAAACATGTGATACGGACCGTTACTATGTTATCAAATTCAAATCAACACCTCTGTCTTCCCAGCATATGAACAGATCTTCACTACCACGAACATCTGATTTTGGTTTAATATGGATCCTTAGAGCCCAGCTCCTATCTATAAAGTCAAGAAATGGGGAAAGAGAGGGTTAACATGTCATGGCTGGAACCAACCCTACACTCTACAGCTGTAAACAATTAGGCTTGTCAGTGTTCCCTTCGCAGAAACTCCTGCTACTTTATCAGGACGAATAAGCAATAGAATTTTGACTTTTTGATAGGTAAGGTTATAAATCTATCATCAAGGCTGGGAGAGGACAAGATGAGTTTATATGTACAAGTAGAATCTTTAACTCTGGACCCCACAAGATACTCAAGCTAAGAATGCCCTATTTGTTCCAAGGCAGGAGTGGGAGGAGATGGAGGAACTAGATCTGGAACAAGAAATTATTTTATTTTAACAAATTTCCCCACAGTAGAGTAGTTAACAGCAGCACAGATCAAGACTCTCAAATTTCTCTGATAGGTCAACCATATAATCTTGACTCATGTGAAATTCTTCCTTTCACTTGTCTCAACAATATTTTATTGCTTTCCTTGTATTTTGTAAGTTGCTTGTTACACATTTTTAGATATGAAAATGGATACTTGAACTCTTGGAAGAGAGCACAGAAAAGATTAAGAAAATTTAAATTGAATTTTGGTGTGTCTTATTACTAATAAAATTCTATGTGTGAGAAAAAAGTTTTCTTAAACCATAAAATATTTTCAATGAATACCCTTGAATGCCATTTTATTTGTAAAGTCTCCATGTTTAATTGAACAAATAGATAAGTAAAGCTTCTCACTGCACATTCGTTTAACAAAATGCATAGAATTACAACGAAAATTTCGTTTGCAAAATTAATTCCTTTTTAAAAGCTATTAAGTCTCCAGTCGTTTTAATCAATCTTTGGTATGAGTGACCAAGAAAAGAATTTTAAGCTGCTTCAGTATTCATCCAGAAGTATTTACTTTTTCCTCATTGTTGGTCAATATCCTTGTTCTTACAGTGTTCTGTTTGGAGAGATTTTCTTGAATATCTTGGTCTTTTCTGATGTCCCTTTATAGAAACTTACTCTGACACATCTCTGCTCCACTATTATCACCCATCATGATTCCAGAAAGATCTTTCTAGACCATGAATCATTCCTGTTACTTCCTCACTTAACAGCCTCCACGTTTTCCCATAGAATTAAGAATAAAATTCAAATGCCTTCTTATGATATACACAGTACTTCATGATTTGGTTCTAACATCATTTCTGTCCCTCTACATTTATAGAGATAGTGATCTCTGCGAGGGCAGGAACTTCGTCTACAATATTTTTTATATCTGTGTCTCCGCATCACCACTAGCACTTAATGTTTCTGGATGGATGGATAAATGAATGAATAAATGACCTTGTGTATTTCAGGGCCTCCTTATTTGATGGTGCACTCATTACAAAGAGTTAATATGATGTTTGCGAAGATAATTATACACTTCTGAGGGGGAACCTGGGTAGTATGGTGGATTTGCATATCTATTGTCAATTACATGTTCTATACATAATAATTCCACAAAAAGTGAATTGTGAACAAAATAGAATGTTGCCTATGTCCTCTACATATCCTTTTCCTATATGTTCTAGGAAAGAAAATCAATCTATTAAGACCATTTGTGTATGTCAGTTAGAGAAAATGTAAAATGAAATAAATAACTCAGTTTATGGTGCCCAGATAATGCCACCAGCTGTCAGAGGAAGATGCATCTGGTGGCCAGGAAGAGTTTCATGGAGAGACTGAAAGCTGCTCTGGCATCTGCAAGAAGAGAATGGGTTAGGTGTGAGGGGATATGCATCTCCCAAAGGGCAAAATCTTGAGCAGCCAGGAACACTAAAAGCAGAGACGAGAGCAGAAGTAACACAATCCCGACCATTATTCCCTTTATGTTGAGACATTAGTATAATAGGATTACATATTCCTTCTGCCCAACAATTCCACTTTAATTTTATTGCTATTCTAAACTCATTAAAAATATACTCTGGCTCCTCTCTGAGCGACAATGCTAATGAGGTAGCACTATTAGCATCGGAGCTTAGTCTGAAGTAATTACTTCTAGCCACATTTTGGCTTCTTCACTGAATGTAGAAAAGTGAAGAAGCGATTCTGGAAGTACTTTAGCAGGTTTTAAAACAGATGCTTTCATTTGGATCACTGACTCTAGGAATCGTCAACCACTTGGGAACAGTCATCCATAAAAATAATTATTTCTGTTCAAAATGAATGACTAGAATCAGTTTCCTAGTTGCCAGAATTTTATCATTAACACTATTTGATGACACTCTCTCTTAGTGTGTTTTTGGTAAACTTTAATTCCTGTACTCTGGTTTCTCATTCTACAAAGTTAGTCTCTTTCTTTCCTTCTCTCTTTCTTTTTCTTTTTTTAAGTTGATGGGTTTTATTGTTGTTGTTTTGTTTTCTGAATTGTGACAAAAGAAAAGAGTGAGGAAATCAACCCTAAAGGATACGGTTAATTTATGGTTTGTAATGTGGGGAAGGAGCAATGATAAGAGAAAAAGGTGAACGTGCTTATTTGTGGAAAGCATGCAATTGGGAGTAGTGGCGCATGAAGGTTATTCTATCCCTATTCCTGTATTCCTAACAACATAAAACAGTTACTCCTTGGGCCTTCTTGAGTCTCATGAGGCAGACATGCTGGGACATTAGGGCAAACAATTACTGGGCAGAGGGTTAAATGTCCCAAAGTAAATACAATGTGGATGCCTGGCATTATGCTGTGGATATCTTGGTTTTAGAACCACACTACACCGTTAGCTACATATGTGCAACACCCCAACTCTAAAGGCCCCTCTGCCATGATGGGCATGAAGATTCTCCTTGCTTGGCTCTGATTCTGCTCCAACCATCCTCATTTTCATTATGAGGTCCATGGGAGACATAGATGCTACTTGGCCCACAGGTATTCTATCTCCTAGAATGGGCTTGCTTAGCTGCTATTATGCAATTTCTCAGCATCCCACCATTTTGCCCACCTCCACATCTCACCTTCCTTTGCTCTCCAGCTGGAGCATCCTTGTGTCACAAGGCCATCTGTCAGAGCTCTGCTATTTCTCCCTGCGTTGCCTTTACTCCTGTTTGAAAATCATTTCCCCGCAGGGCGCGGTGGCTGACGCCTACATCCCAGCACTTTGGGAGGCCGAGGCGGGTGGGTCACGAGGTCAGGCGATCCAGACTATCCTGGCTAACAAGAAACCCTGTCTCTACTAAAAAAAAAAAAAAAAAAAAAAAAAGAAAGAAAAATCATTTCCCTATCACAAATTTCCAGCAGCTCCCTAGCGTGGCCTTATCTTCACCCATTTGCCCATTGACATTAGACCAAGCACTTGTTTTTTGTGCCCAAGGGGAGAGGAAGTGTAAGACCGCACTGCAACTGGGAAAAGTCCACAGACTCTTACGTCATCCTTGGATGGGTCTTTGCGTCTTGTTGTCTTTCTCTCTTTTCTTGCTGGTCTTGCTCTTCAGCTGAACTTGAGATGTTCTCTCCCCAGTTCTCTCCACAAATCCTCCTCCAAGTATCCTCTTCACTGAGAAGCCTTCCTTTCCTGCAGCCCACTCTCCCCCCCACTCCTTCTTCTCCTCCTGCAGGACTTCGCTGGGAAGTAGCGATTTGATATTCCATTTTCCTCTATGAAACTGTAAACACTGGAGGATAGCGGTTACTGTATTTTTTTCTATTTTCTATTTCTACAGTACTTGAATCCATGATGATAAGTGTACTCGTTTACAACAGATATAGAATGAGCATCTGTAAGACAGTAGGCACTACAAGACATACATTAATTCTACAACTATGTTTTATGATTCTATCATGCATCAGGCAGTGTGCTCAACACCAAGGTGACCCTGGCCTCCTGCAGTTTCCAGTCCAGTGAGGGAGACATCACACAAATACATAACTTGCCAACTGTGATGACATTGCCATGGAGAATTATAGAATACCATAATGAGTTTATAACTGGGTGATTGTACCTAGTTTGAGGGAAAATGGTTTTGCATTGGCACAGTGAATTCAGTAAACAAGTGAGTCAAGGAATGAATCCTTATGCAAGAAATAATCCTTGTGCAAGAAAATGCCCAACAGACTTAATATATTTTACTTACTAAATAAATCCATATGAAACACAAAGAGAGGAACTACTAATCATAATCAATGAAAACCATAAAGTAAATAATTTAATTGGAAGTAACTTGAGAGATCATCCAAAGCAGTGCCCTTAAAATGTTAGAGACTCCCTTGAACTTTGATAAACTAATGCTGCAGACAATTGCAATCAGACCCCCTAAAGTCCATGGATGCCTCGTTAAGGACTGCTGCTCTAAAAGCACTGTTTCCCACAATCCTTGTAGATATATAGCATAACATACAGTTAGGATATGTTAGAATTTTCCAATCAGAGCTATAGCATACACAGAATAGCAGGTCCTCTGAAAATCTTTGATTTGTTCAGTAAATTCCAAAGAAAAGATCCTTGAAAAACAAAATCCACAATACTTCAAACCTAAATTCAGAATATATTCTCCTAAGCCTTGCTTTTTAGGAGATATAATAAAGGAGAAGTAATCTATAAGAAGACACATCCACAATATTCAGAACCTTTGCAAATCAGATCAGTATCCTAAATAGGGACAACATCAAAACAAAATGTTACCTTAGTTTTCTTCTGAATACAGTGAGCTAGTTTATGTCTCTCATAAACAAGGGAATAAAATAAAGTACTGTTTCTGACAAGTGCACATCCTTCCAGATCAATTCTAGAAGCAGGAAAAAAATAGCAAGGAATGCTATTGAACAGGTGTAGAACAGCAAAATGAGGAAAAGAAGAAATCATTGTTTTTGTTTCTGTTTTTGCACAGTATAACAATATCAGTTTCTATTCCATCTATAAAGAGAAAGTACATGTATGATTTTTCAAATTTCAGAAAAGTTTCAGGGTTTAGAGAAGCCATTTTGTAGAGCTGTTTTAAAAACATATGACTACATTCTATAGAGCAAAATGTCCGCACTCAGATAAATGAATCTGAATCCTTTCCTAACTAAGCAACTTTAGATCTACATGTTTACCTCCATAGCCTGTTTTATGTTCTATAAAATGGGAGAGATAATAATAGCAACAACAGTAAGAATAATCTCATAGGACTGTGTAAACATTAAGTAAGGCAATCCATGTAAAACATTTGGAACAATACTTGACCTGAAAACAATGCAAGAAAGAGAGTAGAAAGGAAAAAAAAGAGTAAAATCTTCAAATTAAAAAGGGTTGAGTGAAAACAGAACTTGAAAATACAATTTATGAGAAACAAAAGCCCTGCAGAGTTGGGGGGATTTTACAGATGTCAACAAGGAAGAGGCAAAATATGAAAAAGAAATCAGAGACACTCCTCACCCGTACCGGCTTGACTGAGCCTGTTTATCTGTTCTGGGGACTTCTTTCAGAATTCAACCCCCAGATGGCAATGGAAACCATGATGATCGGATGATACTCTTCTGGCTCTATTTCTGCTTTACAAACTTTGCTTTAAAATTTACAAATGCCTTTCATGTCCATTTTCAAAAAATTTAATAACTTAACTTAGTGTTTATTGACACTGACCTGTAAGATACATTTCCTGGGGTTGCTATGAATCTGACATAACATCTGCAAAACATGGTAAAAAGCATAAAATGCTATCCAAATACCTCATCATCATGTGAAAATATATGTGAGAAAAATTATGCACAGAAAGATAAGCAATCAGCATGCGGCAAGTTATCTTGAACAAGTATGACACGATTAATTTGCTAAGAGAAGGACCACCAACAAGTTATGATCAGCTCCAAAAATGTTGTTTTAACAACTTTGCACCAAACAGAACAGGCCCCTCCCTGGCATAGTGTGCACAAATATACTTTCTCTTTCCTCAGAGAATCAGAGTTTAGAGTCGCTTTCTGTTCCCATCGGTTCTACAGAACAACATTCTTTAATCGGTTGCTGCCACAATCTGACTGGCTTCCAAGCTGGGCTACTCCAGATGCAGCCTGCACCACCTTGCCAGGGTCTTCAGACAATCTTCAGGCCTGTTAAGGCACAGCGGATCCCTTGTAAGTCATTTGGCTCCTAGCACTTCCTGTGCATGCCAGTTAGTCTGCGGCTTGCTCTTTCTCTGAAGCCATTAGAACCCCATTTCCATTCCAGGAACCATGTGACTGAGGAACCAAATGATTCTGATGCCCAATGTTTATCTTATCATCAACCTGGTCCTCAAATGTCTTTGGCAAAACCTACCTGAACCCTTAGGAGGCCATTTTCAGAGCAGGAAATATGAAAATATTTTACAAGGAAGAAATATGAAAATATTTTACAAGGTAAGAAGGGAAAGTATTTACATAGCCACTAGTTTTACATAATCATTTGCAGGGAGGAAATAAAAGAGCGTTCGAGGTAAACAGATTTCTGTTTTTTTCTGTTTAAAATGTTGTTTTTCTATTCCTGTAAACCTATTGAAATGATCTGCATTGTCCTGCAAGTTCTAATGCCAAAAAATTAAATGCACTGGATTAAGATGTTGGAGATTGTTTTTTAACTCAAGCTATAAACTGCACATGACAATATATTTATAACACACCTATAATGAGGGAGACTAATGGAGTAGTTGGAGCATACAAGGGAAATATGCAGAGATTTGGGGTCCGGAGGCAGGGCATGAAAACAATATGTTGACTTTCTGCATGCACTTAGCAAAATGCTCCTGAAGCCAATTTACAAAGCGGCCCTGTATCTGCCGGCTTCTCTCAGATATTCTTTTCATGAGTCTCCCCTACTCTCAAATATATTACAACCATCCCTGTAAAACAAACAAACAAATGAACAAACACTGCATGGAAGAGAATCCTAAAATTAAATGTCATTCAACGATCATTCATTTCACAACCAGAAAACACTAAGAATATCATGTGTTTGAAAGCTACTTTTTATGTAAAAATGTCCAAACAGGTTAACCCCCCCCAACACAAATTTTAGTTTATAATATGTGCTCAGTCATAATAGCAATGATTTTCTTCCCAATCTTATTTCCTTCTGTTTACTAATAGGCCCTGTCTGAGTGCCCCTACTTCATAGGAATAAGAGTAGAGAGCTCAAGTTGGGAGACATTCCTGGTTCAAATGCCTGGTGGAAAAGAGGGCCCCTAGACCAAAGCACTTAATCTAAAGCCCTGGTACCCAGGCCACACACAAAGACTCACCAGGTGTATTGTTTCCTTAAAATGACTTGTCTGAGGTCAGCAGTTGAAGTACCACACTGTTTCTCTTTCCCAATAGCTATTTCTACCACTTATAAAAGGAAGGCAAATCTTTCCTTCTCCCAGGATATCACAAAGGTCTACCGTCCCGCAGGGTAAAATATCTCCTGAGGTACCAAACAGATGTATGTATAATCCAAAAATTGGTGTTGTGGTTACAAAGAAAAATGGCTGGAAAGAGTAAGGGAAAACCTTTGATTAGTGAGGTGATCTCTAAATCTTTGCTTTCAACAAAATTGAATAAGGTCATTTAGTGAAGAATCATTAAAAATAAAACATGAAAAGATGGTAAGTAATTTTTTTTGGCACATGCCTCAAGTTGAATGATTTTGTTGTACATTAAGGGAAGAAAAGCTTATTTCATTTCCATCTGCTAATTTATGTAAAAACATTTTTCTGTGCAGTGTTAACAATGGAAAATAGAGATTGCACTGATGCTGAGTTCATTCTAGCAACAACTGATGTTCATCGGACATTTCCAA
The DNA here is from genome assembly GCF_000951035.1 of Colobus angolensis palliatus. Taxonomy (NCBI): domain Eukaryota; kingdom Metazoa; phylum Chordata; class Mammalia; order Primates; family Cercopithecidae; genus Colobus; species Colobus angolensis. The sequence continues at coordinate 1,495,790 of NW_012114364.1, read as the reverse complement.
TAAAATTTTACCTTCTCTGTATAAGTATCAACATGAAAATAACAGCAACATATATTGAGGCTTATTATGGGCCCTAACTGTTTTCCATATTTTAACTCATTGAACTCCGTTAACATCCCTATGAACTAGATATTATTTTTACCTCATGTTGCATTTGAGGTAATAGCTGCCCAGAGTGGTTAAGAAAATTGTCCAAAGTTACACAGTCAGGCAGAGCTGAGTTTTGAGTTTAGGCAGTCTGATTTCAGAATCTGTGTTCTTAACCATAACCCTGTGTTGTCTCAATGCATGTATAATAAATATATTTAGTTTGCATTCAGAACCAAATCCAGAAACTTTTTTTGTATTTCAAGCCTTATCAAAGTTAATTTGAGATTTGAAAATGCATATAAAAATTTTTATTGCAGAAAAATATGATAGTCAATGAAAGCTATTCAATGAAAAAAAGTATTACGTTAGAGTAAAGAGTATAATGGAAGTGAAATGAAAATATATGTTCAAGGAGAAAAAAGAGAAGACATAAAATTTTAATTGCCAAGTTAACAGTCTTACATGTTTCTCTTTTTAAAAGGATTTTATTGTGAATACCTACAAACCCATCACACAGACACTTTATTAATATTTTATTGTACTTGATTATCACAAATACATACATCTATCCATCCATACATCCTTCCAATTTATTTTTTAAAGATGGAAGTCTCGTTCTGTGGTCCAGGCTGGAGTGCAGTGGCACAATCATAGTTCTCTGGAGCCTTGAACTCCTGTACTCAAGCCATCTTCCTACCTCAGACTTCAGAGTAGCTGGGATTAGAGGTGGAGCTACTGCACCTGGCTTCCCAATTTATTTTTAAAGCTTTGCTAGGTTACAATTTACATACCACAAATTTTTCCCAGTTTAATATTTGAATGCAAAATTTGAGGGTTTTTAGTAAATTTGTCAGAATTTCACAACAAATAAAAACTGTACGTATTCATCACATACAACAATTTTTTTGAACTATGTGTACGTTATGGAATGGCTATATCAAGCTAATTAACATATATGCATTAACTCACACACTTTTTTGGTGGTGAGAACACTTAAAGCCTACTCTCTTAGCAATTTTCAAGAATACAGTACATTGCTCTTAAATATAGTCACCATGTTTTACAACAGATCTCTTGAACTTACTCTTCTTATCTAACTAGAATTTTGTATCCTTTGACTAATTTCTCTCAAGCCTTCCCGTTTTGCTCCAGCCCCACCCTATTCCCCGGTAACCACCATTCCACTCTCTATTTCTATGAATTCAACTTCTTTATATTCCAAATACAAGTAAGATTATGGAGTGTTTGTCTTTCTGTGTCTGGACTATTTTACTTATTATTATATCCTCCAGGTTTATCCATGTAGTTGCAAATCATTTATTTTCTTAACATAGATCTATTAAGGTTTTCTGTTTCTTCTTGTGCCAGTTTCAGTAATTTGTGCTTTTTAGCAAAGTTTCCATTTCACCAAAATTATCTAATTTTTTGGCATAAAGTTGTACTTAATAGTTCCTTATAATCCTTTTAATTTCTTAGATTTTGCAATGACATATCCATTTTCATTCCTAATTTTGGTAATTTGTATATCTTTTCTCTTCTTGATCAGTCTAGCTAAAGGTTTATTAAATTGTTTGTCTTCATAAAGAAACAATTTTCATTTTCACTGACTTCCTCTACTTTTCTGTTTTCTGTTTTATTTCTACTGTAATCTCTATTACTTCCTTCCTACTACTTATTTAGCATTTAATATGCTCTTTTTTCCATAGTTTCTTAAGGTATTTACTTAGATTATTGATTTTTATATGTTACTTCCTTTCCAATATAATTATTCAAATCTATAAATTTCTCACTAAGTACTTCCTTAGCTGCACCCCATAATTTTTGATATGTTGTATTTTTCATTTTAACTTAGTTGAAGATATTGCATAACTTTCCTTTTTATTCCTTCTTTTACCCATGGGTTATTTAGAAATGTTTCTGTTTAATTTTAAAATATTTGGGAATTTCCCATGTTTCTTTTTGTTGCTTATTAATTTAATTCCATTGCAGTCAAAGAACATACTTTTTACAAGCCAATCCTAAAAAAAACTATTGAGACTAATTTTATGACCTAATATAAAGTTTATCCTGGATAATGTTCTGTGTATGCTTGAAACAGAAGTACATACTGTTATTATTGGGTGTAGTGTTCTATACATGGCAGTTTTGTCTAGTTAATAGGGTAGCTTATTAAAATAGGGTGGGTAGTCTATTCTGGCTGATCTTTTGTAGAGTTGTTTTATCAATTACTCAGAGATGAGTATTGAAATATCCAATTGTAACCTTTGAACTGTCATTTTTCTCTCTTCAAGCAGGTCAGATTTTGCCTTGTATATTTTAGGGCTCTTTAAATGGTGCATGTACATTTATAATTGTCATATATTTTACATATACTTACCCTTTAATCAATAGGAAATGTCATTCTTAGTCTCTATCAATCACTTTTTCTTAAAGTTTTCTCTGTCTGATACTAATATAGCCACTCAAACTCTTTCTTAATCACTGTTTCAATGGCATATCTTCTTCCATCCTTTTATTTTCAACCTATTTGCATCTTTGAATCAAAATGTGGGATTTATAGACAATGTGTATTTAAAGTTCATCACTTATAGACAGCATATACTTGAACCATGTTTTATTTAATTTACTCTGATAGTCTCTGCCTTTGGATTAGAGTGCTTCATTCATTCATATGTAATGTCATTAATGATATAATTAGATTTATGTCTGCCATTTTGCTATTTTTTAATATTTGAGCTCTTTTGGTTCCTCTGTTTCTTGTTTCTTGCCTTTTATAGAATTAAAAATATTTTTAGTTTATCTTGTTAATTTTTGAACAATCTTGTAACAATATTTTTCAAGTTATTTTCTTAGTGGGTGCTCTAAGTACTAAAATATGCATTTTTAACTTATCACAAGCTATTTCAGGCTAATACTGACTTAATTCCAGTGAAATATTACAACATTTTTTTTCAGTATAGCTCCATTTTTTTCTCCACTCTTTTGAGTCTTTGGCCTATTGTATTGGTTAGGGTTCTCCAGAAAAACAGAATGAATAGTTGATAGATTTTGGCATATCTATGACATGCTGTTCAAAAAGAAAGAAACCACCCTTCTGTGGTGCCTATGTGTATACCCCATGATGCCTAAACCAAAAGACTAAGAAAATAAATATACTATTTAAGGGATAAAAAATGCAAAAATTCAAGATGAATGAAAACTCAATGGGAAGCTACCTTATTCCAAAAAAGAAAAAATTTCACTGTAAAAAAGATGCACTGCATTGCACAAACATTGTGATGTCATAATGATCCTTTAACTGCATGCTAAACAATATGTCCAAAATTGCAGAGTTCTTTAGAAGGCAGCAGGACAAAGGTGATTCTGAAATATCTTGTAAATGGCCAGAGCACAGTTATTGGGATTTATTTCCAAGCAAGCATTCAGCTTGCTGAATCACTAAAATGAGATTAATGCTTAAGACGTGCATGCTAGTTTAAGCCATTGATTTCTGTCATTTAAAGCAGTATAAGTCTCAGTCAACTCTGTAGTTGACTGACTTAAAGATATCATCTCCTGAAATTGATCTATAAATTCAATATTATTTTTAATAAAAGTAGTATAAATTTGGAACAGTAAACAACCAAGAATAGCTAAGAACCCATAGAAAAAATAAACTAGATGTGAGTAGCTGTTGTACCAAATATCAGTAATTATTACAAGACTAAAATATTTAAAACTATGTGTCCTTGGCAAAGGGAAAGTAAAAACAGACTGAGACGTATGGAAACTTCATTGAGAAAAGAATGGACTTTTTTTTTTGCCAAATTGTATTCTGATCATTAGCTTTTCCTACAGTAAAAGAACTGTACTCCCAGGTTACACAAAACACACACTAAAAACTGATTACATGTTCTCTAAAGAGTTAAATATTAAAAGCAAAACTAAAAACTTTTAAAAGTAGAATATAGAAGGATACCTTTATGACACTGGAATGGAGAGAATTTCTTAAATAAGCACAATGCTTTACAAACCAAAGAGGAAATTGTTAAAATTATCAACTGTATTAGTCTGCTTAGGCTGCCATAGCAAAGTATCAGTGGGTACAGACTGGGTGGGTGGCTTAAATAGCAGAAATGTGTCTCACAATTCTGGAAGCTGGAAGTCTGAGATCAAGGTGTTGACGAGGTTAGTTTCTTCTGAAGCCTCTCTCCTTGCCTTGTCCGTGGTCATCTTCTCCCGGTGTCCTCACATCATCTTCCCTGTATTCCTGCCTCCAAATTTCATCTTCTTATAAAAACAGGTGTATTTGATTAAGGTCCATTCTTAAGACCTCATTTTAACTCAATTACGTCTTTAAAGATCTGATCTCTCTTATTAGAAATGAACAATTTAAACATCTATATAACTGGGCTATATTTCTGTCAAGTCTCAAACATTGTCTTCTACATTTTAGATTGTAAGATCATCATGTAATAGAAGTGTAATGGAAAGACTATTAGTGAATATACTTGCTTATAAAACACTGCATCCAGATAAATGCCAATGCACTATAAAATGATGATTTCCCCGCAAATCTTAAGTGAATACTCTATGAAGACAAGTTTCTGCTATATTGTAATTTCTAAAAAGATCTTCATTCAATCTATTTCACAATAGCCTGTAATGAGACAGTATATTCCTTCTTCCAAGCATAACATGTCAAAGTTATCAGAGGTATGCTGGGATAGACTTTAGGGAAAAGGACCCACATAGATGGATCTGAATTCTTTAAACCAAATGTTCAAATTCAAAATGCATGCATGTGTTTAAACAGACAAGCAGTATTTTTTTTTTTTTTTTTTTTTTTTTTTTGTATAAAGGGATCAGAGAATCTGAATCTGAATAACAGGCTGCCTGGCAGAGGAAGACAAATTTCATTATGACCCCTCACCATTTTGCAAAACCCAAGACTTCTGATATGGAGCTTCTACCTAGACTCAGGATTCCACAGCCTAATTGAGTTGCCAAATATTGGCCCAAAAAGAAGAGAAAAATGATACACTGTGTTCTGCTTCACCTAACGTTGCTCCAGAAAAAACATGCAGTGCAGTCTCAGGGGACATGCTTAGCCCTACAAGCCTGGGAGAGTGGCTGCCTGTACTACGGGCTGCTGGGCGAGGGTGGATAGATGACAGGAGGTGAGACCTAAGGGGGAGACACAGCCTGTCTTGAGAAATAGCATCAGATTTCTACCCTAACCTTTGCCTATTCAATAGATATTTTCTATCTTTTTAGCGTAATTCAAAAGCAATTCATGTGAAAACTGCTTTCAGAGAAGTAGGGGACATTTAAATACAGTATTTACCCTGTTAGTAACAAAGACTCTACCACCTTCACAATCTCAACATAATCCCAGAGAAGAGCTTTTTAGACTTCTAAGATCTCTCTTTCACCTATTCCAGATTTTCAGCCCAAACAGGAATGGAGCATTAGCCAAGAAAGACATATGGACAGAGACAGAGACCAACTGTGTTTCTCGTCAGGATTTTTCTAACTGTTGTGCCTTATAACACCCATCACCAGATTTATCACACTTTCAAATACCCTGCACCTTCAGTTTCTTAATAACCCTGAAAGTTCCATTCATGGTTAAGTGTTAGACATAATCATCCTAAATCACAACTGGGATAATCGTTGAGTATCAGTGGCACATAATAAACACATCCCTGAACACAGACCAGGAAAAAGTAGGAAGCCAAGTTATTCAGTAACCCAGTATAGAAATCCCTCTAAAGATGAAAAAATTTGTTTCTACTTGAAGATTAAATATACACTTTAAAGAGAATCCTATCCAACAGTCTTCACGACTTATAATTAGCTCTGAGTGTAGTTAAGAGCTAACAAATTACACAACCGTGGAACCAGGGAGGGAAACCACTTTCTCCACAACCTTCCAGGAGACACTGCTGAGCATGATAGGGTATAACACTGCTGCTCTGGCCTAGTTAGACTGACAGCATCATCAAATGCAATGAAATTTCACAAAATGTCAAAATACAGCAAGAAAACCATATCACATAATGTCACAGTAGCTCTGCATCTGAAGAAATTCTTTGCATAATTTATTGTGCATGTGCTATTGCACAGCATGATCAAAGCAAAAGGAAGAAAAAGAAGCAAGGGCCACTAGTGTGGGCCCAAACTGATCACCTGAAACACAAAGCTGTGATTTGCATAGTGATCATAGGGCTATGGATTATAGTACAACAGAGCCCTAAAACAGAGATACGAAGCTTGGGAACCATATCAGTGAAACTGTCTTTGAAGCTTAGGTTATAAGAGGGTTTATCACTTTCTATTCAAGGGGCCTCCCAGCTATTATCAATGCAACGCAGTGAGTCTGAAGCAGAGCACTGACTGGCCACAGTGAGTTAAGTATTTTCTTTTGGTCTAATAGAAAGCTGCTTTGAAAAGAAAGAGGTTTATTAAGATGCTGGAGGTTTCTTCACAGGAATATAACAATGTTTGGCTGAAATTACAGGACGTTAAATAAATGACTCAATGTGGTACCTTGAGCATCAGGCTCCATTGTTAGAGCCAGCACCCCAATCGGCTGTGACAGGGAGTGAGGATCCATGGGGCAGAAGGGAGCAGAGCCAGATGCTGAGAGATCTCAGAGTTGGAAGGAAACAGCTGACAGCAGAGCACAGACCCTGTCAGTCCAGAAGCTCAGGAGCTGTGATCTGAATTCAGCACACCGGGAGGAGGAAGCCACGCAAACCAGCTTCCCTCTCTGGCGCCTCCTGGACAGTCACCGCCAGGGAAACGCCAATGACAGCTGAAGGGAGCTGCCCACATGTGGGAAGCCAGGGAGTGCAGAGTTTTACAAGCTTGAATAGACCTTAAAAATCACCCAACTTGCACATCAGGCAAAGGAATGGCAAAGAAATTAATTGCACTGAGCTACCCAGAGGCTTATCCTTAGGATGCAGACCCCACATTTATAATCCAAGTCGTTTCTATCCCTTGCCACTCAAAGCAGATGAGCAGTATTTGGTGGAAATGCTGACTCTCAGACCTGTCTTGGGCCAAATGAACCAGGAATTATTTTGAAACATCCCCAGAAAATTCCCATGCATATGAATGTTTTGAAAGCACTTATCTACACCACAGGTTAAGTCTTCCAATCCAGCAAAGCACAGATTCTGGAGACAAACTCTGCCAGTTCACATCTCAATTCCTACACTTACTAACTGGGTGATCTAGGCAAAAGCCTTAAACTCTCTGTCTCTCAATTCCTTTTACAAATGTGAGGTTTAAGTAAACAAACGTGTAGAAAGTGCTTAGCAAGATGCCTGGCATGAAGTCAACTCAAGGTAAGTTTTAGCAATTATTGTGTTAATAATTTTATTTATAACAACTTGCAGAAAAAGCACAGCAGAAAAGTAAGTTATCAACTATTTTAGCATTATATGACTCTGTTTCAAAATATGGATTAAATTATGCAAGGCTTTTAAAGCTTGATTCAGTGACTCCCCTGTGTTTTTAAAGGATGGCACTGTCTTCTAGCTCACTGTGAAAGGCTGCATACTGTCTTGTTCTTGCTTCCTACTCCCGTCTCATCTTTGCCACAATGTCCACAGAGTTCGGGATTACCCAGCAGGGCAATTCAGCATGTTTAGGACATCCACAAAAAATGGCTACACTTCCACCCCACCCACCACAGAAATGAGAAAAGTACAGCTCTATGGATCTATTGTAATTTTGCAGTCAGAAAATCTGGACAAAAATTGATTTGACTTTTTGCATATGGGTAAGTTTTGGGTTACTTCAAAATGTAAGATCTTTTTCTAATTTTTATACATGTTATTTTTTTCCTCACCTAATTACACAAGATAGAAAAAAGTAAAACTTATTTTTAATTACATGCTTTGGGGGCATATTTACAGCATCTAATGGACTTAGATAGCTCCAACCATTGTGAACTATTCATAATTTTGCCCGGGTATTGTATTATCTCCCTTCTATGTTTCTACATGATGCACTGTCAGCCTAAAATGTCTTTCTCAATTATAGCCAGCGGCAATATCCTACAACCATGACCCACCAAGATGACACCTATGACTGCACACGTTGAGTTTATTGCTCCTCATTGCGGAAAAGGAGAGTGCACACCATGGGGAGACATGGGGCATCTAAGTTCGAATGTTAGGAAGGACTTATTATAAGATTTGGTGAATATGGGTAGGAAGGAAGGGCTTTGCTCAGGACTGAATGCAGTTAGGAAGTGAGGGTAATTCCATGATTGAGTATCTCAATAAATCTTATCAATAAGGCAGGAGAGATGGAACACGGTTAAATCTGTAACTTGTAAAGGAGCAGTTGGCTGGGCACGGTGGCTTACGCCTGCAATCCCAGCACTTTGGGAGGCTGAGGCAGGTGGATCACTTGAAGTTGGGAGTTCGAGACCAGCCTGACCAACATGGAGAAACCCCGTCTCTACTAAAATACAAAAAATTAGCCAGGCGTGGTGGCGCATGCCTGTAATCCTAGCTACCCGGCAGGCTGAGGCAGGAGAATCGCTTGAACCCCAGGAGGTGGAGGTTGCAGTGAGCCGAGATCATGCAGTTGCACTCCAGCCTGGGCAACAAGAGCGAAACTCCATTTAAAAAAAAAAAAAAAAAGGCCGGGTGCACTGGCTCACGCCTGTAATCCCAGCACTTTGGGAGGCCGAGGTGGGTGGATCACGAGGTCAGGAGATCGAGACCATCCTGCCTAACATGGTGAAACCCCGTCTCTACTAAAAATACAAAAAAATTAGCCAGGCGAGGTGGCGGGCCCCTGGGGAACCCGGGAGGCGGAGCTTGCGGTGAGCCGAGATGGCGCCACTGCACTCCAGCCTGGGAGACAGGGCGAGACTCCGTCTCAAAAAAAAAAAAAAAAGAAGGAGCAGTCATTCATATTATCTAGGATAGAGGAATATTTGACCATTTTGTGGTTTGGACAGTCTTCATGCATCTATCTGTGTTCAGACATAATTACAGAGTGCTATTGTCTTTGGCTTGATCCATCCAAGCACAGATCCATCAACATTGTCTGATGTTGATGTTGTGTAAAATTGTTCATATGCAACAGAATGTCAAGGCCCAGCTGTGTGTGCCAGGCCAATTCCTCACTCAGGGGCTAGTTTTTTCACAGGAAAACTCTTCATCATTCAAAGTTCAAAAAAGTCTCCCATAAACACCACCGACTCCTCTCCCTCTGAGTTAGGATTTGTCCTTAGGGCTCCAATTGCACACTGTGTGTGCCACTTATGGAGCTCATGTCAATCAGGCTGTCCAGTCTGTTTACTGCCCTGTCTCCCTACTACATAAGGAACTCTTGCTGGCAGGACATTTAATCTATGTTTGCTTGGTGTCTTTGTTTCCCCTTGAGATCTTTTCTCCATCCTGCTTCACTCTGCTTTCTGTCCAGAAGACTGCCCTATACGACTTACAACAACAAACTCCCATGTCCTCTGGCTTGCAGTTTGATTGCCGTGGAATGCCCTGACAGGAGGTGAGAGGAAGGGAGGAAAGGAAAGCCAGTGTATCATTCCTATTGCCTTAAGATGGATGTGTCACTCCTTGCACTTCTCAAGGGGACATTTCTACCAGACTCTCTCATTTCAGGTTTGGGTAATTGTTCTGTTCCTTCTTCCCATTAGCTCTAGGGGTGAAAACAGCAACTCTCTTCTTACTAGCCTAGGGTACTCCACCATCACACCATCCTCTCTAGAGCTATAAACCTGCCTTTGTGAACAAACCCTCCTCCAGTTCTTAACATGAGTGTGCCTTCTTTTTCCTATTGAGGATGTGACTCACACATTATGTTTCCATCTGATTATATGCCTTCTTTTCTGCCAGCTGCTGAGAATAAGACTCTGATTTCACGGGTATACATTCTAGACCTAGACAGTGAATGGCACTCATTTGACTGGATGAATATATTTATTCTTTGCATTACATCTTTCCTTTTTTTCTGTATTGGGTGTCTTGTAGGAGGGTGTCAAAGAGACTGTTGGTTGTGTATGGCAGATATTCCTGAGAAGAGTAGGGCCGGTGTGTGGAATAAGCCACTTAAGGGGAATATTCTTGGAATCAGTGGCTAGGTGTTTTCAGGGAGCAGGAAATCCCAGAAAGCATGCTCTAAATTGAATCAAAAGCTATAATTATTTCAGTCTAAATCCACTTAGCTGTATCTAATAAATTCAAAGACACTGAATATATATTACCTGAGTACATGAGGTTTAAGAAATGAATAAAGAAAGGAAGTTTTGGTCGCTTGCCTGTCAGATTGAATGGCCACATGCAGTACAACTACCATCTTCTGAAGAATTATCCCACACACATCATTCTGAAGTTGCTTTTCCAAAATGCATTTTGTAGAAAACAGCCACATTTCTTCATCAAAGAGAAAGGATTGTGCTAAGTGTTTTATTATAACATATATGACTTAAAATCCTGGGCTTGAGTGCTGACAGAACTATTTTTCCACATTTGACTAGTTTCAACAAAATAATGCCCAAACCTAGAGAGAAGGAGATACCATCATGTCCTTTCCCCCACTTATCCTTTAAAACAGTCAGAGTTGCTGCAAACAAGGAGAGATTCTACATTTAAAACCATCTCTGGGAGAGATCACTGAGGGATGACAGCTCTGGCATCTGCAGCTGAGGATGGTGGGTATCAGCACGAAGATGATTTAATTATTTCTTGATGCCAACGGAGGTTTCACCTGATTGTTTTCCAGCTGTTCCATATTAAAATAAATTGCACACATTTAAAAGAGCCAGTAAACAGGGTAGTAATGATTCATATGCTCTCATATCTTAATAGTCAACTTTGAACAGAATTATTTCAGGTATAAATAAGGCAGAAAGCACATCGAGAAATTCCACTAATAGGTTCAGAAAGTGGGGAAAAGCCTGTTTGAGAAATATATATATAATTTACATATAATTTTTATATATTAATTTATATGTATAAATTACATACGTGTGTGTGTGTGTGTGTGTGTGTGTATATATATATATATTTTTTTTTTGAGACAGTTTTGCTTGTGTCACCCAGGTTGGAGTGCAATGGTGCAATGTCAGCTCACTGCAACCTTTGCCTCTGGGTTCAAGCAGTTCTGCCTCAGCCTCCCGAGTAGCTGGGATTATAGGTGCCTGCCACCACGCCTGGCTAATTTTTGTATTTTTAGCACAGAAAGCAACGGGGTTTCACCATGTTGGCCAGGCTGGCCTTGATCTCCTGACCTCAGGTGATCTGCCCTGCTCGACCTCCCAAAGTGTTAGGATTATGGACATGAGCCACTGTGCCTGGTGGAGAATGGTATTTTTAATTATCTCTTTTATGCAAGGAAATATAACAGTTATATAAAACAGATACATTCTTTTTTTTTTTAATTTCAACTTTTATTTTAGATATAGGTGATACATATGCAGGTTTGTTACATAGGCACATTGTGTGATGTTGAGGTTTGGAGTATGGATCCTGTCACCCAGGTAGTGAGCATACTATCCAATAGGTAGTTTTTCTACCCACTCCCCCCTCTCTTGATCCCTCCTGCCTCTAATAGGCTTGATGCCAGCTGAGGTTTCACCTGATTGTTCTGCAGTGTCTGTTGTTCCCATGTTTGTGTCCACGTATGCCCAATGTTTGGCTTCCACTTATAAGTGAGAACATGTGTTATTTGGTCTTCTGTTCCTGTGTTAATTCACTTAATATTATGGCCTCCAGCTGCATCCATGTTGCTGCAAAGGACATGATTTTGTTGTTTTTTATGACTGCATAGTATTCCATGGTATATATGTACCACATTTGTCTTATCCAATCAACCATTGATGAGTACCTAGGTTAATTACATGTCTTAGCTAAAATAGCTGCATTCTGTGTTTTAAAAATATCTCAAGGCAAGATGGGAAGATATTCCCAAAAGAGGAAATTCATGGTATACCTGGAAATCTGAGATGTTCTTATAAACATCATTTCTGTTAGTATATGAAATAGGAATGGATTCTCCAAATTTCTTGGAAATGTTTAGAGAAAAGATTGAGAAATAAAAATCTAATTTTTTTCTTTTTTTCAAGACAAGTCTCGCTCTGTCGCCCAGGCTGGAGTGCAGTGGCACAATCTTGGCTCACTGCAACCTCCACCTCCCGGGTTCAAGCAATTTTCCTGCCTCCGCCTCCTAAGTAGCTGAGATTACAGGGGCATGCCACCACATCCAGCTAATTTTTGTATTTTTAGTAAAGATGGGGTTTCATCATTTGGCCAGACTGGTCTCGAACTCCTGACCTCAAGCAATTCATCCACCTTGGCCTCCCAAAGTGCTGGAATTACAGGCATGAGCCACCGTGCCTGGCCTGATTTTTTCAATACTTGATCAGTGAACTGTAGTTTCTACTCAAAGATTTAATTCAGCAAGTACAGCAATGGTGTGAATAGAAGCCTAAATGTTTAGCAAAGCAGATATATATTTAAACACACACAACAACAACAGCATGATGGCAAAATATCAGGGAGTAAATATTAAGTCCTTAAAAGAAAAATGTTTTAAACTAGATAACAATTTTAGTTGACACAACTACAGAGATAGCTTGTTTCTTGTGCAAACAACTGCTGGAAGAAGACACAATAAAACTATTTAAATCTAATATCAATTTCACTTCTAAATTATCTTTCTCTCCTTTGTTTAGATGAAGTCAGGTAATTGAATAATATCATGATTTATACAAAATGTTATTTAGCACGAGAACTACTAAAAAGATACATGAGAGAAATGAAGTGCTACTTAATAACTATCTACGGATAGATGGCTTCTCCCACTTTGGCTGCTGCACTTCGTTTCACAAGGATTTGGGGGCCCCAGTTGACCTAAGTCTTCCAAGCTGGTGTGTCAACTCCAACATGACCCTGACATATCCCTTTAACTTTTTGCCTTTTGGTTATAGTTTTTTCCTTGGCTGTATTTTTTTTTTGCATTAATTTACTTTCTTTTTATTGAAATAAGATGATGAAGGCTTTTTATTCTAATATCCATAAACTCTGACTCATGCTATAATTTTACAATAAATGTGTTTGGTGTGTGTGTCTTAAAATTGTTTTTCCAGATTATTATATTCTTTTCCTGAAATTACTCAGTTTCAATTAGTCAGTAGTTACTAAGTTAGAAAGTGTGGAAAGAAGGATTGATGGGGGTTAAAAATGTAAAACTTCAAGGGTCTGGTAACCTAAGAATACAAATTGGCAAATTATAATTGCTGAATAAGGAAGTCAATAATAAGTGCTACAGGTTTCCAGATAAGCTGCAATGAGCTGGACAGGTGGTTTTTTAAAAGTATTAAATTGATTGTTTTATGCCAAAAGAAATTACTGGGGAGAAGGTGTGGAGATGGATGACAATACTAAACCCATAACAAGCAGAAAGGACAGATACATTACATGACAGTGAGGAAGGGGATGTGGCGAGAGCAAACTACTGCTAAAGGGCAGTGGGAGATGAGACTGGAAATGTGGACACGAGGCCAATGAGCTGCTGGAGAAAGAAAGTGCAGGGGATGTCATCACAGGCTCTCAGGTGCCTATGATGTCCCTTCCAATCCTGGTTCTTCCACCTCTCAGCCTCAGTTTGCTCAACTGCAAAATGGAGATGATAACAGCAAGTAGCTTCAGAGAATTCCTGTCAGTATTGAATAGGAGAACTCCTTCCACAGTGCATACTACATATCAAGGGATCAAAAAAGCATGAATTCTTATTATTCACCACATTGGGTCTTGTTGGGTCTTGTTGTGTCACCATTAGTGAGTTCTTGCTGTACAGTGACAAGACAAATGACACATCTGGAAAACAACACCATTACCCTGTTCAGATGGAGGAGGCCACTCTTCCCACATCCCCTTTATGCAGGCTTCTCAACACAATTTAAAGTCAATCCAGCAACACAAATTTGAACTGGTCTCCTCTTACCCAGCGACTACATCCCATTATCCCCAACAGCCTCCAGGACGAAGCCTCTCACCTCTGTATTCAGCTGCAAGTTCTCAACAGTGCTCCAGTACCATCTTTTATACATGCTGAGCTTCCCAGTACAGTGAACAAGGACTTGGGTTAAGAAATACCTGGATTCAGATAGTGACTGCCACGTTACTCTTGACAAGTTATTTTCTCTGAGTTCAACTTTCTTACATTTAAAACATGTAAATAATAAAAGCATTTGTATATGCTGTTGTGAAGCTTAAATGAGATAACTGAAGCAGAACTAGCTTACCAAAAGAGAGTCAGACACAGTGGCTACACTACAAACACTTCAGAGCCCGCTTCATGCTGGGTCCCAGGCATTGTCTACTTTAATCATCATAACAATCCTACGAAAGAGATGCTGTACGAGTCTTATTTTCCCTGTGAGGAAGCTGAGGTCTAGAAGGGTTAAGTAACTTGTGGAGTCACAGATGGAGTGGGTGCAGCACTGCATCTGAACCAGGCCATCTGACTTGGCTTCATCCTCTCCTTCCCCACCTTCTGAGAACCCCAAGGAAGAAAGTGCACGCATTGAGTGTCAGTTCCCCCAGGCCCAGGGCCTCCCTGGCTTCATCGACTCATCCATGAGAATGCCTTTGGTTAACAGAAAAGCCATAATCAAGGGGAATCCCTTGTGTCGTTGTGAAGTTGTTTACTTATTATCCTGTGTTTTATCCTTAAGGTCAGAAGCTGCCAGCCATTGCTAGTAGTACAGAGAGGTCGCAAGAGTCAGGCTAAGGTCTCAGCTGTTCCCCCAACTCGTGTCTCCTTTCCATCTAGAGGAATAAATTTTGATCAAAATTACCGTTTCTAAACATGACTGCCTCCACTGTCCTAGCTGTAACCTGACAACATTTGCAATCAACTTGGCTGTATGCCTCAGCATGAGCCTTCACCATTTAGGAGCTACTTTCCTAGTTGACCCCTCACTCCCTAACAGTCCTTCCCTCAGGTTCTCTGCCAATGGTGATTTTTCCATCCTCCACACCTCCTACTTATCATCACCCGTTTCAATGTTGCTCTGCTTACTCTATCATGTATCTGGGGAACTTCCCATTTCTTTGTTCTGACAACACAAGGCCTAGCTTTTTTAAATGGCAGTTTCCACAGAACATTAATGGAACCGAAACTGTTCTCTTATATTTCTTTGAAGACCTATATCCAGCATATCACTGGGGAAAATAAGTATAACTTATTCCTGAGAACAGGGCTGAAACTTTTGTACCTTTTTTTGTAGTATGATAATCAACCACTCTCTTTTACTCCTTTCGTATATGACATATCTTAAAATATATGTTGAAACATCCATTCCCTCACCAAGTAGTGAAAAACTAGATGTTTAAAGTAGGATTCACTCTCTAACTGATCCAGGATAACATTTCATCTTTTTCCCTCTTCCATGTGCCTCCTGTACCTAGAGAGAGGGGAAGTATGATTCCGTGGGGATGATGTGTTTCTTCTCAAACACTCAGCTGAGTTGTTCTCTCTGTGATGAGGCCACACGCCTGCGCTTACCTGAATAAGTGTGACTGATCTGATTTTGCACATGGTCCTAGAGACACAGCGTGTTTTTCATATAAATAAATGTCTGACCTCTACCAAGGATATCAGAACGTCTTACATTTCCCTCACAATTCAACTTTTTTTAGGGCTGTCTCAGTAAGCAGATGGGTGACCTACATCCCTAAGTGAAAAAATCATGAAGTATTTTGAGAGTTCTACAAAGCAAACAAAACTAAAACATGATTTGGAACCAAATTATGGAAATAGCTGAAGAATCAGCCTTTATGCATGTGGCCCATTCCCCATATTCATGTTGAACTGCCATTATCAATTTTTTAATGAACTTTAATTTTCTTTAGTTTTACTTTACTTCAATTGCACCAGTTGGTAATTTGCGTTTCTGTTTTGACTCACTTTGCTTTTTACAACTGAAACAGTCATAATAGATGTTGCTGACAATCACAGAAGCTCTGCCTCAAGACATTTGGTGGTTTCAATACAACTACTTCAAGCCACACTGTGCTTATGGAAATGAACTGAGACCCCAGAGATTAATTTAATTCAGTGTAAACATTGCCAGATATAATTTGATGGATCTGTATGTCAACTTTGTTTCTCCACAGTATTTAGCTTCTGTTACCAGCATTAGCCTATTTTAGGCTAGTAAAAAAAAAAATGTGTAATTGTTAAATAACTGATCACATCACCACTGTGGCTTCCTGGAACTCAGCACTAGGCTGAGTCTGGGTTAGGTGGGAAGAGGTAGAGCTTATGGCAGAGAGGGAGACCACCACCTGCTCAGAAGACTGGACCCTCACAAATGGCACATGACCTTCAAACTCCACCAAGGTAGTACTATCTTTAAGGTAAAAATTCCATCTACCTCTGGAATTATGAGATTTCTTGCCATAACTACTTTCTCTTTGCGTAAGTTGAGTAAGCTGGTCATGAGAAGAGACTAGGGGGTCTACCCTACTGTGTGGTAGAGATTTCCAGCTCTACCACACACTAGCTGCTTGATCCTGAGCCTCGGTTTTCTTGTCTGTAAAATGCAGATAATAATATTACTATTCACATGAGATTGTGGTGAGGGTTAAATAAGTGTGAAGGCATTGAGACCAGTGCATCAATATTGTGAAGACTCAACATATGTTAGCCAGTGCCATGGTCAGTTTTATGTGTCACCTCGGCTGGGCTACAGAATCTACTTAATCAATCAAACAATAATCTAGTGCTGCTATGAATGTGTTTTTGTAGATCTACAATTAGTTGACTTTAGGTAAAAGAGATTATCCTTGATAATCTGAGTGGGCCTCATCTAATCAGTTGAAAGGCCTTATGAACAAAACTGATGACTTCCCCTGGGAAGAAGTAATTCTGCCTCCAGACTTCATTGCCAGCCCCTGCCCCAAATTTTCCAGCTGGCTGGTCTGCCCTACAGATTTTGAAATTGTCTAGCCAGAGCCCACAGTTGTATAAACCTATTCAAGTATTTGAAAAGACCAGGCATGGCGGCTCACACCTGTAATCCCAGAACTTTGGGAGGCCGAGGCAGGAGGATTGCTTGAGCCCAGGAGCTCAAGACCAGTCTGTGCAACACAGAAAAATCCTGTGTCTACAAAAAATACATAAATTAGCCAGGTGTGCCGGTGTGCACCTGTAGTCCCAGCTACTCAGGAGGCTGAGGTGGGAGGATCAATTGAACCTTGGAGGTGAAAATTGAAGTGAGTCAAGTTATCATCCAGTCTGGTTGACAGAGCAAGACTATCTTAAAAAAAGATCTTGAAAAGATGTTGCATCTCATTATTCACTAGTTATGTTCTATAAAGTTGCCATGAACACTGAATTAGTGAATACAGATCCATTGCTCCTACAGGAAATACAGGGTTAGGTTCCTGCAAGCTTCTGGTCACATTTTCATCAACTGATCAGTACACAGCTTTGTTTACGTGTTTCTGACACCTTATTTAATATCTATTTACAAAAAATAATGAATTGCACAATCTTTGAATAATTTAAAGCCAGGGGCTTTAGAAGTCATTTGCGTGATTTAGGTTCATTGGCCAATACCGTTGTAAAACAAGCCAGTAACACTGGCATTGAAAGACTTCTCCTTCACATAATTATTTTGTATAATAGCAGGTGTTTTGTTTTGTTTTGTTTTAGTTTTTGTGGGTACATAGTAGGTATATGTATTCACGGTGTACATGAGATGTTTTGATACAGGCATGCAATATATAATAAGCACATCATGGTGAATAGGTTATCCATCCCTAAAGCATTTATCCTTTGAGTTACAAACAATCCATTTTCACTCTTTCTTTTAAAATGTACAATATGGTTATTATTGACTGTAGTCACTCTGTTGTGCTATCAAATAGTAGGTCTTATTCATTATTTCTATTTTTGTATACCCACTAACCATCCCCACCTCCTCCTCCAACACCCCCACTGCCCTTGCCAGGCTTGCAGTGGAACATCACTTACACTGCCCATAGTGAATGCTTGCATAGGCATGCATTCATTTTAAAAAGTGAATGGCTGGTCGGGCACGGTGGCTCACACCTGTAATCCCAGCACTTTGGGAGGCCGAGGCAGGCTGATCATGAGGTTAGGAAATTGAGACCATCCTGGCTAACATGGTGAAACCCTGTCTCTACTAAAAATATAAAAAATTGGCTGGGTGTGGTGGCGGACACCTGTAGTCCCAACTACTCAGGAGGCTGAGGCAGGATAATGGCGTGAACCCGGAAGGTGGAGCTTGCAGTGAGCCGAGATCACGCTACTGCACTCCAGCCTGGGCAACACAGTGAGACTCTGACTCAAAAAATAAAAATAAAAAATAAAAAGTGAATGGCCAAAAGCCCATAAAGTAATCATGACCTTGCAAAAAAATTCATCCTCCAAAAATGTTACACATAAATTTATTTCACTGAGAAACAAAACAATCCAACAAAAAAATGCATCATATATAATAATCAGGACCCAGGTTTTTATTTTATCAGCAAGCTGGCTATCATTTTATAGTCCTTCAAAAATGTATTTGAGGGCTGCTTAGAAATGGAGTGTGATACAGACACATTTTACTTCCAGGTGAATAAGGGTCTTCCGAAAAGTGCTGAGCCCAAGGCCCTGGACGGGGAAATTTCACTTATCTCCACATAATGATGACTTGGATAAGAGCAGAGCATATTGTCAGTGCCTAACAGGTGTAATATGTAAGCTAAAGCCACTCAGAACCCACAGGATAAACAGAAAAATCGATTAGAACAATGCTCTTCATGTCTGTTGAGCATTTTCAGCTGTCTAAGGAGATCATGAGGGCTTCTGTCTCTAGGACTTGGGCCGCCTATAGAGTGGAATCAGGATGTGGGTTCAAATCAAGGTTTAGGTTCAAATCCTGGATCTTCCACTTTCTATCCATGCAACAACTTTGCAAATTACACAACCTCTCTGCGCTTTGCCTTTCACATGTTTAAATGTAGCAAAAAAGGCCTGCTTTGTAGGGGCATAGTGATACCCTAACAAAACATTCATCCAAAACTCTCAAGAAATAAGTAATAACATCTTAGATGCATTTGGCAGGAAGCTTATCTGACGCTTTACTCTCCCATTCCCAATTCGAGAAAAAAACTAGTCAACTTCATGAGGATTATTGTACGATAATAATAACAACAACATCAATAAATGTGTATTGAATGCTTTAAGCTGTTCTGGGCCTTTTGCTAACTATTTCTATACTTTATTCCATTTAAACCTAACATCTGCCTAAGGAGGATGTACTCCAGTATTCCCATTTTTGGAGGAGGAAATAACCTAAGTTTATAATGGAGAAAGCTGAGACTTGAACCCAGTTCTTTTTTTTTTTGAGACGGAGTCTCACTCTGTTGCCAGGTTGGAGTGCAGTGGCACAGTCTCGGCTCACTGTAACCTCTGCCTCCCAGGTTCAAGTGATTCTTCTGCCTCAGCCTCCCAAATACCTGGTACTACAGGCACCCTGCCACCACACCCGGCTAATTTTTGTATTTTTAGTAGAGACGGGGTTTCACTATGTTGGCCAGGATAATCTCGATCTCTTGATCTCGTGATCCACCCGCCTCGGCCTCCCGAAGTGCTGTGATTACAGGCATGAGCCACCACGCCCGGCCCAAACCCAGCACTTCTGACTCCAGAGGCTACCTGCCTGATCACTAGGTGATGCTAGTCCTTCATAATTAAAAATAAACGAGAGGAAATTCCAGGACCAGTTTTCAGAAAAAAAAATATTCAAGGACACCTCTTCAAATCATTACGTAAATTTTCTTATGTGAAAACTAAACATTATTTCTTACAATTTAAGTCCAAATTTTAAGAGCTTTGATCCCACAGGTTTTGTCGTATCATCTTGATCAAAGTGAATTATCTACAGTTAATAGCTGCAAACTGATGTTGAGCTGCACTTGCTGTATCACTTTTGAAAACACAGTCAACATATAAGTAGAACTTCCCAAGGAACAAGCCAGAAAAATTATATTTGTCTTGCATCTGTTTATTTTCATTGCCAAGTAGATAAATAATCATCTGCTCTAGTATAAGTTTTATCAGCTGCCTGAATGCAACAAGAATGAGTTAAATTCCAAGCCAAACCATGTAATTAGTTGAGTCAGGTACACAAGAATAATCCAGACAGAAGTGGGCTTAATAAATGGTTTTTATTTAATTTTCACTGACAGAGTCACTAATGAAATACATTTTCTACTCTCTTCCTCCCTTCTTCAAGGAAATTCAGATATGCCTTTATCAGCATTAACTAGCTGCTATTCACTATTATAATAAAATTATCAAAACCAAGTATATCAGGCTTTGAAAATGAAGTTATGAATGTTTAATGCCTTTATAATTAGAAGAAAACAAGACATTGGTGCCAATGCGTTCATTTTATTCCTGATTACCAATTTTGCAGGGATGTATTTCTCCTCTTCTGACCAATGTCTCAAATCTTACTGGCCAGTAGACAGCTCTCATTTTACCCAGCTACATCCAAATAGAAGCGTTCAGAAATGATGATATTATTTAGAAGCTAAAAATCAAATTATACACTTATCATATTGAACAAGTTTGAAGGTTTTCATGAATTGGTGTGTTCGTTGGAAGAAAATTAATTGTTTAGACGCATAATTCAATTAATAGGTATGAGTAATGGCATAGTTTCTTCATTTTGTGGAATAGAAAAGCAACTGCACCCTGAAAGCTCTTGACACCATTTTTTAAATATTAAAATTATCTCAGGCTATGAACAAATATAAGGAAAATTTTAGGTGATAATCAATATTGAGCTTTCACAAATATGTGGCATTCGATTATGGTAAAAATATGGAAACTATTGCTCTGTCATTCTCAAAAAAGTTACCATTACATGACTTGAATATTTTTAATTTTCACGTTTAAACCATATGTTTCTTTGGGATTTATGATCACTTTTGGCTACATAGGTATCTAAATCAAAGATGACCATGCCACTGCACTTGTTGCCAGAGACAGGAATCCCCTTGGATCATGCTCAATATTGTCCATGACAGAGTTCCTCATTCTGCCCACCACTCCTATCCTGAACACTTTGGTGTTACGCTCACACATTTCACGGGTGCATACTCCTCATGTTGTTTGTGCTATGCTTTCTGCCTCGAGACTTTCCCACCTTTCTTCAGTTCACTGTCTCTTAAGAGTCAGCTCCAGCTAAACTTCTCAAGTTGGGTAAGATGCTCTGTCGTGTGGTTCCATAGCACTTTGTGCATACTTCCATTATTGCACTTTTTCTTTACATGGATTTCCAACTAGGGTGTGAACAATACTTAACGCATCCGGGACCAATCAGTCTTTTCTCTGAGAACGTGGAATCAGGACACAGAAATTCTATTTCATCTTTTTTGGAGACTCAATCTGAGAGGTCTTGAAAAGCTGGGATGGAAGTGACTTTACACTTACCAAATTAGGGAAAGCCAGTCTTTGAAGAGAGGAGGAAAGAAAGACAACATGGACTAAAAGCAAAAAGAAGCCACAGTCCATCAAAAGGTGAAAAATAAATCAGTTTGACATTACCATTTGCTGTGTCCGGAAACTAAGATTACATACCCACCCTTGGTTTCTATGAGATTCTCATGTTTCCTTCCAATAAAGTCTCCATTTTTGCTTAAACAATTTTGAAAGCATTTTACTTTCTAACAAGCAAATGATCCCTAAAGATATTATATGCAGAAAGTGATAGTGTATGTCTGATAACTGAATGAATCAATGAGTGCCTTTTAATGTATTAGATCAGAAGGGGGATTCCTTCTCAGCCCCTAATACCCAGCAGATCTTCAAACTTTTTACCTGTCATTGAAAAAATAACAATTTTTAAAAGAAGAAAAATGGCAGTGCAGTTTCATGGAAGCTGGATATAGAAGGAACTTAGAAGGTATGCAAAAACATCTACCTCCTCAAACTGCCACCACTTTAGAGTTCATAATCATCCTGCATCATAATAGAGCTCAGGTTTCCTGGCACACAAGCCATTTTTTTCTCTCCCAACTAACGTGCTTTCTTATACCTTTAATTGAAGCACAACCAGGGAAACCTCTGTGCTGTGACATTAGCTTTCAGATGAGCAAAACCAGAGTGGTTCTACATCCTGTAGTTTTTGAAAAAGTAGCAATGAGGGTCAATGATAAGAGTTCAGATCTTTAAGACATTCTATTCTCTTTGTATTCAACCATGATAACACCTGTACCTTCTGATTAAAGGATCAGAAGGCCTCTCAATCTCAGCCTTTCTAAGTGTTTCTCCATCATTTAGAATTATAAATTAGAGTGGTTTAATGAAGCATTATTGGAGAGAAATAAACTGCCTTGGGGATAAGATTTTGCGTAAAAACAAAATTACAGTTATCAAATTAAATCCTATGAAACTACTAATGACACTCGTCACAGACTTATAAAAGATGATTTTAAAATTCATATAGAAACAAAAATGTCTGATATAGCCAAGGCAATCCTAAGCAAAAAGAACAAAGCTGGAGGCATCACCTTACTGACTTCAAACTATAATACATTGAATACATGTGGCTACAGTAACTGAAACAGCAGGGTACTGGAACAAAAACAGACACATATACCAATGGAGCAGAATACAGAGCCCAGAAGTAATGCTGCATACCTACAACCATCCGATCTTAGACAAAATTGACAAAAAAGCAAAATAAAACACAAAAAACAAACAAACAAACAAAAACAGGCAATGGCAAAAGCACTCCCTATTCAATAAATGGTGCTGGGATGTCTGGCTAACTGTATGCAGAAGATTGAAACTAGACCCCTTCCTTACACCATATAGAAAATTGACTCAAAGTGGATTAAAGACAAACCTAAAACCCAAACTATAAAAACTCTGGAAGATAACCTAGGAAATATCACCCTGGACATAGGACCTGGCAAAGACTTCATGATGAAGATGCCAAAAGCAATTGTAACAAAAATCAAAGTTGACAAATGGGACCTAATTACACGACAGAACTTCTGCACAGAAATATAAACTATCAGCAAAGTAAACATCCTACAGAATGGGAGAAAATATTTGCAAACTATACATCTGACAAAGGTCTAATATCCAGCATCTATCAAGAACTTAAACAAATGTATGAGCAAAAAAACCACAACCCTATTAAAAAGTGGATAAAGGACAAGAAAGGACACTTTTCAAAAGAAGACATACAAAAGGTCAACGAGTATATGAAAAAATGCTTAACATCACTCATGATTAGAGAAATGCAAATGAAAACCACAATGAGATACCATCTCACACCACTCAAAGTGGCTATTAAAAAGTCAAAAAACAACAGATGCTGGCGAGATTGTGGTCAAAAGGGAACACTTGTATACTGCTGGTGGGAATGTAAATCAGTTCAGCCATTGTGGAAAGCAGTTTGGCAATTTCTCAAAGAATTTAACAGAATTATCATTTGACCCATCAATCCCATTATTGGATATATACCAAAAGGAGTATAAATAGTTCTACCATAAAGACAAATGAATGTGTATGTTCACTGCAGCACTATTCACGATAGCAAAGATATGGAATAAGCTTAAGTGTTCATCAATGGTAGACTGGATAAAGAAAATGTGATACATATACACCATGGAATACTATGCAGCCATAAAAAAGAATGAAATCATCCGCTTTGTTTGCAGCATCATGGTTGAAGCTTGAGGCCATTACCCCAAGTGAAATAATGCAGGAACAGAAAACCAAATACTACATATTCTCACTTACAAGTGGAAGCTAAACATTGAGTACATATGTACACAAAGAAGGGAACAACAGTTATCAGGTCTACTTGAGGGTGGAGGCTGACAGGAGGATAAGGATCGAAAACTGCCTATCGGGTACTATTCTTATTGCCTGAGTGTTTTCATGATCTGTACACCAAATCCACATGACACACAATTTACATATATAACAAACCTGAATATGCACCCCACAAATCTAAAGGTCTTTTTAAAAAACATTTCGAACCAAAAATATATACATTCCTCATACTTGTTCCTCATGCAGATCATAATTTCTTTCACAATTAGTCACAAATAAAAATTACTTAAAGGTAAACGCAAAACAAAAAATAAAAATCTATGATAAATAATTAATTGTCAGTTACATAAAGCTCGATGATCAATAACTAAAATGCATTGATTGTCCATTAAATTCAGAGAGACGCCTGATCCTAACACTGGCATTATCCTTCCACTCACCCAACTCTAAATGGTTGTTTGGATTTGTTTTGCTTCTTTTTCAAATTCTAATAAATCAATTGCCTCCATCTCCTAGAAATCCAGATTTATGTTCTCTTTAAATATTTCACCAGTACTTTGGAGGTTAAATTTTTAAGGGCAAATATTTAATGTGGATCTCCCCATGCAGACAGCTGCTTAGAATGATTTCAAAATAAATGTGCATTTTATAGATTATATATAAATAAAGATAACTATGACTTGCATAAACAGTATTAGTATTTGTAAATTCTAGCTATAAAAATATCTTCCTCTCTCAAAATAAGGTTCATCTACCTAAAAATGGGTAAACTGTGTCTTTGTTGATTTCTTGCATTTCAACTTAATGATTTGCTTATTTAACTAATGCTGTTTTATTCAGCAGAGACTTTGGAAATGTCAAACAGGATATTTTTTTCAAGCTGTTAGTCACAGAAAAATAAATAATAAACACAAGCAGGTATTTTCAATCAATTCTCATCTGTTGAATAATTACAACCTTCTGTGAGGATTTAGCATTAGCACAAGCTTCCCATGCACATTCTAAATACTGAACTTCGTAACATTACCCCAGAATACTTTTCTTTTCGTTATCTATTTCTTTATACTCTGTGTTTTCCCTTTCAAATGTTGTAAGCTCATAGAAAGAGTAAAATATCTTATATCATAAACATGTCAAACCAAGAGTATACTATTTTCCTTACTTAAATCAATAAATAGAGCAAGAAGAAACATTGTAGAAAGAAAAGGTTCTTAACAATTCTTCAATGTTGATTTGACACAAAACAAACATGGGGAAATCCTAGCACTACGACTTATAAGCTGACTTTGTGTACCAGGTTGTTTGTTTTAATCCTCTTTTTTTTTTTTTTTTTTTTTTTTTTTTTGAGACGGAGTCTTGCTCTGTCACCCAGGCTGGAGTGCAGTGGCGCGATCTCGGCTCACTGCAAGCTCCTCCTCCCGGATTCAAGCGATTCTCCTGCCTCAGCCTCCCCAGTAGCTGGGACTACAGGTGTCGGGGGCGCACGGCAACATATTCAAGCTTATGTACATGACATTTGAGTTCCATGCATGGAAAAATACTGAGGCACTGTGTGTATGTTATTTGTACATGAGAATGTAACTCCTTGACCCTGAAAACAGGACAAGGAGCGGAGTGTGTGATAAGGAACGCTGAAAACTGTCTCCTGAGAATGCGGTTTGAGTGTTTTTACGAGGCCGCAGGTGTCTCAGGACCCGACCTCAAAAAGCTATCTAGTGGATGTTTGTAGTTTAACAAGTCCTTTCAATAAATACTTGGAGGACGGATTCTGGGGTGGCACTCTCTCAGAAGAGCTGTCCCCCTCCCCACTCAGCTGGAATTGTCTGAGAACTCGTTCTTGGCGTTCACTGCAAGCTACAAGCTTTGCAACAGGTGTGCGCCACCACGCCCAACTAATTTTTGTATTTTTAGTAGAGTTTCACCATGTTGGCCAAGATGGTCTCGATCTCCTGACCGCGTGATCCGCCCACCTCGGCCTCCCAAAGTGCTGGGATTTCAGGCGTGGGCCACAGCCGGTGCCCCGCCAATCCTTCTTATATACTATCTCCTTTATTCCTCAAAACAACCCTAAGGTGTAGGTACTAAAATTTTTGGTATTGTACACGTGAGGAACTTGACACACAAAAAGTTTAATCAACTCTCCCTAGATCACGTATCTGGTAAATGGTGGTGCAGAATAAAAACCCAGGTATTCAAGCATGAGTGAGTCCATGCTCTTAAACACTCTGAGTACTGCCTACTCCTTAGGCTCTTGTAAAAAAAAAAAAAAATTAAATTAAATTAAAAAATAAATACAGTTGACCCTTGGATGACTTGGATTTGAACTGCGTGGGTCCACTTCTAGGTGAATTTTCTTTTACCTCTGCTACCCAGAGACAGCAAGACCAACCCCTCCTCTTCCTTCTCCTCCTCAGCCTACTCAGCATGAAGATGATGAGAATGAAGACCTTTATGACGCTCCACTTACACTTAATGCATAGTAAATATATTTTCTCTTCCTTAAGATTTTCTTAATAACATTTTCTTGTCTCTAGCTTATTAAAAGGTAAGAATACAGCTTGGGAGGCCAAGGCCGGCAGATCATGAGGTCAGGAGATCGAGACTAACTAACGCAGTGAAACCCTGTCTCTACTAAAAATACAAAAAAATTAGCCAGGCCTAGAGGTGCATTGTAGTCCCAGCTGTAGCCTGTAGTCCTAGCTACTTGGGAGGCTGAGGCAAGAGAATCACTTAAACCTGGGAGGCGGAGGTTGCAGTGAGCTGAGATTGCACCACTACACTCAAGCATGGGCAACAGAGTGAGGAAAAAAAAAGAGAGAGAGAGAATACAGTATGTATTAATAATACATATACAAAATATGTGTTCAGTATGGCTTCTGGCCATTAGTAGGCTATTAGTAGCTAAGTTTTTGGAAAGTCAAAAGTTATACATGGACTGCCAACCATGCAGAGAGTGGGGATCATTTCCCCTCATCCCTGTGTTGTTTAAGGGTGGACTGTATATGTCAAACCATCAGCATAGCTTCTGACCCTTAGTAAGCACCCAGTCCAGGGTAGCTATGGTGGCCGCCATCATGGTTATAGGTTGATAATTATGATAGTTAATTATAATTCTTGTTACTGGATTACAAAATAATTTTTATATTTTAATTCACTTTTATATCCACAATCTCATTTTCTGTCTGCTGAAAAAGAATGGCCCTTCTTGTGATTTTTTTTAAATTGCTTCAAGCATGTGTTATTTTTGGCATTCTGTCACAAGCCCTCTACAAATATAATATCAGTCAATGGTCAAAGAATGTGATACCTAATTTTTAGGAAAACAAAAACAGTGGATTATTTTAACAAAGTAATTTTGTACTACAAGCATTTGCTTCCTGATCTAGAATTATATTAGTATGAGAAAACTATATCTCCTGAGTTTTTACAATATAAAGATAAACTAAGATTGTTTTCATTACAGTCACAACTTTTCAGCAGAAAGAAGAAATAAGGGGAGGAGAAAGAGACACACTCACAGAAGCTAAACAAATTATAAAATACAAATTGCTAAGTTGTATTTTGCAAAAAGATGGAAAGATTTTTTATGATCTTGAAATCACAGCTTTTAATAAAAGATTGAGAATTCCAAATAGTAAGCATTTAGCTGATGGAAAAGCTTGAAGCCTAGGTTATTCCACCAAGAAGCTATTCTGACACTGATGGAATTGCATGTCAAGCAGAAATGCCTACATTCCAGTAGTGTCTTTTTAAATATATGCTCCTGAACATATATTAGAAAGTGGATGCCTAACTTGGATCATTTTCAACTGAGAACAGAATGAATTTATCTTCCTTTGTCTGAAAATCATATGGGTGTTGAAAATTGCCAAGCTCCAATATTCAGTCAACATTAAGCAAAATGAACCAAGGATAGTAATAGCTAGAACCATTCCCAAATGCTACCCATAAATTAAAGAAATTTTTGTCTCGTTAGCATGTGATTTACTTGGAAAACTTTTAGTGCTAATTTCTGATGGATGCCAAAAGTCATTTTATTGAAACGAAGCATTTTAGTGTTGAGTTCAGTTCCAGTACCAACACTGTTTCCAAAAAGCTTTCAGATGAACACTTCAACATAATTCTTGTTTTACTACATATTCTGGGGACTCAATTAGAAAGAATGACAACATTCCTGCATTCTTTGGATTTCATTATAAAGGAATTTGTGTGTCCAACTTGGGTAAATCAACCAACCCACAAAGCACTGGAAGCAGGGCTCTTTAGGGCTAAACCCTTTCCCCTGATGATAATCGTCAAAGGAAGTTATCTCATAACTAAGAAAGCTAGCAATACCAGTCTAATACAGGTTTTATAAATTTCCTAATGGCTTTCATCATTTTTGTTTCTATCATACAATAAGGTCATCTGGGTACGATCCTAGTTAAATATTTCCTTCCCTACTTAAGAACATTTTCCTGGGCATCAGTAATCACCCAAATCCCTCCCCAGTGCCTTTATATACACTAAAAATGTCTCTGTCTCAAGGTACTAAGTGCTAACAAAGACTATAGACAGCTCATTTTATTTAAAATAATAAAATTATAAATAATATAAAATTTTGTGCATTGGATAAAGATTGGAAAAGCCCATAGAGAGATCTGAATTGTTGAATGAAAATGGTAAAATGTATTATGAAAGGTGTTCTGAAAAATTATATATATATATATATATACACACACTCATACATTTTTCAAGACAAGGTCTTGTTCTGTTGCCCAGACTAGAGTGCAGTGGCAGGATCATAGCTGCCTAGGAACTCCTAGGCTCAAGCAATCCTCTGGCCTCAGCCTCCCTCTCAAGTAGCTAGAAATACAGGGAAGGGTGCCTATCTAATTTTTTAAAATTATTTTTTGTAGATACGGGGTCTTGCTACATTGCGCAGGCTGGTCTTGAACTCTTGGCCTCAAGTGATCCTCCCACCTCAGCCTCCCAAAGTGTTGAGATTACAGGTGTGAGTCACTGTACCTGGCAGAATACATGATTCTTAAAATAATCAGGTTATACTGACATCCAAAGAGTGACAGCTTTCCTGAGAATAAATGGACACACAAATTTGCCTCTGGCACAGTAATGGAGGAAGAGACCACGATTATAAAAGTAAGAAAGAAAAAAAGAGATGAAATTGTAACAAATTTTCATATGCTGAGTGTGGACTAGTCTGTCAGTTGGTAATCTCTGGGAGCTCCAGAATTAGAGGGCCTATTCATTCATCAACTTTTTCCCAGGAGTCTATCAAATGCTCACAAGATGAAGCAGAGATGGTGCCTGGAATAGCCCCCTTTCAATGGGACATGGACACTAAACCCATCTTACATAAAGTAAAATCAGGAAGATAGTGGGGATAGAGTAGGAAACTCTCCTGCCCCTGGTCTCCAATAAAGGTACACCAGGGTGGAGGGAGGGCTAGCAGCAAAAGCCACCTGCAGCTGAGTGAGGGATGGGAAAGCTGCTTGAACCCAGGGTCCCAAACCGATATTAATAAAAAGAGAGGCCTGCCACTACTGGGAGAATGGTTGTACACTTGCCCTCACTCAAGAGCGCCTTCCAAGATCCTTCATTCATAGAAGGCAGACTACGGCTGTGGGGGATGAGGAGGGTGTGTAGTGAGGTCAGAAGTCTGAAGCACTCAGAAAGTGCACCTCCTGAGGAGTGCCTCTGCCCTGCTGCCAACTCTCTGGGAAGTGAGGAGCGCTTCTGCCTGGCCGCTGTGCAACCTTCCAAGTGTGAAGTGACAGCCTTGTGTGGGATCTTTTCTGTCTTCTCCAAGTTTGCATTTTCGACATTAAAGTTTACTTTTTAGTTAGAAAGAAAGAAAAAGAAAGAAAGAAAGAAAGAAAGAAAGAAAGAAAGAAAGAAAGAAAGAAAGAAAGAAAGAAAGAAAGGGCACCCCCCAAAAGCAGGTGAGCAAGGCCTTCCTAAGACTGAGGCTAATTAGAGAGAAACAAGAGAACCGTGAATCTCCACCAAATAATATGCAATAGCAATCCACTGCTTGGGATGGAACAAGACCATGCAACAACAACAAAAAAAAAAAACAAAACAAAACAACAACAACAACAAAACACATGCAGCTCAGGCATACAGGGCCAGCAGAGAGCTGAGAGCAGAACAGAAACACTGAAAAGAGCCCTGCAGTAATCCAGACCTCACTCTAAGCACAAAGCAGCAGCAGCAGCAGCCACTGTTGAGGAATTTGAAGACTGGTGCACTGAGGGTAACTACAGCAGCAGCAACAACAAACCCAGCTAACCACTGATAACAACTGAGGGACTTCCAGAAGAAGCAGTGTGCTCATTTCAGCTGTCAGTAGTGCACATCTCCATGTTTACTACTCTTTTACGTAAAATATCCAACATTCAATGAAAAATAGTGATATACAAAAAAGAGGTATATATTCAAATAATAAACCAGTCAACACAACCTGACCCAGAAATGACTGAGATGTTGAAACTATCAATCAGTCAGCAACTTTAAAATAACTATGACTTATGCGTTAAATGATTTAGTGTAAAAGGTGGACAACATGTCTTAATAAATGGGAAATTTCATCAGAGATGAAATCTCTAAAAAAGATTCAAATAGAAAATCCAGTATATAGATAATAGAGAATTCTTTACAGGCTTATCAGCAGACCGGACACAATAGAGAAAAGAATCAGTGAACTTGAAGATAGGCTGATAGAAATTATCCAAACTCAACCACAAAGAAAAATAGTAAGGAAAAAAGAACAGATTATCCCAAAGATGTGAGGCTATCAAATGGTCTTACATACATATACTTGGAACACCAGACAACATATAGAAAGGGGGGGACAGGACAGAAAGAGTATCTGAAGAGATTAGCTTCAAAATTAATGAAAGAAAACAAAACAGATCCAAGAAGTTCAGAGACTCTAAGCAGTATAAATACCAAGCAAAGCACATCATAATCAAACTGCTAAAACCATACATAAAGGGAAAATCTTGAAGGTAACCAGAGGAAAAAAAAAAAAATTCCAGCAGAGGCACAAACACTGCCTCTATCTAAGATAGGAATTAGCACAAATTTCTTATTAGAAATCATGCAAGCAATAGACAATGGAATAACATCATGAAATAATTGAAAGGAAAAAATTCCGTCAAGCCAGAATTCTGTTTCTAGTGAACATAGCTTTCTAAAATGAGGGTGAAATGAAGACTTTTTTCAGACAAACAAAGTCTGAGAGCAATTATTTGCCAGTAGTCCTGCATGACGAGCAATGCTAAAGAGGTTCTTTAGGCAGAACGAATGTGGTATAAGATAGAAATTTCTATTTACACAAAGAAAGAAAGGGTACAGGAAAACAAAAAATGTGGATAAATATAAAATACATTTTTCCTAATTTTAATATCTTTAAAAGATGATTGTCTAAAGTCAAAATAGGTACAGTATCTTTTGTAAAATATATGAGAACAGTAGGACAAAGGATAAGAGAGAAAGGAAATGGAAATACATGATAGTAAGATGCTTACAATATGGGGAGGGCCATAATATTATGGAATCTGAACTGTGGTAAGATAAAGATGTGTAATGCAATAGTTAAAAAGGAGACTAACTAACAAACTGATATAGTATGGATACTTGTCCCCTCCAAAGATCATGCCAAAATGCGATCCCCAGTGTTGGAGCTGGGGCCTGGTGGGAGGGGTTTGGGTCATGGAGTGAATCCCTCTTGAAAGACTTGATGCCACCCCCATGGCAATGAGTGAGTTATTGCTCTGTTAGTTCATGCAAAAGCTGGTTGTTTAAAAGAATCTGGCATTCCTCTTGCTTCCTCTGTCATCGTGGGACATGTCTGCTCCCCTTTCACCTTACTCCATGAGTAAAAGCTTCCTGAGACCTCACCGGAAGCCAAGCAGATGCTGGTGCCATGCTTGTACAGCCTGCAGAACCATAAACTCAATATATCTCTTTTCTTTATAAATTATCCAGCCTCCAGTATTTCTTCAGAGCAACACAAAGCAGACAAATACATAAACCAATAGGGGAGATGAAATAGAATCATAAAGAATTCAAAAGAAGACAATAAAGGGGAACAAATGAACAGAGAACAAATAGGGCAAATAGAAGATAACTAGGAGGATGGAATGGCAAAATTAAATATAAATATATCAACAAAGACATCGATAGTATAAACACTTCAATTAAAAGGCAAAGATTGTCAGATTGGATGAGAAAAAGCAAGACCCAATTGTGTGCTATGTAAAGGAAACCCACTTTAATATAAGACATAGATAAAAGAATGGAAAATATATACCATGCAAATACTAATCAAATGAAAGCTGGAGTGGTAATATTAATAGCAGAACATTCCTTAATGTTCTGAATAACGAACACTACTGGTGAAAAAGAGGGGCATTTCATAATCACACAGGAGTTAATTCATCCAGAGGACATGATAATTCTAAACGTATACACATCTTATTACAGAGTTCAAACACACAAATAATAAGTGATGTGACGGTAGTTTGGTCGATTGGTTTGGTCTGTGCAACTTCTCAATTGCTGTGACAAACTGACTGCACCCTTGGCGCCCATCACCATCACCACCTTCCTGCTTCCCCAAGTTAAGTGATAATGGTCTTGACATAGCCATCAGAAAATCTACAACTAAAGACAGATATTTTTACCTCCCAAGAGGAGAAAAATTTTCATAGAAACATGTGTCCCTGGATGTCTTTAAACAAGGAAATTTTGAATGAAACTGAATGAGAGGAAGTGCCACGAAATTAGTAGCAACACAGATAGAACTGTGTCGGGAAGGGATAAAACTTCAAAAATCAGAAATTCGATCTACTTTTATGACACTGAGTTCTATGAACATTTACTTATTAAGTAGGCTTAAATTTGTATCAAGAGACTTTAAAATGGAGGGATTAATCTGTTAAGCAAACACGAATCCACAGATATCACTTATCTGGTGGCTATCTTGTCCGTGGAAAATCATTATTTAACTTCACACCTATGCATTTCATTATTTCATTCTCATAGGCAGCAACTGAATGATGTCAGAAACTTCTCATAGGAATTCAGTCAACAAGGAAAAGTGCTTACAATAAGGGAAGGAAAAATAATGGTTAACAACAATTTCCTTCAGAAGAAAATGTCATTATTTATTAATAATATATTATTTAGTCACAGATTTTTTTGTTACAAATTGCACCACCCTAGCTCATCTAATTTTTCTTGTAACCAATATGATGCCATTAATAATAGTCTGAAATATTATTGGTTTCGGGTTAAACACTTGTATTAATTCCTTCTTGCGTGCTATAAAGAAATACCTGAAACTCAGTAATTTATAAAGAAAAGAGGTTGAATTGGCTCACAAATCTGCAGGCTGTCCAGGGCAGCTTCTGCTTCTGGGGAGGCTTCAGGAAGCTTCCAATCATGGCAGAAGGGGAGAGGAAAGCAGGCATGTCTCACGTGGCTGAAGTAGGAGCAAGAGAGAGAGAGGGGAGGTGCTGCACACTTGTAAACAGCCAGATCTTGTGAGAACTCTATCATGAGAACAGCACCAAAAAGGGAAATCCACCGATGATCCAGTCACCACCCACCAGGCGTCACCTCCAACATTGGGGATTACAATTTGACATGAGATTTGAGCAGGAAAACAGATCCAAACCATATCAACACTCTCATATGGATTAAAGCCTTAACATTCCACTTCAGGAGGTTAAACCAATGAGGATCCTTTATACAGTGTTTTCTACTTTGAGGAGGAAGAATAAAGCATAAGGTATATGAAAATAAAATACTAAATTGACATTTGCGTGTAGGTACTCATTCCAACAGTGTTATCCGAAATATTTGTATGTATGCCTCCTCATCTCCCTTAATTTTATATACCTTACAATTTCACTTTAGTGCCAAACATGAGATTGTTCTCTAAACCCAGCCCTGTCTCAGTAACTTGATTTGCATGGTTTTGTGTAAGGTGATTAAAATAAGTAAGACTTTTGAGATTTGCTGAATGAAAATCTAACCAATGTTTCACACACAAAGGCCAGCAATAAGCCCATTTTAAGTAAAAACGTCATGATCATCAATCAGCTAAGTTCCATGAGAGCAGTATTTTGTTGCATTGCTCTATCTACCCAGCTACTAAACTGAAGCCTGACACATAACAGACACTCCACAAATATTGTTAAATGAGAGAATGTGAAAGACCCTGCAACATAGAAAAATAAATATCCATGAACTCACTGAGCCAAGAACCGTCTGAATGCATCCTGTGATGACTGTCATAGAAGTGTGAAACACATATACAAAAATCAAGAATAAAGAAAATAAAGATAGGGCTTCATATAGAAATCCCTTAGCCTAGGATGTCAAAAGAAAACATTGTGTGGATTAATTTGACATATTGGTAGGATGGGCAAAGAGTATTTAAATACAAGACATTTCTCAGGGAAAAGGTAATAATAACAAATTAAACGTCTTTCAGAGCTCCGCACACCCATAGTCCAGGGTTTCTAGCATAGTCAATTCTACTTTTAAGTCAATCACTACAAAGAAAATAAAATTAGTAAACTAAATAAATGAAATAAATAGAAAAGAATTTTCCTCATGTTTGTTGATATCTGTAAACCATATTTTATTTACCTAATAATGTGTTTAGCCAGATCTGTGTCCACTTCAGAGTAATGAGCTCAATATAATTTCACCCTAGGGTTTTGCTCAGAAACAGGTCTCACAAATCAACTTAACAGCAACAAAAATAGCAGAAAAAAAGCCCTTACATCTCTTCGTCACATCATTCCCAAACTGTGTATCTCAGAATCTCGGATCCACCATTTCTCACAATGCATTCATGCTTTACTATAGACTGAATTGAGATTCCCCCAAATTCGTATGTTGAAGCCCTAACTTTTCCAGTGTGATGGTGTTTGGAGATGGGGCTTTTGGAAGGGAATCAGGTTTAGATGAGGTCATGAAGGTGGAGCCCTCACAATGCAATTAGTGCTCCTAAAAAAAAGAGACAACAGGAGCTTGCCCCTCTCTCTCTCTCTTTCTCTCTCTCTCTCTCTCAGGAGAGTACATGGAGAAGGAAGCCATCTGTAAGCCAGGAAAGAGCTCTCATAGAGGAACCAAATGGACAAACACCTTAATCTTAGACTTCCCAGATGCCAGAACTGTGAGAAACAAGTTCCTGCTGCTTTAGACTCTTGGTTTACAATATTTTACTATGGCAGCCCAAGCTGACTAAGCCATACTTTCAGGAACATAATAGGAATAATAACAAAGCAGAGATAACAATGCTACAGTCCCACTATTGAATGGTTAGCCCTGTATTAAGGGTTTGAATAAGCACTGTCACATTTAGTTGTTGCACCCTCTCCTGGAAAAAGTGTCATTGTTATTGTGAACTTAAACATGAAGAAATTGAGGCTCCAAGAAGTTAAAAAAATGCCCAAGAAATATGAGAGTCATGATTTAAACCAGGGCCTGCTGACTATAGAATCAGAGATCTTAAGTCCTAAACTGTATCACTCTTCAGACTTTTTACTAAGCTCAATTAATCCACCTCCTGATACAAAAAAAAAAAGATTCCAACATTTTCATGAATACTTTGATATTTACATGCAAAATTATGAATGCTTCTCTTCATAAGAAGGAAGGTGCCCTCCTTACCCACAAATGTGACAACCTTGAGAACCTCTGTCCCAGTTTCAACAGTGCTACCTATTGCACTCTAATTATCCCACTCTCTGAAATTGCTAGTGCTTGGGGATAAACAGGAAAATGACCTCTAAAGTCCACCACCTGACTCCTCACCTAAACTAACTCCTAGCCAGGACTCTGAATTCCACCCTCCCTAATGTATGGCCTAATGATTAAAAGTACATGTTCCAGACACACACAAAAATGCTACCACTTATTCGCTTTGGATCCTCAGTTAGTGGTTTAACCTTTTGGATCCTCAGTTACCTCATATGTAAAATGAGATCTATGCTATCTGTCCCAAAGGGCCATTGTGCTGGTTACATAAGAAAAGATACTTAAGTGTCTCGAATACCCCCAGCATTTAAGAAGCCATACCACATGTTTGTTCAAGAAATATTAATCATATTGGTCACATATCCCTGTTGCATGTTCTTATCTTGCATGCTTTTTTATGGCAGTCATTATAATTGTAATCAAGTTTAAAAGTGCCCTTTTATGCGATTCTGTCTCTCCACTAGATTATGAGCTCTTCAACAACAGGAACCACACCTGTTTGATTCTCAGCTATATCCTTAATATTGGAAGACTGTCATGCACAAAATAAGTACATGCCGAATGGATAGCTGAGGGAAGAATGAGTGAATGAGTGTTCCCACTTATGCAGAGATGGTGCATGTGAGGGCTGAAAGTTTCTTAAAGAGTGCAGAATTGGAAAATGAGCTTTGAGCCTTTTAAGCTACCTCTCAGCAAAGGAATTCCTTCCACAGACTTGGAAGCTTGTTAGGATGAAGCTTTGAAAAAAGAAGCCTAGCTCTCTAGAGATGGGATGAAAAAGAGAAAAAGTGTAAGCGACATTGGCTGGAGAGTCACAAGACCACGAGAAACAGTAAGTCATTGATGAAATTAAAATAGCTGGACCAGGCAAGAGAGCGTTGGTAGTCGTCACATCCATTGTTGTCAGTGAGCAAAGCAGAAGGGAGTTAGGAGGCAGCTTTGTTTGGTTAAGTTAAAAGACTTTAGTTTTTAGAGAAGTTTTAGGTTCACAGGAAAATTGAAAGGAAGATACAGAAAGTTCTCAAATACCCGCTTCCCCCTCAAAACACAGCCTAGGAGGCAACTTCTGAGTTCATGTGAGAAGATGCCTTTGAGAAGAGGAAAGCTTGGTCTCTGATAAGTAAAACTGGCCTACCAATTTCTATATTGTGTTATAACTGTTTCATTGGTTAAGAGGAAATAAATGAAAGAAAATCTAATATGTGCCCAAGGGAGGTGCTCAGACTCATGGCATTTGGGTACTGGGGCATTTGGCATAAAATCCATGATTGAGATGAACTTGGGTTATAGTGATAACTGCACTCTGCCTTTTACATGTGACTCCTTTGTGAGGGATTTACAAAGAACTAACAGAGCAGCAGGCTCTATTAAATGATCTCCAATTATCAGCTTCACAGGAAGGAAGGTGATTAAAATTTAATGACATATCCCAGCTTGTTGCCGTTCAATAGAGCTGCTGTCATCTTCCTGTCAAGGAGAATAAAGAAGTGGGAAATGTTTAAAAGAAAAAAAGAGGAATATTTAAAGGTAAAATTCTTTATCTGACTAGGTAGGAGAATAAATTAGCCATGTAAAGAAAATTATCAAAAGTGCATTTGCCTTATAATTACTAACTTAGAGTCTGCATGTCAAATGGTTACTATTTATGGATTTAATAGGGAGAAGAATTCTCAGTATGTGCTTTGACTTCTAATATGCTTAGTCATGACATTCTTATCAATACTCCCCACATTAAAATCCCTGTGCTTTGTACATTTCTTAGTTAAATGGGCTACTAAACTTGTGATTTAGTTTGAATATAATGTATGACAATAAAGTAACAATTTGCTTATGTGGTTCAAACTGATATTCTGTGGAATTGCAAAAGACAAGTTCCAAAACCATTTGGGGCAGCTTTCTTTCCAGTGGCATCACTAGAAAAGTAAACACACTCCAAGGTAAGAAGCACCCCCGATACAGATTGCTCATTTAGGTGCATTTGTTGCAACTGAAGTACCTGACCAGGGGTTCCACCCTAGGAAGGCAAAGGGGGCTCTAAGAAAGCCCTAAAGAGAACTCATGTCAGACTCTGGAGAGGGCAAGGATATGGGCACAAGGCATAAATAGTTAGAAGCAAAGAATGTGTGTGTAGCAACTTTTCACCGGTCAGTCTTAAGCTATAAATTACATCAATGTGACTGCAACATGTGACAAACACAATAGCTTTCTCTCCGTGACTAATTGCCTGAAACCAATTTGCAGTGAAGCAAATCATGCAGGCTACAAGATCAATCTTTGAAAGTCTTTATTACACCTAATCTTCATACCAAGTTATCACGGAAACAGACCTCAGGGCAGCACCTACCTACTGAGAGTCAACACCAGCCAGTCTGGATAATCCTGGGACGAGCATCCTCACTGGCCCCACGTGGTCCTAGATCACTGCTCCAGTCAATGGGGTGCCTCTGCTTTTTCTCTTTCCTATCCCCAATTTCTCTCTTCCTCTCTTTTTGTATCTTGTACCAGCCAATTATTAGAAACACCTGCAGGCATAGCCTAGGTTTGCTAACCACACTTAGGAGCTTGCAGTTTAGGAAGAGCAGTTGTGCCCTCAGAAAGTTCAGAAAGATGACCACAGAGCTATTGGGTACATGCCCTGTGAGTAAGTCACTGTGGTGGCCACTGCTGCACACCCAGAACCTCTTTCAATAGGACCTGTTGTCCCAGCTGTTGGGGGTGTTGATGGCTTCCTTTGAGATTGCTTCAATGGAGCCAAGCTTGGTGGCACATGGCTTTAGTACTAGCTACTAGGGAGGCTGAGGCAGGAAGATGGTATGAGGCCAAGAGTTTGAGGTTACAGTGAGCTATGTTTGTGCCACTGCACTCCAGCCTGGACAACAGAGCAAGGCCCTGTCTCTGAAGTAAAAAGAGATTCAGTGGCACAGCACTGCCTCATCCAAGGTCACATCTCAAGGTTATGTCCCTTTCCAGAGTGGCTAACAATCAATGACTGAGTAATGAGGGCAGGTAGAGGTGGTGTTGATCTCAAGAACACTCTACCATAGGCATCATGCAGGTGAAACATGCAGATTCTGCTTTCTGGGACCCAATCTACAACACTTGGTACCATAAATGATCTCAGGAAAAAATGTCCTAAGATGGGGTTTTGGAGCTGGATCATGGATCCATGCCCAATTAGCAAAAGGGCCCTACCTCTGGTGCTAGGTAATGCACAGATAGTGCTGGCATAGGGCAGCAGTTCAATTCTTAAAACTTTCAGCAGTGGTCAGTTGGGACGGTATACTGGTAGAAGGAAATGCATTAGCTAGTGTCGAGATATATAGGACAAAGAGTGGCTATAAGGATAATAGAATTAGTTGGTTATTGCTATGCTAGATATTACAGAGGAGGCAGCAGTGGGAGTGTGTGTGGGATGGATGAGTAGCTGAGTGATTAATTACTGATTAAAAGTTATGCATGAAGCCAAAGAGCTTCCTTGACAGATTACAAAGAGGTTTCACCTTTGCAGATAAGGAAGCGAAAGCTGAGGACCAGACCCAGGACGTAATTGCCAGAGCAGCTGAGCCCCAAATAAAGTTAAACTCCTATCCAAACAAGATCTACTATGCCAAGGTCAGACCCTTGCTTGGAAAAGGATGGGACTATGACACAGTAGATGAAACATCTCAGTTGATGCCCACCAAAAATCTTAAATCCCCAGACCAGAGTCCCCAAAGCTCTCTGAAAGTGACCGAAGCAGCCCATTCTTACCTATCCAGAACGAACACTTCTGCTATCCTTGCTTGAAGATGATACAGAGATCTCGCCCCTCTAGCAGATAATATATATCCTCTCAAAAAAGAGGCTCTACCAGAACTGCTGCAAGTTCCAGCCAGCTTGGACAAACAGTGGTATTCATGAAATTGTATTCTGAGGGTGCTTGGTCAAGAAGACCAGAACATAAGGCTGGATTTTTAAAAGATTAATTTGAGAGTATTCTCCTGGGAAATAATACCTAATCCCTTGGCAAAGACCCCAGGAGATGGTGTGAACTTGCTGCTAGCAAGGCTCCAAAAGGCATGGAAAAAGCCAAGACCCATGCTAAATGAGGTGAAAAAGTCGGAATTGGATGACAGATGTTGGAAAGTGGCTTAAACGCTGAAAGAAGAGGCACACTGAAGTGGTTATACAATGTAATGCCTGAAAACCCACCAGATGATTATGTTTCTTAGGAAGCCCTGGAGGGTGTACAATTTGCTAGGGCCATAGGAGCAAACTAGTGAGAGAGCAGGTTAGGGCTGATGGGAGGAGAGACCATTACACTGCTAGGCTAATGGACTGCAATGCAGAAGCAGTAGAGGCTACTTAGCAACACTTAGGTGTCAAAATCCAGGTGAGAATAATTATAATAATGAGCAGTAAGGCTGAAGTCAGGGGGAGCTGAGGAGAGTTACTGGGCTGGTTACCAGAAGACAGTGTCCTAGAGGCCAAATAATCGGT
Organism: Colobus angolensis palliatus; assembly: GCF_000951035.1. Lineage (NCBI taxonomy): Eukaryota > Metazoa > Chordata > Mammalia > Primates > Cercopithecidae > Colobus > Colobus angolensis. The sequence goes on along the minus strand of NW_012114364.1, from coordinate 1,455,590 downwards.
CAACAAGAATATGATTCAGTTTGCAGCATCAAAATAAATCAAGCATGGATTATAAGAAGTCTGAGGGTGATGTCTCCTATAAAATGTCAGAATCTTTTGCAGAATTTCCAGACCTGAGCAAGTTTTTGCACAGAGAATTCATTGACTGAGGAAGAGGGCAGGTCTGTAGAAGGAAGGAGCTCTCCAATACCCTCTAACAGCACAGCCAGGTGTACACAGAATTGATCGCCTCGTCCTTCCCTAAGGGGACCTATGGCCATTTATGCTAGGGAAAGATACAAATATTTGTAAGACCGTTGGAAACAGGGTCTGAGTTGACATGGGTACTTGGAGTCCTGAAGCATCATCATAGCCTGTCTCTTAAACGGGGGTAATGAGAGCCAGGTAATACGTGGAATCCTACCATGCTTTTGTTCACAGTGATTCCACTGGATCCACAGCCCCATCTCGTGATCATTTCTCAAATCCCTGAATACATAGTTAGAATAAACATATTTGATAGGTAAGTACAACACCCATGTTAAGTCCGTAGTCAATGAAGTGAACATTATCATAATGGGGACTAAGAAATGAAAGCTACCCCTCCCTATAGATGGAAGCTTTGCTACAACCTCACTTACGGGGTACCCTTGAAAAACAGGGGCCAGAGAAAATCCTCCCAGTGAGCAGCACTTTGAGTGTGCACCTAGTTATCCACTTTGTATTGAAGAAAAGTGCCCAAGGTTAGAATATATATGAAATTATGGGGAGTAAAAATGGTTTGGGTGACTGCTCAGGATCCTGGAAAGAAAACAAAACTGGAAAATCAAGGATGAGATGTCTTGGGTAAGGACATGTGAAAGGACATATGAAAGTGGGTATGAAGTGTGATCTTAATTTGCATGTTAGTGCCACCCAAGAGCACTAAAAAACTAATCTGTTGATATCAGTGAGCCTCTATAATCAGCTGTCCCAGTGCTGACTTGGTGAGCACAGAAGAGAGCCTAGGCAGCAGGGACGGAGGCTGAGTTAACAGCATGGGTCCAACAGTCCAGCTAAGAGCAACCTAGCTCCTGCCACTGCAAAAAATCCACCTGCCTGGACAGAGACCAACAATGAGTCTTTAATATAGCACATGACTTCAAGGAAACTAAACTGACAAATAATTTGGAATGCCAAACTGACTATATCAGATTCCTTCTACTCTGAAAAGGCAAGAAATTCATTCTAAGTGACATAGACAAGTATTTTATGCTTTCCTGCCAATAGGACATATGGGCTGTCTGATTTACTGGCACAGGATCCCAAATAGCATTGTATCAGACTAGGGCACACACTTTGAATAAAGAAGGTATGAAAGTGGACGCATGACAATGGGATTCACTGATCATATCACAAAACACAGCAACCAGAAGCTGCCAACCTAACATAGCATTGGAATGGCTTTTTTTTTTTTTCTGGAGTCTCGCTCTGTTGCTCAGGCTGTCAGGCTGGAGTGCAGCAGTGCGATCTCGGCTCACTGCAACCCCCCTCCCAGGTTCAAGTAATTCTCTGCCTCAGTCTCCCAAGTACCTGGGATTACAGGCGCCCATCACCACGCCTGGGTAATTGTTTTGTATTTTTAGTAGAGATGCAGTTTCACTATCTTGGCCAGGCTGGTCTTGAACTCCTGACCTCGCGATCCACCTGCCTTGGCCTCCTTAAGTGTTGGGATCACAGGCATGAGCCACTGTGCCCAGTCAGAATAGCCTTTTACAGGCATTAGTTGAAACAATACTTGGGGATGCAATATTTTACAGTCTGGGGCACCACCCTTCAGGATGCAGTACACATAGTAAATTGAAGTCTTTTATATGGTGCCGTATCTCCAAAAGGAATAATACATGAGTCCAGGCACCAAGGGATAAGAAATGGAGCAACGCCACTTCCTATCACTCCCAGGGACCAGCTTGAGAAATTTGTGTTTCTCTTCATAAATCTGGACTCTGAAGGTTTAGAGGTTCTGATTCCTAAATAGAGATCACTTTTGCCAAAGGATACACAGAGAATCCCATTGAATTATAAACTATGACTGCTGCCTACTCACTTCAGATTTCTTATGCCAAGGGACCAGCAGGCAAGAAGAGTCACCATTCTAACAGAAAAAATATTTCCTGATCAACAAGAGGAGGTAGGGTTGCTGTTCCACAATAGAAGTAGAGAGGAATAAGTCTGGTGTCTGATCAATCCACAGAATACCTTTTGGAACACTTTTGGCTAATTTTTACTGTAATTGGACAAGTGAAGCAACCTGGGCCTTATAAGGGCATGGTGATCAGGGCTCAGATTCCTCAGTGAATGGGGCCCGGATCCCAACAGTAGGTAAGCCACTAGGACCAGCAAAGATGCTAACTGAATGTAAGAGGAATCTAGAACGGGTACTTGGAAAGGGATGTAAGTAGCAGTTGTGGCCCTAGGACCAGTTTTAGCAGTGGAGCTATCATTTCATTGTGCTAACCTTCTTCTTCCAAGTTTCCCCCAGGAAGAAGCCCTCTGGAATCCTGATAGAGCTGGTCCCAAAATAAATAGGAAAAACTGAATTCAGGCTGGGTGCGGTGGCTCACACTTGTAATCCCAGCACTTTGAGAGGCCGAGGAGGGTGGATCATGAGGTCAGGAGTTCAAGACCAGCTTGACCAACATGGTGAAACACCGTCTCTACTAAAAATGCAAAAAATTATCCAGGCGTGATGTGATGCAGCTGTAATCTGAGCTACACAGGAGACTGAGGCAGAAGAAACACTTGAACCCAGGCAGAGGTTGCAGTGAGCCAAGATCACGCCACTGTACTCCTATACTCCACCCTGGGCGACAAAGCAAGACCCTGTCTCAGGAAAAAAAAAAAATACTGAATTCAAGCAGCAGGAAGAATTAACTGCCCAAATCTCTCTCCAGTGAAGAACTCACTGGCTGCTGAGAGTGCTGCATGCAGATAGCCTTTGGTTGTCAGACTATTTAGCGATTGCCTCAGCAGCAGAGAACTGTCTCGCCCAAGGCCACGTTCCTTCCCAGGGTGGCCCACATCCAGTGACGAAGGTAAATAAAAGCCTGGCATCTCAACACAACTCGGGGAAGCTCTGCAGGGCACTTCTAGCTAGAGTCTTTGTGGGGCCAGCCCAAGCTGTCATTAGGCTAAATAGTTGGCCCACATCACACACCAACTTCTCCCTTGGTCCAATCTATTCTCCATATGAGCACTTTCAAAACCATAAAGACATACAACTATAATGCTATAATTACTATTGTTATTATTTAAATAATTATGTTTCCAATTCTTTATTCCTTATATTTTTCTAGTATGATACGCTTTTCGGTTCTGCTAAAACGTGAAATCTATGTGGTTCTAGCTCTAGGGTGAGGTGTATTTGCTATGCTGAAATGGCAAAAAGGGTTTTGGGGACAAACATCAACCTTACTTTGTCTCTACAAAATAAAAAGCTATCTGGTACCAGCACTTTTGTAAAAAGTTATTGGCTTGTATCATGTTGCCTATGCATTGCTATAGAAGCAGAAACAAAAAGTTCCTTTATCTACCCTCACGGATTTTTTTTTAAATAAACAAAACACAACATTAACCGAAATAAAACCATTGGCCTTAATCAGGTTGTTCTTTGCCATCAGTGCTAACTCAGTGAAGCAGGAGTGGTCACTACCTGTCCTTTCCCTGGGGGTGAGCAAACAGTCCTGCTTTGCCCTATTAATTAACTTATGGGCAGGAAATGGGTGTCAAATAGGCTAGCATCTCATCTCTGTGGTCGTGTAGTCATAAAGTATAGCCAATTGCTTTGCAAATAGCCAGCTGCTTAGATCTGTTGTGGATGATCTGGGTAAAAGATAAAGCAAAAGCAGTCTGGATGAGCTAGCTACTCTCAAAATATCCAGTGGCTTGTTCACCTATGAAAACAACATTAACCTACCAGTTTGATATTACTGTCATTTGCTTAATGACAGACCCTGAGTTCACAGACAATTTAAGCAGCTCACAATTGAGCTGTGAATGGAGATTGAAATACAATTTACCCATTTACTGGGCCACTTGATATGGAAACTCTGCAGAAAACTCTATCATCGATACTTTCCCATCACCTGCGTCACAGAGAGGTCAAAGGCATCTGTGATGACAAACTTCAGTCATCACCCTCTCTCATCTGGGCATGAAAAGGCAGAAGCCCACAGCAGGGAAGGGCATCTGGTGGGAAGATGTCACTTAGACAGTCTGCCAGTGCCCATCACAGAGCCTGAAGCACAGTAAAGGTGCACATGATAAATTTCCACTGAAGGTGAACGGTCCAACCTCTACCTCCCCTATCCAGACCCTTTCTGAAACCTTGAACACTTAGTAAAATAGGATGGATAATTGCATCAAACACTGAAAGCAAGCTGAAATTTTTGGTTGATATTTTATGAACTAGTCTTAAAAAACTAGAATCAGGTACAAATCATTCTATGGTAAGTAATATTAACATTTCAGGTCAAAAGGTTTTAAACTGTTCTCAGTAGGAACATGAGATCCTTCTGATGTGCCCCCAACATTCCACACATTTTTAAGAATATATATTTCAATTTTTAAAAATAGTGATAAGAAAACAACAAATGCACTCAAGTGTGTTGTATAACAAAGAATATCATCAACATTTACAAATTAATGTGCTTGCCAGGTCGGTAAAATTCCAATGCCCGCTGTGGGTAAATCCAAACTTCCATAAACGTGTCTTTAAGTTAGAGCCTATACCCTGCCTAAATCTTTTAAAAATTCAATCCTGCCCATATCAGTTCATGTAGAATTACACAACAAAGTACACAACTACACACGTGCTCAACTCAGTGAATGTGACACAAGGTTTAAGGGCATCCTCCACTTACAAGTAGTTGTCATTATTAATTACAAGGTTTCAGTGCTTGTTAGTCATGTGACCTAATGACTAAGACACATGATAAGATCTTACTTTAAACTCTTTGAGCTTCATGGACCAATGAGCTTTTACTGGATAATAAGATATCCCAACACTCAGTAACTAAAAATTGTATTTAGCACAATATTATGTGTTGGTCAGCAACTTGGACTGAGTTCAGCTGGGTGGCTCTTCTGCCTATTCTGAGCTCACTCATGCATCTTTTGTCCACTGCTACATTACTACTGCTGATTTTTGTCTCTCTCACATGTCTGGGGCTTCAGGTAGGACAGCTCATCTTTGTTCTGTGTGATCTCTCATCTCATCCTCCAGCAGGAGACCCGGGCTTGTTTACATTGTGGTGGCAGAGTTCAAAGAGTGAGAATAGGTATGTGCACACTCTTGTGATCCAGGTTCAGAACTTCTTCACCGTCACTTCCACTGCATTCTACTGGACAAAGTAGGGTAGAAGGCCAGCACAAATTCAAAGGCTGGAGAAATAGAATCCCTCTCTTAATGATAAGAGAAGAATTTTTGGCCATTTATGCAATTACCTACTTGATGCTTTTGTCTGTAAATATCAGAAAGCTCATGTAATTGTTGAATTAAATATAATAACATATAAAAAAATCACAGGATGCTTTGGAAATGCTCAATAAATATCGGTGACTTTTTCTTCTCTGGTCCCTTTCAGATTAAGTAGGTAGGGTCACAAAGCAAACAGATAACTTTGCTTGGGTACCCTGTCGACACTATATTATTAATTTAAGATTTAAATGGAAGTTGCTTTGAGTTAACTTTATTAAATTATGTAATAAATCTGTTAATCATAAATCTACATAAAATTAATTTAATTATACACAAACTTATGTATGATACCAAGTCACATACACAGAGAAATTCTATACCAACCTATATCAGAGTGAAACTCATGTCTAAAGAGGCCCATGTGAACCAACGCCTCCCAGTATTCAATCCCTGGAATCTGGGCTGTCCCTAAGACTCACAACCAATTGAATACAATGAAAGTAGCAGAAGTTTCCAGGCCCAGAAGTTAACAGAGTGGTACTTAAGGAAGTTCTACCTCCTTCATCCTGGAGCACTAACTAGCCTGGCCCTCCACAGAAGGAGGCCAACTATTCCCCATCAACTACAGTTGTTCCAGCCCTCAGTTATTGGAAGCTTCACAGATGAAATACCATACAGCAGGGAGCAGAGATGAATTGTCCCTCCAGAGGCCTAGATTCTTGATCCACAGAATCATAGATACCACTGGAACAATAAAATATTTTTAAAACACTACATTTTGGGGGTAGTTTGGAATGCAGTAATAGATAATAGGAACAACCAGGAAATCTCTGGCCATAGCTGAATATTTTCACTGGGCTGAAAGCCATTACCATAAAACTGCTGCTAGTGACACACAGTTCATTGATCCGTGAATCTAAGAGGAACTCAGAAATCAGGAAGGCTGGCATGATTGAAAGGAGATCGGTGAGGGGAGTGTGGTGTCACTATGATGTCAAGACCCAGTTGGAATCACAGCCTGTAAGGCAAGGTTTATGAGCAGAGCAGTTGTGAGGCCAGGATCTGCTCAATCAGCTGGTTCCCAGAGCGCTTAGCTCAGTATCCTCTGCAGGGTATCCTGAAGGTTCAACAGAAAACCAGGTTCATGAGCAATGAGGTGCTGAAGCAAGGTGCTTGGGCCTGGGTGAATGCTCATCGCTGTGCTCATCTTGATATACAGAACACAGATAACACCATGACCTGGAAGTGCTGCCGGGGCCAGCATGTTGGAATGAGGCGATGACAAACAGGGCAAATGTAACCAATGCTTTAATGGCTCCCTGAAGCCCTGATTCTCACCTCACAGTATGGTTAGGCACTGTCAGGAAGTCCCAGCAGCAGCAGAATGTGCCAGCCCATTGCACCCTGCTACAAGGAATGCAGTATCCTTTGAAACAGAGACTCAAGAATCTCTGGGACACATTTAAAGCAGTGTGTAGAAGGAAATTTATA
>NW_012114364.1:1413604-1445572 GCF_000951035.1 Colobus angolensis palliatus | reverse complement strand
AACATGGCACAAGTATACATATGTAACAAACCTGCACGCTATGCACATGTACCCTAGAACTTAAAGTATAATAAAAATAAATAAATAAATAAAAAAGAAACAGAGACTCAAAAAGGAAAAGAAAGTCTCCAAGCAACTAATACTGATGCCAGATCTACTATCATGTAAGTGATGATGCTGAGAAGGAGTTATCTGGGCTCTTCATCCACGTGTATACATTCAGATACAAGCCCTAGACATTTATTGAACATCTGCCCTGTGTTCCGTGTTCTTCTGGGGTCTCTAGGGATACGGGATTAAATTTCTGAAAAACAAGGTGTTAGCAATAAACTACTGTACCTCCTAATGGACATCATTACCAGATTCAACAAATGAGTATTTTATTACAGTGGACAGTAACTTTTTAAAGCACTTCCTATTGTCCAGTAATATACAAGAAGTTTAAGATGTGATGATGAGGAGTCAAGAATAGGTTTAAATTATGACACCAGGAAACTGCATACATCATAAAGAAGACTAAGTGCTATGGGAAGACATAGAAGGAAGGGAGTAATTTTAACTGGGGGATCCGGATGGCTTCATAGAAGAACTGACCTGTGAGCTAAGACTTAAGGACAGGTGATGAAGATTTCAGAAAGCAGAAGTGAAGGAAACACACATTGAAGGCCAGAAAGAAAAAGGTGCATTCCAGGCAAAAGAAACAGAGCAAAGAAACAGAGCTCTAAAACAATTCAGAGTGTTTCTGGAGGGGGAAGCATGAGGTGACAAAAGATGAAACGAATGAAAGGAGAATAATGGAAGACAGCTGGAAGGGAAGTTGGAACCACACCATGAAAAGCCTTGAATGTCATACTAAGCTGATTGATTGTATTATAATGAAGTGCTACATTGTGAGGTGCTGGGAAGGACAAAAAGATTAACTCAAGATAATAGAAAAATGCATGCAAATGGGCAAAAGCAGTATTTTTGCCTCAAACTGCATGCTGCTACCACCACCAGGGAGAACTTCACATGGCCTTAGCACAATCAGCAAACTTCCATGCACTTCCATCCAGCCACTGCTACACCCCACTCACCAAACACAGTATAATGTGCACATGAAGATTTGTGCAAAGGAGTAAATGAATTAATTTTTCCCTGCCTATCCAAGTTGAAAATTGTTTCTCTTGTTTGTATCACAACATATTGCTTGCTCCTGAAGCTATTCAGATGCTTTTGTGCTTTTCTCTGAGATTTTAAGGAATTTATGGGCAGGGAGCAGACTGTGCCTGTCCACATATACCCTTACACCTAGCAGGGTGCCTTCCAAACAGCTGCTGTTCATTATTTGTTGAATGTATAAATGATATGGAAGATAAAATAGTCTACTTATATCACAACGATGTGTTGATCTAAGTTGAAAATAAATCTATTTAAATTTACCATCAAATCCGGTATTATTTGTGGTCTTTATTTTTTTGTTCAACATTTAATAAAGAAGAGATTACTTTCCAACACTTCATTTCTCCCTATATTCGTGTGTGTGCGTGTGTGTGTACACATATATGTTTTTCCATTCCTTTGTCACCCACAAAATGCAACTTTTTTTTCTATTTCATGTCTTCCTTCTCAGAAACCTGAACTGGAGTCAAATTAAATGAATCTTACGTTTTTTATCTCCTACTGTAATGTGATTCTTTAGACAAATATTCTCACCTCTTTCCTACACCTCTCCCATCCTCTTATGAATGCAAATGGCCTTTAACATCCTTCCCTAAATAACTCTCAGACTACCTTTCTCTTTTATCTTGTTTCCATGGATTCTTTTCAATTAGTGGCAAAATGTGTTGAAATCTTTCTGAAAGGTCATTTTACTAATAGGATAGTCTCATTTTCTAAGTCTCCAACCTAAATTCTATCAGTTTGTGATCATATTTCCCATCTTCTCTATGGTTTTATGTACTCCCTCTCTGCGTGCTTTGAACTAGGACAGTAACTGCCCTACTCATTTTCTTTTTTCCAGTAATTGTCCCCATATTACTGTTAATACAGATTTCTAACCAGACTGAAAACATACCCCGCACTAGATATTACTGTCTATGGACTATGGAAAACACTGTCTACACAGAATGTCATTGGACATTCTATAGCATTTAAAATAGTGATCTTGGCCTTTATTTTTCCTCATATACTTCCTAAATTATTGTTTTAAACATTGTTAAATTTTACCTTTTTAGATTGATACCTGAAGTTTTTCATCATAATTTTAATTAGTGTGATTGTCATCCCATACATCATGAGTGCTGGCATTACAAAATAAAACAATGATATTACTCATTATGTGTATCCAATGGTATCTAAACACAATAACAATGAATATTCTATTTATATAAATATGAACAAGCTCATTTTATATCCTTCTTGTTTTCCCCACTCTATTTCTCCTTCAGCATCTTACCTTAGTATAAACATTTTCATGTTGGACATTCTTTTGTTGATTGTCCCATTTCTCTACATCAAAATATGCACATACATTTAATTTTCCCTTTGGCCATAAGGCCTTACAAGTGTTAAAAATTATTTTGGATTAAATTATCATTACATTTATTATTAATACATTATAATATAACATAAATATATTATAATTTTGATAAATAAACATTACATATAAAATATGCACTTCTTAATAAGATGGCTGTTGCTGTGTCTTAGTCCATTCTGCCTCTATAACAAAATACCAAATACCACAGATGGGGTGGCTCATAAACCACAGAAATTTACTTATTAGAGTCCGAGATCAAGGTGCCAGTAGATGTTGTCTGGTGAGAGCTTGTTTCCTGGTTTGTAGATGGAAACTTCTCTCTGGGTCCTCATGTGGTAGAAGGGGAAAGACAGCTCTTGGGGCCTCTCTGATAGGGCACTAATCCCACTCATGAGGGCTCCACCCTCCAGACCTAATCACCTCCCAAAGGACTCTCTTTCTAATACCTTGGAGGTTAGTTTTCAACTTATGAATTTGGTGGAACGTGGGGCAAAAATATTCAGGCCATAGCAGGCTGTTTTGCATGTTTTGAGGTTTTTTGGTGCCAGGGAGGTGTTGATTCTTGTATCTGAGATCACTGTCACTTGATGCTAGAAGAAAACCTGAAGAATCAACTCTACTTTTAGTTTCTGTGTGTGCTGTTTACATCAGGGGTCCTTAACCCCTGGACCATGGACAAGTACCTTTCCATGGCCTGTTAGGAACCAGGCCACACAGCAGGAGGTGAGTGGCGGGCAAGTGAGCAAAGCTTCATCTGTATTTACAGCCTCTCCCCATCAGTTGCATTATCACTCAAGTGCTGCCTCCTGTCAGATCAGCAGCAGCATTACATTCTCATAGGAGCACGAACACTATTGTAAACTGCACATGTCAGGGATCTGGGCTGTATACTCCTTATGAGAATCTAATGCCTGATGATCCATCACTGTCTTCTTTCATCCCCAGATGGGACTGTCTAGATGCAGGAAAACAAGCACAAGGTTCCCACTAAGTCTACATTATGGTGAGTTGTATAATTATTTCATTATGTATTATAATGTTACAACAATAGAAATAAAGTGCACAATAAATGCAATGCACTTGAATCATCCTGAAACCATCCCCTACAACCCTGGTCAGTGGAAAACCTGTTTTCCACAAAACCAATCCCAGGTGCCAAAAAATTGGGGGACCACTGGTTTACATGAGCTAGTAAAAATGGAAGGTGCTGTTGTATCATAACAATGACTCAATTCTTTGAACTCCTTTTATATTGTAAGCAAAAAATTACCCAATGGTCTATAAAATATATTTGTTAAAGTATCAGCTGACAACCTACTAGGTCCCCCTTCCATTTTGTTGAAAGTAAGTAATTGGAATCCACCACATTTGTAAAATGATTTGCTACTCTGTTCTTAGAGTTATTTATCTTCTCTGTTTCTGGGAAGTACATAAAAAAAGGCTTTATCAAAACTTAACTAAGCATTATTGCTCATACTTATTACTGTTTTTACTTAAAAGCAACTTATTTAACCAACATATTTAGAGAGGGGAGGTATGTTTCTCAATCTTTCCTGGGGGATACACTATCTTTAGCTTCCAAAGCTGTTTGCTATCTAAATATGTCCTTTGATCAGAAGGCACACCTTGTACAGGAACAAGAGCTGTTCAGGGAAAAAGGTCTCTCAACACATGTTCTTTGACTATATTTTCATCAGACTCTTGGAGCTGTGGATCAGCTCATTAAATTTATGGAAAATAACTGCCATATATTTTAACTGGCATTATCAACATGAATTATCAAGTCAATTGGCCAAATAGGACTTCTTTCTGTTAGAAAAGAAAGGGCTGCCTTCATTTTTTAAGTTAAAATAAACACATTTTCAGTAATTCCTGTTCAAGAATGAATTCCATTCATGCCAACACTGACATGAGTCAAAATATCTTGTTTCTAATTCTATGCTTTCCCCTTGTAAGAAGTACGGCAGGAGAGATCAAACGTCCATGTTGGCTTTTGGTGCCTTAAGAAAGGTGGAGTTGCTGGCACCAATATTGCAAATTGTGTGTTTGGTGCCTCAGCAGTTTTTAAACTTGTGGCACAATACCACTCTGAATGAGAGGTATGCCTTATGTTTGTAAATTGAGAGAACTGCAACTGTAGAAGGGAGGAGAAAAAAAGACAGCTAGTTTGATGTCACAATCACAGGCATATGCTCAAGCAATTTTAGAAAAATGGAGATGAAACTCTGGAAATACTAAAAAAAAAAAAAAAAAAACTGTTGCACCCATGTGTCCCTTGTAAAGTCTCTATGTATCCTCAGCATATCCCAGCTGACTTAGTGTAAACTGGCAGTGGGTAGTGGGAAAGAACAAAATTAGACCTGGTAAATGATAAAAGGAAGGTTATAGAGCCAGAATATCTATACTTTCCAGACAAACAACTTTGTGTCATTGCCCAGCACATAATTGTATGTATATTTCAATAATTTTAAATATAATGCAGAGGCCACATCATTTTGTCCTTCTAGTTTGAAGAATACCATGCTAACTTTGTTACCCATCAGAGTATTCAAATTTTGCATTAAAAATGCTAGAAATATAAAGGAAGAATTAGAAAATATGCATAAATTAAGGACAAGAATAATAACAGCATGATAGGCAACTCAAAGGATGCTTAGTGATTAAAACACCTAAGGTCTTATAATTCTGCAAGAACAACAGTAGCCTGAATTCTTACTTATAACGATAATCGTGGTGAATTAGAAAGCAGTTGGTCCTGGAGGTACAATAAAGGCAATTTGAACACTAATAAAGGGAAGCTGTCAAGCAGATCCAGCTAATGATTTATAAAGATAAAGAAACTACTTTAGTGGAGTTTTTTATTTTTTCCTGCTCACAACAAATTATTTCAATTCAAGCGTAACATTTGATTTTGAGAAAGAAAAAAAGATCAATGTAGCTTTTATTTTTGGTCTTATTCCATATTCGAATTATACTTCTGCTTCAGTGTGTGAAGAATACAAGGCACCAAGCATCACCATAATGAAAGCAAGTCTAGGATTCCTTCTTTTGTAGCTTTTTTCTAATTTTTAATTTTTGTGGGCACATAGTAGATGTATATATTTATGGGGTACATGAGATGTTTTGATGCAGGCATTCAATGCGTAATAATTACATCATGGAAGATGGGATATCCATTTATCCTTTGTGTTACAAACAATCTGATTATACTCTTGTAGTTATTTTTAAATGTACAATTTAGTTATTATTGAGTATAGCCACCCTGTTGTGCTATCAAATACAAACGCCTATTCATTCATTCTATTTTTGTACCCATTAACCATTCCCACCTCCCCGTCTTCACCATCCCCTCCAATACCCTTCCTAGCTTCTGGTAACCAATAAGTCCGGGATTCTTGAAGCCAGTTTTGTCACAAGGGTACATCAGCACGAGAGTTGCTAGGCAGTGTAAAATGGTATTTACTACATGAAAATACATTAGCTAAAAACAGAAAATGTGATTCTTGTGTTCAGAGAATGTCAATAAATACCATGAGGAAAGCAAAGGGAATCCATTATTTATAATGGTAAGTTACACGATTAATAAGTTAAAAATTACCTCCAACATCTGCTTTTCTATATATTTGAGTAAATATCACTTTTTATACTGAACCAAATGTGAGAAATAATGGGAAATGCATAACAACACTATTTTCAGAAACTTTGGTTTCGTATAAACAGCAAGTAGGCAGGCGCTGACCCAGTTCATCCCCTTACTCTACATAAAATGCATTCCAAGTTCTGTGCTCTGGAGCACCGAAGAAATGACCGGTTCTTCCTAAACTGCTGAATATGCAAATCCTGCAGTGCTGTGGGTCAGAGTCACACTGACCACGGATGGGGTGGAAATCATGGTGCCTATTCTTCTGTGATCACATCTGCAATTGGGAAAAATCCTGGGGAATGTGTCCTCTCACCCATGGTGTCACTAGGAACCAACTTTCTACACATGTATCTGTAGCATCACCTAATTACCATCCCACAAAGCGTTCTTCAGAGAATCAAAAGGCTTCTTAGTAGCTACAGCTGAGATTTAAAAGAAAAGGCAAAACCATAACCTTGAAATCTTTATTGAAAGTTGCTAATACAAACTTCCAGTGATCTGGGTAGCTGAATTCTAAGATTACAAATAAACTAAAGGAAAAGAGAAAAAGGAGAGAAACCTATTGTTCAAATATTTTTTAAAAAAATTCCATGAGATAGAACTATAGAACAAAGAGACTTCTAAAGGTTGCCTTAGATTCTTAACAGGATATGATGTAAGAAATGTACATGCAGATGGCGGGGAGTAGGGGATGGGAGTAGAGAGGACAACATATACACTCTCACTGAAGTTGTCTATACTGACTACATTCCAAGCCATTTAACTGAAACAGTCGTTTGGTGTCTTTACCCCCTTGACCTCAACTTGCTTTTCTTACTATGCAAACACTTCCTCTTTGCCAAGTCATTTGAAATTGTGAAAGTCTGAGTTTACAGATGCTGTAGGCTTATTCTAAATACCTGAAGTGTGCATAACTTAGAACCTACAGAATGTTGAACAGCACAGATTATAGTTTGGCAGACCAATCTAATGAGAATGGAAAAGGGATCTTGTTACCCACTGCATTTCCATTCCCACTGGCATAAACTGAAATAATCATGCACATACCAAAGGCTAGAGAAAGGAAATACAGGGTGGGGGGTCTAATGCCAGTGCTCCGAAGGGAGACTGGCCCCAACTGTGTGTTGGCATACCCTCGAGGTAACCCAGCTTTCTTAAGAGCTAATGTGAAATCGCCTGCTTGCCACAGGCCTCAACCAGAGGAAATGAGAAAAAGGCAGTGGACAAAATAAGTAGAAAGTCCCTTAAGACATGGGGAGAGCATCACATTCCTCCAAGGGGAAGGAAGAGAGAGCTGCTGGGAATAGAAAGCAGTGCGACAACAGCTGAGAGAGAAGGACAAGGCGAGGCTCCAGCCCTCAGAACTTAGGCTCCATTCCCTCCAGGCCCTCTCCCTGCAGCTGCCTTGTTGCTATTTTTTTCAATTCAGCCTCAACTTTGCAGACTTACTAAGCTGTTTGTTTAAAAGACATTCACACTCATGATCACAGTAAGAGAAAATAGACAATCTCTGGTAGATGTCCAGGCTAGAGGAGGATACAACAACATGTGTCAAAAACTTTTGAAAGTACTTGACTGAGCAATTCTGTCTCCAGGATTCTGATAAAAGGAAATAACCAGGTATGTGCATAAAGATATATATGTACAGGAATGTGCCTCACCACATTAGTTATAAGACAAAAAAAGTGAGAAATATAAAACTAAATTTCCAGCCATATGGGAATGATTCAATTAATTTTGCTGGCATCACAATATGAACTATTATGGACCATTAAAATGATCTATGAAACTATATTTATTAACATGAAAATATACTTGTATTATATAAGTATTTTAAAGGAGATTATGCAATGCAATGCAGGGGCTTCTCATTTTGTTTTTAAAAGACATGACTGCATGAGAGAAAGTCTTAAAGACCTTGTTCGTGTAATAAAATCAGCTATAAATTCAATTGTAGAAGGAAACATTGATGATCCATTATTAAGTTTGAGAAGCAAGTAGCAGAACAGTATTACAGTCTGTCTCTCAGTAAATAAAATAATGTGCATAACATGTGTTCATTAAATATATATATGCATGTATCAACAAAGAATGAGAATATTCACCAAAATGTTAACAATGATAGGATTGCATATGGGTTTTATTTTCATTTTTGTACCTTTCTGAATTTTTCTAAATTTTTACAAATACAATTTTTCATGATCAGAAAAAGCAATAATTCTTTAAGTCTTACATACAACACTGCTGTTCATTCCCTTGCAAATAAAAGGCACAAGAAACTAGTACCAACTTCCCACTTTCTGACATCTAAATACTGGTCATTTCATGTTTCTTTTTGGCATTGAAAGCTAAGGTATGAAGGAGGGGAACAAAGTGAAGAATATCCAAGGGAGAAGAATGAGGCATCCATAGGTCACATCCTGATGCACATGACTCATTCCCACAGATACATTAATTAGGACCAAACCTTTGGATTGTACAATGTCATTTTCATTTAAAAGATGAAAAACAACTTATCACCTTTATGCAAAATAAAAGTCATCTTGAGAGATGGTATCATTATTCTATTACTATACTCTTAAAAGGTGCATAAAGTGATGTCAAGAAGGCATATATCATCTCTGGTGGTCCATATGCATCCTATTGAAAACTGTGCACATGCACTCTGCATAGATCTTTTTTTCTGTAATAGATTAGAAAAGAATGCCTGACATGCTTAACTAGATTTCAAAATAGCAAAGGAAACTGTCAAACATGGAGTAACTGCAGTAATGAGATAACTACGTGAAATACTTCACATAATGTTTGAGATTGCTGAACTTAATCTATAAGAAATCACTGAGAAATGGAGAGGAGCCAAAATCCTGGGGTTCAAAAACTTTCCCATTTTTCTAAAATGTGGCAAGTAAACTCTAAAACCATAAATGAGTAAGCATGACACCAAGTGATAAACCACTGTAGAACAAATTACTAAGCAAGTGGTTTGTGATCTCTGATTACACTGGAAGCCAACATGGGTTTAGGAAAAAAAAAAAAAAAAGCCTTAACTAATCTCATTTTTAAAGTAGGACCATTAAACTAGGAAGTGCTATAATATATTTGCACATTTAGTTTTGAAAAGCCATTCATCAAAATCTCTCATAAAATCCCTATATATAAGATGGAGAATGTGACCTAGATGAATGTCCAGAAGGTGGACTGTTAGGATTCACAAAAAATAGTGACTGATGAGCCCATCTCTTCCTTGAATGGAAGCCTCTAAAGCATAGGTGTGTACTGATATGAATGTGTGAGTGCACTGAGGTGGAGGTAAGTGTGTATGTGTGCCTATAAATGAATGGGTGAAAGGGCTTAATGGAGAGCTACCACTACTACTCCTCCACACACACACACACACGCATACACACACACAGCCTTGCTAATTTTCCTCAATTCCTTACTTTTTTCACCCTACACATTAAAGCTTCATTGAGTCCTTTCCATTCCTCTTCTAAAGCATATACTCAATTTGTCTACTACACATCATCTCTATTACTCCTACCTGATTGACGCCATCACCATCTCTCACCTGGACCACAACAAGCATCTTCCAGACAGTTCTCTATTCTGATTCTCACTCCCTACAATAAATTTTCCACAACAAAGCTGGAGTGAGCTTTTAAAAACTTAAATTAGATCATCCCAAGCTTGTGCTTAAAATCCTGCAACTCATTAGAATCAAATGAAAACTTCATAGTCTGGCCTACAAAGTTCCATGTCTGTCCGCTGCCCATCTCTCCCCATCAACAATCAGGTCACTGTAACACTCTCCCCCTCACCCCCTGCACTGTAGCCACTGTCACCTTAATGCCTTTGAACCAGTTGCATCCTTTGCCTGGAATGTCCTTTTCTAGGGACCTCCCACTCTGCTTCTGTTTTTCTCCTAAGAGTGAGGAAGAAATGATAAACAAGTTGGGAAATATGAGCAAGGAGAATTTATACCTCCACTAAGCAAATAAACAGAAACATTACAGACCAACCTTAATAATTATCTGGAAGAGTTACTAAACATTCACAAAAAACAATATTTCATTCACTAACGTTTATTGTCTACTTTGCATGTAAGAAACTGTTCTAGAGGCTAGGGATACTCCTCATGGAACTTACACTGCATTGGAGAGAGAAAAAAATAAGCAAATATATAATGCCTGTCAGCAATGAGTGTTACTAAGGCAACGCAGGGTAAGAGCAATAGTGAGGCTGGGGAGAAGTGGTTGCTTTTCCAGATAGAGTGGACAACAAATGCCTCTCCAGTGAGGCAGAGGTGAGGAGACACAACCTGAAGAATATCTGGGGGAAGAGAATTAGAGGGAGAGCAAGCAGAAAGTGCAAAAGCCCTGAGGTGGCAGTGTGCTTGAGCATACAAGGAACACACAAAACACAAGGATGCTAGAATGCAAAAAAAGTATGGACTGAACAAGTTAGAGATGCATAAAAAATTACAATCTAGGCATAACCAGGGGTCAGATCAAACAGGGCCTTGAGAGCAGAAATCATCCATTATCATGGGTATGTTGTTGTTTTGAGGGGGGAGATGACATTACTTTGGCATAATCAAGCATTCCTTTGGTTTTAAGTGGGATAACTGACAGCTCAAACATAGGAAAAACATAAATATTGCTATATAGGAAGTCAGGAAATAAATTTGTTGATTAAAAAAAGATGCTTCAGAAGAATCCTTCATTTAAGGACCCACCAAGAAATGTCCATGAAAACCCGCATGATCTGAGAATATCATTCCCCTGTTTTTCCTCCATTCCATACAACGAGGATGGAATCCAAGGCACATCCGTTTAGTCCCCGTTTGTTACCCCATCTTCTCTAAATATCTAAGATGTTTTTAGTTTGACAGACTTTGTATTTTGCTCTGTAAACGGGCCATTGCCTTCAATCACGTTTAACCTGACCTACCTCACTGGGGACCCAGTGCCTGGAAAGCTAACTACACACAAAGGTTACTTTATGAATATTTGTTGAATGAATGAATAAACAGCGTATCTGGCTTAAATTCACCATCTGTAACAAAGAGACACTGTTCACTGGGCTGGTAGTAATATTTCTTTAAGAATTGAGAATAGTCTATATTTATTTAAGGCCAATGATCTAAATCAAGCTCACCTGCACCCTCTGTAATTCTTACTCAGAGAGGAAGACTTCCACTTGCTCTTTAGTATCTAAGGGTATTAACAATGCAGCAGAAACTGCTTACCAAGAGAATGGGGGAAGAGCAAAACACATTTAAACCAATCAGGGCTCAAAGGGGAGAAATGGCATCATGGCTGCTCTTACAAGTGTAAATTATTCACACCGGAAATGCTGAACAGAAGGAAGGAAGACGGAAGGGAAGGGAGAAAAGGTGGGAGTAGGGAAGAGGAAGAGGGAATGGGGAAGAGGAGGAGATGGAGACAGAACTATTTTGGTTGGGAAGCCAGGAAGAATCCACCTTGGGCCTTACTTTCTTTGTTCTTTTAAGTCTCAATGGCGAACATTTCTGACAGGTTGGCAAGGCCCAGTGAGCACCAATGGGTCAGGCTCTTCTGTTCTCTCTCAGGATCCTGCTCCTCATTGCAAAGTTGCTCACCAATCTGCCAAATGTCTCAACTTGGAAGCAGCTCCTGCCGGCTCCATCCAAGGCCATTGAGTTCACGCAGATTTTCTTTTGCAGCGACCCCACAGGTCTGGAGGTCAATGTGGGAGTGCGTTGCAGCTCTGCACCCAGGGAAAAGCCACTGAAGAGCACAGACCACGCCAACTCCCCAACCTGTGCCTCTTGAACCGCTCCAGGTAGAACTGTTGGACTTAGCAAATAAAAATACAGGACGCCCTGTGTGTTGCTTAGCAAACCTAGCCCTAGAAGCCCAGAGAAGCTGGGGCGATAACCACACTGGGGAGTGGCGTGGGCAACCGAGAATGGAGGGGACCACGGAGGGAGGGCCCGGAAAAAAAATTTAAAAGCCAGTCCCACAACTCCGCGACATGTCCCAGCCAGGGCGCGGCGGGGAGCCTTGGACAGGAGTGCACTTGAAGGTGAGGGCTCAGAGTGGCCGGTGGGACTTGTGGCTGGTGTTCTCGGCCATGCCCTGGCCCCAGAAGCAGTTGGTGAAGATGCCCCAGCGGAGCTAGGCGCTGGGCCGCACGTCGGGTTGTTCACGGTAGCCCACCAACTCGCCCTGCAGGGAATCGCCTTAGCACAGGCAGCTGGCCATCAACACCTCTTCCTCCCTACTGCGAATGCCCCGATCGTGCTCCCCTAAACCCAACATATCCACGTCCCCCAAAAACTGGGAACCCACTCGGGTTCCTTCTGTTTACCGCAGGCTCTTGAGTAACAGACGGCGAGAGTTCGCGCGCAGCTGGAGTGGGGATCCTGGCTAGCCGCTGCCCAGGAGAGGAGGGGAAGGGCAACCCGCGGTTCCGCCTGTGGTGCCCGGCTGTGCTCACCCCCCACGCCCCAGACACCAAAAGGGGCTGGGGAAGGGCACATCTGGCGGACCCCTCCCGGGGGACCAGGCGGGTTTAGTAGGTGCGCAGGGAGAAAAGTGCCGCTGCTCCTCGGGAAGTTCCCGGCTTTTCAGCACCCGGGACAACAGCAGCGGCACCCGGGGAGAGGCTCTCCACCCAGCACCGCGCTCCCTTCCAGTCGCGGGCTTCGTGCTCTCCTGCCCGGGCTTTCTCTCACCCGCTCAGCGCTGCGTCCTGCAGTCCCAGCCTCCCTTGGGGACAGGGAACACTTTCTCCAAAGCCAGGAGAAGGGGTCTCCCTGGACAACGACATCCTGGTCGACCTGCCTGGGTGTGTTTAGAGGCGCCACAGGCAGTTTAACTTAACAGCCCATTTCTCGGCCCGCACTTATAAAAAAGCCCCAGGTTTGATTCTTGGTTTGAGCCTGGGAGCTGAATTGGCTTCTAAAACACTTCTTTCATTTTTATTTATTTCAACTCTTTAGGCAATCCGGAAGATGATGACCAAATCATTCTTATTCAAGGCAGTCACTTGGGTCTGATTATTCATTTCTGGGCTTTGCGGGTGTTTGAACTGCTTCTGCTCAGTCAGTATGCAAAGAACTGGATAAGGCCTTTGGTTTTGGCTCCTAAACGTCCCTGTCTTCAAAGGTTCTCTTTTTAAAATACTAGCTATAGTCTATCAATAATCAGCTCAGAGTGCTGCACACTAAAGTTTCTACATGTGAAAGTCTCCTAACTCTTTCGGGCCCCTTGCAAATTACCACTGTTGCCTGTTAGTGGTGGGCCTCTGATGAGCTTTCTAGACTCTTCTTCAAAACCAATGGACTTATTCCCAGCTCCTGAGAGTTCTATTGGCAGGAAACCCTCAGATATCAGTCCTCTTTAGAACTGTCTTGCCTGAAAAGGGACATCTCCACCAAAGTCACCTCCTCCTTCCAGGGTAGCATGAATCCAACGACTGATGGGTGTTGGGTTACGGAGGCCCACTTGACCCTCCTGCCCTGGCTAGCGACAATTCTGATCATCATTCCAGCTTCAGATCTTTCCAAGGTGTCTCTACTGAGGCCGTATATGGCTCAGCAGCTCCCTTTGCCTAATCCTTTTTTCCCTTCCTTTCCACAGGTGGTGATTCCAAAAGCACTCCCATATACACATCCAGCACTTTGAAAATCCATCAGAGTCTGCTTCTTAAGGATCCCAACTTGAAAAAGTTGGTACTAGGAGTGGCGCCAGAAAGCACAGGCTAAGATCAGCTCTTGGAGTTGTATTACCCACCAACCCAGTTGGAAGAAGAATACCAGCACTGGAGCTAGCTGGATCACAGATTAATGCTGGCGCAAGGTATCAGTTCCACTATAAAAATGTCCACTGGTGATAAAAGGGGATGTTATTTGTAAAGTAAAAGCACTAGCCTGTGCAATGTTTCAGGCTTTTGGGAAATGCAAGGGAAATTGTAATTCTAAGGACAGTGGAATTGGGTGGCTCCCAGTTGATGCTTTGGGGAAAGTTAATGAAAACATTTGAGCAATTAGTTGGCAATTAAAAGCTCAATGTAAAATCCAGAGGGCCTCTTAGCATATCATGAAATTCTCATCTTCTGCAACCAGACAGCAAAGAAAACTGAAGATCAGGCCTGAGATTTAATCCATAAGAGTGGCAGAGCCCAAGAGAAGGTTAACTTCCCAAAATAGGCTGGTCTGCCATGCCAAGGCTGGCACCTTGGTTGGGAAAACAATGGGATATCAACATATGAGAGAGTCATATTGGGGCTGATGCCCATGAAAATAGTGAATTCTCAGTTTTCTCTGGAACTCCTGAGAGTGCAGAAGTGGCCCAATGCTCCCTACTATGGGTGAGTCCCCAACCTCATTACCCTTGAAGAAGATGCAATAGCTTCTTCTTTGCAAGACAGTTTGTGTACCCCTAAGGATTTATTTCCTCTTCTCCTCTGACCACTAAGGGTGGAGGCCTTGGTAAGAAACATGCCCTCCTGAGAGTGGAAGAAAAATCCTACAAAGATGAAAAGACTTGTCAAATCAGTAAAATATTTAGGGATCAAGTAGCAGGACTTTGCTTTCAAAATAAGTGACAAACTGTTGCATCCTGCACCTCTCACCTCCAAGAAAAAAGCACAATACCTGGTAGATCTCTACTATTTGTGGAAACAGCAGATTCTACACCTAGGAGTACTATTCCAGCCCACATACTGGTACCCAAGTGGCTGCCAGTTTGGAGAGGCCCATAGCGGGAAAGGGTTGTGCAGTAGGTCCAAGCTGTGGTGTAAGCTGCCCTCCCTCTGGGGGCATGTGTGTGGACAGGCCCCTATGTTAAAAGTGTCGGTGGTAAGAAAAGACACCATGTAAGGAGTCTGGCAAGGCCCTGGAGGAGAATTATAATGCAGACTCATAGGGTTCTGGTACAAGTCCATGCCACCTGCAGTAATAAGTTGTATATACTCACGAACATTCCTGATGCACTCCTGGGCCCTGGTAGAGAGAGAGTGCTGGACTCATGCAACTCTAAGTGACCATGCAGTAGAATGGTCAATAGTGATCTGGATTCTGCCATACCCACCAAGTCGTAAGGTTGGGCAGACATAAAAGCATTCCAACATACAATGGAAGTGGTACATCTGGGATCAAGTACAAGTGGGGCCAGAGGCAGCAGTGTTGGCCTGTACTGGCTTCCAGAGCCAACTGTTTAATTTTCAGGAATTTTGCAAACCAGTTGTTAAACACAAATATCATTACAAATTAAATTATATAAACTTACAATTAAATAAATTACATTAAAGGAAAAGGCGAGAAGCACTCAAACTTTGTTACTTCTTAATGATTTTACTACATTTTACTACTACCTATGCTTCTGAGATTATGTCTTTTGTGTCCGAATGGTAGAAATACTCTATAATAGTGTGCTACAGTATGTCTCTTTACCATTTCACATTCAGTGATGGTATGTTGGTAGTTTGAAATAGCTGTTTTGAAGGATCTATGTAAATTACATTGTCAACTGCTACAAATGAGGGCTTGATTTATTGTTTTTTGTAGACTGTCTATACAGTCGTACAGTTGTGTAGATTGTCTACACAGAATGTAATAGGAAAAATCTTAATCATGTAGATTTTATATATTTATTTGTTTATTTTAGAAACTGGATCTCATTCTGTCATCCAGCCGGGAAGGCAGTGGCAGCCTCGACCTCCTGGGCTCAAGGAATCCTCCCACCTCAGATTCCTGAGTAGCTGGGATAACAGGCACATATCACCATGTCTGTCTAATTTTTAAAATTTTTTAGAGACAAAATATCTCTGTTTGCCCAGGATTAGATTAAGTTTTAAATGTGTGTCATTTCTATAGCCATTATATTGTGTATGGCAGAAAAAAAAGAATGAAAAATATTCCAATATTTTAAAAATTGTTATTATTCCATTCAGCCAACAAATTAATTACATCATTTGCAAAAGACTGAAGTTCCAACATATATCTTTGTTGTTTCACTTTTGTCTTACTCATTAAAGTTGATAGATATAAAACTATCAGTTGACATTAT
The DNA here is from genome assembly GCF_000951035.1 of Colobus angolensis palliatus. Taxonomy (NCBI): domain Eukaryota; kingdom Metazoa; phylum Chordata; class Mammalia; order Primates; family Cercopithecidae; genus Colobus; species Colobus angolensis. The sequence continues at coordinate 1,429,353 of NW_012114364.1, read as the reverse complement.
TATCAGAGCTACATTCATTCATCAATTGCAATCATAGGTTGGCTATGGATAAAATAATTTGTCAAAAATCAACAGAAGCATTCTATAAGAATTTATTGACTATATGGAATTTAAAATAAATAATATTGTTTATTTTATTTTATTATTATTTATAAACGAATACTACATATCCTTCATATCAGTAAAATTATAAACTTATGTATGTGCATTTATATGTATATACACACTTTTTTTGAGAACCAGTGGTTAAACTGGCTAGGGAAAGTGTAGACCCTAATGTTTTCCACCAATTTTGCACCAGCACTCTACCTGCTTTTCACACCTCCACATAGAGGATCCGTTTTGACCAAACCCAGAACTTGGTTCATTCTGAATTATGCTTGGTAGATAGGGATCAGCATTACAGCCCCATTCAGGAGCAGCTACAAATGAGCCCAAGAGCCTAGGCTCCAACTAATGAAGGTTGATCCAGCTACTGCTGCCTCTGAATATACAACCTGACAGCAACAAAGACCAAGGTAAGCTCCCAATATCATAATTCCTCTGGGAAACCAACTGGACACATGGTGGTGAGTTTATTGAGCCCCATCTTTCCTAGAAGAGCCCATAGCTTGTTCTTACAGGAATAAACAACTGTTCCACATATGTGTTTGCCTTTGTATCCCAAAGAACCTCATCCATCGTCACTACCCAGAGGCTTAGAGAGTGCTTGATTCCATACAACATAGCATCCAGCCATGTGTCCCACTTCACTGTGCAGGAGGTGTGGGAATAAACCCATGATTATGGGGTACACTGGTTGCATCCCATGCCACACGATCTGGAAGCAGCCAATGTGATAGAGCATTGTAGTGTCCTGCTGAATGTGCAGTGCCAGTACCAGCTCAGAGGCCATTCTCTACTTCAACTATGAAGTGCTCTCCTCCAGAGACTCCTATAAGGTGCTGTGTATCCAAGAGGAAGAAACACATGGATTCAGGAAACAATGGGTGGAAGCAGGAGTGGATCCATTTACCATGACTCTTTATACCCCTTGGGGAATGTTGTGCTTTCTGTCCCACAAATCCTGGACTCTTCAGGTCTAGAGATTTTCAACCTTTAAAAAGCCATACTCTAGCCAGGGACAATGCAAGGAACCTACTGACCAATGATTACTCCTTGGCATTTTGAACTCTTTGTGGTCCTGAGACTGTCAGGTGAGAAAAGGAATCCACCTCTAGACAGGGGTAATTGACCTTGATTAGCAGGATGAGATAGGGCTTCTCTTACATAAGGAGGCAGAGTGGAATATGTGTAAACTCATGGGATCCACTACGGTGCCTCTTGGTTTTCCCTCACTCAAATGTAACTCAGCAGACATGCACAGCAACCCTGGCCTGCTAGGAGTATGACTACTAAGAACCTCAATGACTCAAAAATGAGGGTTTGAGGGTAAACTACCAAGACCTGCAGCAGTGACAACTGAGGGTGAGAAGAATGGAGAATGGTGGCATAAAGACCATAAATACCAATTCCAGCTGCAAACACGAGAATAGCTGCAAATATGAGAGTAGCTGCAAACACGAGAGTAGCTGCAAACACGAGAGTGGTTGTTCATCCTGTTAACCATCCTCTTTGAGCGTTCTATCAGGAAGAGAGGCCAGTGTGAACCATGGAGTCTGAACATGCATGGAGAACTGGACCTCTGTGGTGCAATGGGTGGACTTTGGACTCCATATAGGTGTGTTTCTGAGATCTTCCTTCAAGCAAGACGTTGCCCTGAAGGGTTCACTCACTGAGGGATTTGCTGCAGCATTCAAGTCAGAGACACGTTCTTCCTGGGAAGCTAATGACCAAGCACAGTGGGAGTTTTAGGGCCTGGCCACTTCTTCCCAGTTGGAGACTTTCCTTACAGGTAATCTCTGCCCTGATCTGTCCACTAAACCAGCTTAGACTTTCTCTAGCTGTCCAGGCATCTGAGGCTGTTATGCCTTCCTCCTTTCCCTCTCCTTTCATAGGTGGCAGATCACCACAAGGACAAAGGTTTTCCCTCCCTTTTCCTACATCTTCTTCCATTTATCTCTCTTCCCTTTATCTTTTACCTTCTGTACATTTCTTGTACTTCTAATTTTATCTTGACATCTGCTTCCCAGACAACCAAACTAACTCATACCGCCACTTGATTGGTGACAAAGGTACAACTGCAGTATATCTTTGTTCAAAGAATTCAAATGATCGCTTTTTAAATAAATGGCACCGGGTCAATGAATTATGAGAAAGACTTGAATCTTGACCCCTCCTTCACCCTATACACAGAAATTAATTCTAAATGGATTTTGGACCTAAATGTTAAGAGGAATAAATAAATTGTTTTAAACAGAACCCAAAAAGCACCAACCAGAAATGAAAAGTTTGACAAATTAGATTTCATTAAAATAAAGAATGTCTAATTGTGAAGACACCATTTGGGGAAGGAAGAGGCAAGGTCCTAAATGAAATAAGATGTTTGCAATTTATATATCCTATAAAGATATTATGTCCAGAATATATAACAATCTCATTTAAATCAATAAGAAAAAAGATAACACAATTTTTGCAGAGGGAGTTTATTAGGTTTCTATGGCTGCTGTAACAAATTACTACAAATTTGATGGCTTGAAATAACAGAAATTTATTCTGTAACATTGTTGGGAGCAAAAGGTGTGAAATAATTATCACTTCCCTGAAATCAAGGTGTTGGCAGGGTTTTGTTTGCTTCAGAGGCTGTAGAGGAGAATTCATTCCTTGCTCCTTCTGAAGGCTGCTGGCTTTCCTTGGTTTGTAGCCACATTACTTCAATATCTGTGCAGTCACATTGCCTTCTCTTCTGTCTGTGTCAGATCTCCCTCTGCCCTTGTAAGAAGGCATGGGATTACATTTAGAGCTCACCCAAATAATCCAGTATTATTTTCCCATTGTAAAATCCTTGATCTCATCTGTAAAACCCTATAAATAAGGTAATATTTAGGTTCCAGGGGGACCACATTTTGGGGGGCCACAATACTGTAGTTTACTGTAGGGGAAAAGGGTTTGAATGGTACTTCCCAACAAGGATATCCAAGTGGCTGACTGTGAAAACTCTCTAAAGTCCTTTAAAATTAAAAAATTCTATCATTCTATAAAAGTCAGTATTCCTAGAGTTAGATATTGTAAGAACAATGTGACAGTCTTTTTTTGTTTGTTTGTTTGGTTGGTTGGTTTTTTTGTTTTTTTGGTAATTTTTTGTTTGTTTGTTTTTGCTGTTATAGTTGTTACTATTGCTTGGGGGATAATTCAGAAAGTTTTAACAACAAAAGTTATTGTTAAAAAACTGAGGAGTGAGGCAAAGAAATAAAGAAATAAAAGATTGGAATTAAAAAATATAGACATTGGGAATGAGTAAGATAATATGGAATCAGGGGAGCAAGAAAAAGCAAACACAGGTAATGTTAAAAAATTGTATACCATGAGCTGAGATCTACAAGTTTCCTAAGATGGCACTCTGAATAAATGTATTTCCCTGTGGAAAGTCTCAACACGGTCACCTTACTGTGATTAAGTCCTAAGTACCTGAGCCAGCAAATGTAATCTCCCAGTGTTATCCAATGGAAGAGGAAACATTCTACTGATTCTAATTAGGACACGTACAGGGAATGCTTAGTTTTATATGATCCCCTAAAACAAAGAACACATTATATGTAAGTTTTTCTTAAATACAGGCATCCAGAGGAATAAATATCTCTCCTCTGTCTTATTTTTATACCACTGATTTAGTGAAAGAACTGAATAGTTAATCCCGTGACAAGGCAGTCTCTCCACCTATGCACCGGAAAACTGCGTCTCTCCTTTCTAATTTCCAGCCCTGGTTTCACAGGGGGCTATGAGGACTAGGGAAACAGTGAACAGGACTCTCTCTCTCAAGGCCTAATAAACTGAAAGAGCAAATTTGCAAATGCTCACTGGGATACACTCGAAGGTACCCTAACCATATTATTTACACTCAGAAGTATCCTAACTACATAATTGAAGCCCTAGAAATGTCTCACTTCCTCTCCCAAAGAGCAGTTCAAGCCCAGGAGCATTAGAACATTATTAGAAAATGTGCCTGGTAAAATGGTTATTAAATAAAGTATGACTCATTTAGGTGACTTTAATCTGTCTGATTATGTGCCAAATAGGAACTGAAAGTGGTTTAGCACATAAATCCATTTAATCTAATTTGTAACATAAAATGTCAGATTCCATTTCCATATTATCAGTGTGGCAGCAGGCACTTCAAGACTTCTGGCTGAGCAATGGGCCAGTCACCAAAGGAGGGGCCACTCCCTCAAGTAGCATAAATTTTACTTCAGATAAAACACACATTGTTGTACTGGGGAGAAAACTGTGATCCAAGAAAAAAGGCATTGACCTTGGAGTTTGGGGACCCAGGCTCTGATTCTGGAACTAGCACTCATGAATTGTTACCTCCCCCACACTGTCCCTACATTTCTAAATCTGTGGATGAGAGAATAGAATATGACATTTTCTAAGAGCACTTTCATTTCTAAGTAAAAGGATTGGTAGAAAATTTAGGGACAATGTCTTCCTGGTAGGCACAGGGGAAACACACCTGCTAAATAGATTGCAAAACCATTTATTTCACTTTATCTCCACTGCCAAGTTCCTACTTGAAGTTGTTGTCACCTCCCCATAAGGCTCCTGCACTGGCCTCAACAGAAAGCTTCATGGCTTGTCTTGGCACACACAGCCCTGATCTAGAATGCTCTTTTCAAAACACTGTCTGAAGCTGTCTTTTCCTGAATACATATTCTGATTGAATTCATGAAACTTATGTTCATTCATGTTAGAGAATAAGTATTGAACGTGGGTGAAAAGAAGAAAGAAGAGCAGCTGGGATTCCAAAGGCAGGTAGAAGAGTTGAGATTTATGTAACAAAACAAGCCTCTGTAGACTTTCCACCAAGGCAATGGCACGATAAAATCCACTTGAGAAAATTTGTTCTACTGGTAGATATCGAGCACACTAACAAGAAAGAAAACAGAGGAGAAGCCAGCCAGGGTGCTGTGGCTGCCTTGCAGGAGTGGGCTGACAAGAGACCTGAATGGGCCTATGGGCCTGTCAGAGGGAAGTGGAGCTGGGGGTCACTCCGTAGAAACCATTGCAACAAAAGAGGAAAAAAAAATATATTAAGAATGGTTTCACTGGCCTTATGAGACAACAAGAATGGGAGCAAGAAGGAAATTAAGTATTTTGGGGTTACTACTTTCATACCTTAAATATCTGGAATTTCAAAGAAACTATAGTTGTAACAAGATCATTCTAATTTTATTGAGCTGTTACACATTTATGATGCTTTTAAAACCTAAATGTATAACTAGAAATCTTTTCTAGCAACGACAAAAAATTTTCTATTAAACTGATAGCTCACTGGTGATGAGCATCTTTAAATGTCCATTTCTCTAATGGTTTGTTATTATAATAATATCAGGTTACATATAACATTTTATTGTTATATTACTCACAGTCTTAGGTAAACATTTTGTGATACTGTAATTAACTCAAAGACCCAATTTTCAATATTTTGTCTATATTTTAACTCCCACAATATTATAGCAATTATAAAATTATAGTTACACCAATACAAATGATGTCATCTTAATTTTAAGAGCAATTTTAACTTATAAAACATATTCTCTGAAGTTTTTACCTGTTCATTGTAAGAACATTATCTTTTTTGTTTTTTTCATTATTGCTATTCTAGATCAGGACAGAGTTAAGAAACACAACATTACTTGAATTTCCTATGTGACCAGAAAATCCACACATTTTTCAATAGGTGTTATTTTGGTTCAGTGAGTCTCATTTCAATTTCTTTTCTGCTGTGTCTGGTTTCACAGTATGATTAATGACCTAACTTGCTTTGGTCTCCCTGCAATTGTCCTGAGAATTTACAATACTGGATTTATTCACTTACTATAAATGCAAAGCAGGAATGCAATTTTCAATGTAAATGTTGCCCTTAAAACACACAGATATTTATCACTGACTGTTTTTTAATCAATTTCTTGGATTTTGGACACAGAAGTGTTCTGTGTGGTAACCATTAACTTGTAAAAATAAAATATTGTATATGAAAAGTATCAGATTAACAACATTGCAAATTAAACTCTTTTTAGCCAAAGAACATAATGATAGAATCCAATCTTCATGCTACATATGCCCTCTGAATTCTACCTCAGAAAGTCCACCTGTAAAACCAAGAATTATTTCCTGAGAGTGAAGAATATTAACTAGAATTTTAACAATAAAGTAATGTATAAAGTGAATGTCATATGTAAATTGACATCTTGTTATTCCAGATGATCAACCTGTGAAACCACTGGACTTTTTCCCCTCTGAATTCTCTTACCAATCCACTGGAATTCAGTTCTTTGAATTGTATTACATAGATTCTTGTCTAAAATCACTGTCATTCCAGAGTGAACAGGATTCAAAACTTATTATTCTAAACTACAGGTCTCTGCAGCTCAGGCACGGTGTGGCTCAGTTGGTTCCTCTTTGCCTCCAGTTCTGTATTCCAAATACACAAACATGTTTATCAATTCCCCCTACCTGCCAAGGCCCTTCTCACCTCCTAACCTGCATACCTATTATTTACATTGGAGCTCTCTTTTCTATTTTGACTAACCCTACTTGTCTGCCAAGTCCCAGCTGAGGGATCACTTCTTCAGCAAGAACTTAGTTCCCCCTTAGATAAGATTAGCTCTCCCTAATATATGTTTTCATAGTTCCCAGTCTCAGCATAACAACTATGAGACTCTCTTTAATGTCTGGTTTCCCCTTCAGAATGTAAACTTCATGACAGCTGGTAGACATTAGGTAACTTGCAGGACGTTATAAGGATTAAGTGAAATCAAGTGTATAGCACTTAGCCACACACAGAATAAAAGGCTTTAATAAGTGGAAGCTATTTTTCTTACAGCAGTTTACATGCTTGGTGTCAAAATGTTAATATAATAGCAATGCTGTGAAGCCACTGGAGTCAAAAAAGCTACCTCAAAGTACCTCAACTTAGGAAGACTAGAGTGGTCATATCTGCAGAAAATCATCAAAGCCAGGCTCAGTTGTCTTGACACTCAGTGATCCTACATTTGCAGTCACAGCTGTCCTTTAAGACCACTTTTCAAGCCTTACTGTAAATTTCTACTCTTCAATTAGAAAATAGTAAGAAACATAATCAAAATAAGTTAATGAACAAGATAATTCAGAAATTATGTTTCAAAAGATAAATGAATAAATATGTCAATGTAGATAGGAAAGATAATTTTTACCATTGGAAGAATGAGATACTTTCCAGCAATAAAATAGAACCAACCACTAACAAACATGACAATACAGATGAATCTTAAAAACATTATGCAACGTGAAAGAAGATAGACACAGAGTACATAGTACATGATTCCATTTGTATGAATTTTACATGAGACAAAACTAATCCATGATGACAGAAAGCAGACTGCTGGTTTTAAGGGGCAAAGAGAGTGGGATAGAATACAAACAGGCATAAGGGAACATTTTGGGGTGATGCAAATGTTCTATATATTTATTGTGATATGAACAGGAGGCAGGGTAGAATACTAGGTAGAAAAGGGTGGGATCCCTGGAAAGGGCTTCACCCTCAAGCCTGCAACCACCACCCTAAGTGAGAACATGCATTCCTGTTTTCCCACCCGAATGTTGCCTTTTCCAAAATCACCCTGGCCTGCCCTGTCCCCCATCCTGTACCCATAAAAACCCCAGGTTCCACTGGCAGAAGGGCAGCAGAGTGGCAGAGCAGCACAGCAGCATGGCAGAGGAGAGAAGAGAAGCATCTAAACATCAAGAGGTGAAGTAGCTGGAAGACTACCACTGGAGAGGAGTTCGGCTGGTGACAGTTAGAGAGGAGTTTTGGCCAGATGGCCAAACTTCAGAGGAAGACCACCTTCCCACTCCATCCCCTTTCCAGCTCCGCATTTAACTGAGAGCCACTTCTGCCACTCAATAAAATCCTCCACATTCACCACCCTCCAATTTGTTTGCACAATCTCATTCCTCTTGGATGCCAGACAAGGACCTGGGTGCAGGTACAAGAGGCTGTCACACTGATCCCCCACTGAGCTGTTTAACACATAAGCTGTCCATGGATGGCAAAGCTAAAGCAGCTCACTATAACACACACCCTCTGGGACTCCGGGGATCACAGCAACCCCCAGATGCTCCCACAGAGCAGTGCAGAATTCTACTCCTGCTAGCACCCAGAAGCACTCATCCAGGCCTCTGAACCTCCTCACTTGCGTGTGCCCCTGCCACAGGGGTTTAAGAGCTGCGGGGTGAGTAGGTGAGCCACCCCTTCACGAGTCTCATGAGGGGGTCAAGGGAACTATCCTGTCTTAATTGGAGTGGAGTTTACATGCGGATATGCACTGGTCAAAACTCACAGAACTGTACATTTAAAGAGGTACATATGATAATAAAATTATCATGTGTAAATTATACACCAAAAAGCTGAAAATTATATTTAGGAAAGAGACTCCCTATGGTGCTGAAAGAATTAGAAAGATACAAGGTTTTTTAGGAGCATAGAGGTAGTACTAGCTTGTATTTGCATCTTTTAAACATTAATCAATGTGAAAAGTTCCTTTTTAAAATGTGTGTATGTTTGCGTGTATGCATGTGTGTGTGTGTATTTCAGTTTGCTGTTATTCCTGAACTTCAAAAACCTTGCATCTTGTTAGTAATTAAAAATGAATTATCTCAGTAGGAAGCAGACGTGTTACCTTGATGATTTAGTATCTACTTGACTGCTTAGGTGAAACTGTATTTTAAATTACTGACCAAGAGTTTCACTTGTTCTACTGTTATTGTTAGATGCATTTTTATGTGACATTTGTAATTAGTTTTATTATATTCACACTTGATACATTTAATAAGTTAGCTATCTTTATTTTCTATTCATATGAGATGAATATAAATATATACATAAGTGCACGATTCATTTTTCTTTGAGATAAATATTTCAGTCTTTACTTTTGGTCTTGCTTGGATAGGAGTGTCATAATGAAATACCACAGACTGGTATAAACAATAGAAATTTATTTTCTCAGTTTTGGAAGCTAGAAGTCTGAGTTCAGGATACAAGCAAGGCGAGATTCTGGTGAAGGCTCTCTTCCTAACCTGCAGCCTCTGCCTTCTCATTGTGTCTTCACAGGGCATTTTCTTGGTGGCATGCAAGTGGAGAGAGAGTGCCCACTCTTCCTCTTCTTTCTTATAAAGCCACCAACCTAGTCAGATTAGGACACCACCCTTAAAACTTCATTTAACATCAATTACTTCCTAAGAATCCCATCTCCAAATACAGTATCACTGGGATTTAGAGCTTCAACACACAAATTTTGGAGAGGGACACAGTTCAGTCCCTAGCTTCAGGTGACTGATTTTGAGCAGGAAAATTCACTGGTTTGTTTCTCCAACAAATATTTATTAAGTACATGCTGAATGGTGGGTTCTGGAGACCCAAAAGTTGAAGAAGACATAGTCCAAACCCTCACCATAGGCATAGCCTTTGTGTGACAGTTGGTTATAAAGGCAAAGGGAGAACAGCTTGTAAATTTGGAATGTGAGATAAATGAAATGGGTCTTTTGTTTCATTAGACCTTTAATTGAGTAAATGAGAATTAAAGGAAAATAGAAGTGAATGAGAAGTAACAGTTCTCCAATTTTTTTTATATACAGAAACAAGACCATATATTTTGATAACTTGGTATTTATGTTATAATTCAAAATATGGGAAAGAACACTTGAACTTACACTGCACCCCTTCCTCTTTCTCTCCTCTCCCCACTGGTAACAGTGATTGATGGTGGCCTGAAATATGGAGTTGTCAGTGGGATATAAGATACAGTGTTCTAACTGGACACTAGGCAGGTCTCAGTCCCGGTCACCCAAAGAGTTGCCAACCCTTCAGAGTGTTCTTATATATATCTGGTTTGCTTAGGAAATTGAAAGCTATTTGAATCTCGCTAACCTCTTCCCTTCTAAAAAAAAGTTATTTAATTTTTTTGACACTAGAAAAGTTGATCTGTAGCAACAACAGAATACATTTGAAGCTGAGTTGAAAGGTAGCTGCAGGAAATTGTCCAACATAAGAGAAAAAAACCCTCTAAAATACTCTAAGCTTCCTGGTATTTCTTAGTGTTAAATTGTAAGATGTATATTTTCATTGTTTTCATGGGAGCTGTAGTCATCATAATTTGAGTCAAAACAGGTATTTTCAAGGTTTTAACATTTCAACACAAATTTGTTAATATGACCAAGAAAATTCCACCAAGAAGTCTACATCTGCTGGTATATGGTTCAGTAAACTTGGGCCAGCCTCTTGGCATCTCCAAATTTAAATGCTTGTATAATTAAGATAAAGGCCCAACATATTCAGAGGCATGAGACATAACAGCAAACAAAAATGTCTGTCAGTTTACATACATTACCTCTCTTAATCCCTAAAACAACGATGAAGTAGTATTATTAAATACATTTTAATGTATGAGGAAACTGAGGGCAAGAAAGGTTAAGTGACTTTCCTGTGGTCTTAACGCTACTAAGAGAAGACACAGAGTCACTGTGAAAACAAAGGCCTGCCTGACTCCAAAGCCCTTGCTCTTTCCACTTTCTCCCCAGCCTCTCACCTCTTCTTTTAAATAACAGCATTTTCACTTTTCAGAGTAGTTTTACATGCATGATCTTATTTGATCATCACAGTTCTTCTGGAAAATAGGAAAGGGCAATCATATTTTCTCTGTAACACAACATGGAAACAACAACTTAGAAACTTTCCCAAGATCACAACACTAGAATACATTAATCAAGTGTTGAATTCAGTCTTCTGATCCCCATTTCCATATGCTTTTCATTACAACCCATTTTAAAAAATTAAATTGACTCCCAATTTATAACACCTATATTTTCTCTTTCACATCCATCATCTCTGTGTTCTTGACCCTTATGTGTTCCTTAGACATGGTTTCCTTTTCATTTGGGGCACAGAAATTCTTCTTCTTCTATTTTTTTTTTTTTTGCGACAGAGTGTTGCTCTGTTACCCAGGCTGGAGTGCAGTGGCGCAATCTCCACTCACTACAACCCCCGCCTCCCAGGTCCAAGTGATTCTCATGCCTCAGCCTCCACAGAAGCTGGGATTACAGGTGTGCACTACCACACCTGGCTAATTTTTGTATTTTTAGGAGAGGCAGGATTTCAGCGTGGTGGCCAGGCTGGTCTCGAACTTCTGGCCTTAAGTTATCTGCCCACTTCAGCCTCCCAAAATGCTTGGATTACAGGTGTGAACCACCATGCCGGGCCACAGAGATTCTTCTGTTTATGCATACAAACATGTTTGACAAGCACTTCTAAATCTGAGACATTTTAAAGTCAGCCAGAGGTGAGGTCATTATTATAGTCAAGGCAGAAAGACATTTGTGTCAAATTTATTTTCATACTGTAATGTCTTGATTATTTGGATCCACTGTATTTTCCAGTGGGCTTTCATTTAACTTCTGGTTCTCAGCATCCCCCTCCTTTTACAAGTCCAGGGAGTAGATCCTTCACTGCATCTAGATCTTTTATACTTGGGTGTTTTGGAACAGAAAATCACAAACTAAAACAGGTACACTTGTTTTTGGTGTTAGCACTGCTTTTTCCCAGATATAAAGCACTACAGCTGCTTATGATTTATGAACCACTCTAAAACTCTTCTCTCCTGTTTTCATCAATAGTACTGGGATTTGATAGCTTCATATCCTTCTAGGGACAGCTCCTATCTTTGAAAACATAGCAACTGATTGGGAGTTTCACTTAGGATTCTAGTCTTAAGAAATGAATATGCATTACGCAACCCTTCCTTACCTTAGCCAAGCCTTATCTGATGCTTTTGGCAAGGTACTTTTCTTAAAACTAGGAGCTTCGTCTCTTGCCCCACTGTCAGCGAGATCCATGAAAAGGAGAGGCTGGGTTTATTAACTGTCAGCACTTACTCCTCACGTACATAACTTTCACTCCCTCACAACTTAATCCTCACAATACATGGTAAGTATTTTTAGTCCTCATATTTAGATGATGAAACTGAGGCTCGGGGACATAAAGTGATATGCTCAAGATCATACACCTATTATGTGGTAGGAACAAGATTCAAAACTAGGCCTGTGATTCCAAAATCATTTTTTAAGTACTATGTTATATAGGTGCTATGCAGCTCTCTACTATAGTGTTCTGTATTACACTATACTGTACTATACTATACTATACTATACTACTCTAGACTATACCAGTCTAAACCATTTCACTCTACAATATACTATGTGACACTACATTATATTATACTATGCTACACTATACTATACCATACTATATTATAGCATGATATACCACATTAAATATAATATACTATACTGAAATATATTATTTATAGAAATTATACTATATTACATTACACTGCATTACACTAACTATACTAGTTAGCAGATTTAAGGAAGCATCACTATATCTGGAACATACATACAAAGTCATTATGGAGAAGATACCTTACATTCTGGAATGATTTACTGGTCACATGGTATAGCCCACATGATACTTAGCATGCAGTGCTAGTGCAGTAGCTTTGTAGATTCTGTTGCCTGGGAAATGTTTAATGGTTTTGCTCAGGCAGTTCTACAGTGCATAGCTAATGGTAGATCCATTTTCAGTTTGGGCTCTAAGCAGAAGAAAAATTTTTCCCTAAAGAGATTTCTAAACACCACACCTCTGATTTTCATAGTTTTGGAAGAACATATTGTAACACGAAATACATGAATATACTGCATAAATAACGTTGTTATGATGTTAAAGGAAATTATTCTAAAATAAAGACCAATTTACCCACAATTATTCTTCGACAAATCAACTTTTCTTTTTTTCTTTCAGTTTGTGTCCAAATGCATATTTTTACATATTAACATGATAGTGCAGATATAATTTTATATCCAGCTTTCATTATACTAAGCTTTTTAAAAGAAAGCATTTTAATAGGGAAAAGAAGATACTTCCAGTGATCATGTCAAAGGAGACTGCATGGCAGAGATGAAAAAGTTGATGAGACTTGCCTGGAATATGAATACTTTCTGTACCTAGCAACCAAGAAATACAAAGGAAAGAAAACCAGCATCATCTAATGTATTATTTCCTTTTACTTACGCCACAAAATTAGAACCACATTTATACTGAGAGTGAATGAAGGCCAGCAAGTAAAGCCCAGCAAGCAATGCCTGCTTTTCCTGCCATAAGACCTTTGGCTTGTCCAAAGTTAAATGCTAGTCATCTGTGTTAGATTCCCAGCCATCCAAACCTATTAATATTCATAAAATATCCCCAGAGCTGGCCAAGACGTTAGACTGATATCAAAAGCTTCTGCCAAGTAGAAAAGGCATATCTGTAGACAAGTGTGATGCTGGAAGGACATAAACTTCACTGTTCTTTGATAAACAAAAGTGAATGAGTTCATCAGCCTGCACCTTGTACTTAGTGGAGACTGGAATTTCATTTTTGTGTAGGTTGTGCCTACACAACGTGTAGCCATCTGTCCCTTCCACACAAAATAGGAGCTACTTGTAGATATAATAGTAAACATTAATATCTACAACACTCAAAAAAGTGTTTAAAAAATGTTAAAATGTGTGTTAAAACTGGCTAGTGATAATGAAGGAATTCTAAGGGGAGTGAAAAATGCCTCGTGTGGGAGTTGTCAGGGCTGCCTGCAATAAGCCATGGGAATTGGTATTAGGTTCAGTCAGAATTTTGACATCTTCACTAACAATCTTGAAAAGCGAGTGAATGACTCATTAATAAAATGCACAGATGAAGTGCAATGATGGATTAGAGGCAAAAAAGCAGAGACATTAGTGATGTTAGCAAAATGAGATGCATCTTCGGGAAATGCTGACTCATCTATTTAGACAGAAAATCACCATCGGAAACTCATTTAATGGGAGCAGTCAGTCCAGGGAGCACCACTACCAGCAGAGGCCTGGAGGAAATGCTGGGAAGAAAGTTAGATAGAGATGGGAGGCTGAGCCAGCACAGAGCTTCTCTCCGGGAAAACATCATGACGTTTGCCCAGTGTTCATGAGCTTCCCACAGCTCTGGACACCCAGCCAGAGCTTCTAAAATTCAGTCTGCTTCTGCCCTGTGGCCAGCCTGTCCTCTGATTTCTAGTTCCGGTTGGGAAGATGGATCCAGATGGGCTCCCCATCAATGCTCTGCATGAGGAGAAGTTGGTGATATTTAATGCTTTACTGCTTTGAGACCAACAACTCAGCCAAGGCTAAAGGTGTGAATCCAGACCCAGGATTGAAGGCTAGGATTATTCCTGAATGGCCCAAGGAAATGTGCCAAATCTCTGGCTTTTAGCTGATTACAAGTTTTCTGGGGTAAAGTTGGATGTAACCAAGACTCGAATCACGTTTTTCTCCAGTATTTAGAGGAAGTAGATCATGGATACTCTGCTATTCACTATGGTATATCACTTCCATCAGCTGATAGGCAACTCCTAATGATTCTAAACAAAATTTGCATTTAGACTCACACTTGCCTTACAACGTTAGGCTGACCTTGCTCCCTTAGCTCCCTTCCTAGTGGTCACTCCTGCCAGGATCCTACAATGATGGTTGCTCATTAGTTAAGAAACCGCCATTTTAGCTATGGACTGAGGAAGTTAGGAACAAAACTGCTGGTTTCTCATTAATTTCTATAAGTGTTCTCCTCAAAATATCAGTGCACAAAACTCATTATATTTCTTAACTTTTCTAAACCAGGTTAAATCTGCATGCATCAAGAAGAAAGTTGATGTCTTAATTTACAAGAAGCTTGGAGGACATATTCAATTCAGAAAAATGGAAAGTGGGCTCTTGGTTTGAGTTCATCATAATTGCCACCCAAAAGACCACTTCTTTAAGCTCGTGTCTTGCCTCAAAGTTGTGTTGCTGTTCACAGTCCTGTTGCTCATGCTACCCACTGCTTCTACAAACATGTGGGTTGGCCGCTGGTCCTGATGAGGGTTTCAAGGTTGCAGTGCTGTGGATTCATGCATCTAGGTAGTAATCATAGTATGTAACAGTTAGTTTTTCAACTCTTGCCTCCCCTCCATCCCCTTTTAGCAGCCCCCAGTGTCTATTGTTGCCATCTTTACGTCCATGAGTACCCAATGTTTAGCTCCCACTTACAAGTGAGAACATGAGGTAACTGGTTTCCTGTTCCTGAATTAATTTGCTTAGGATAATGGTCTCCAGCTGCATCAGTGTTGCTGCAAAGGACATGATTTTATTCCTTTTTATGGTTGCAGAGTATACCATAGTGTATATGTACCATATTTTCTTTATCTAGTCCACCATTGATGGGCACCTAGGTTAATTCTATGTCTTTACTATTATGAACAGTGCCATGATGAACATATAAGTACACGTGTCTTTTTCATAGAACAAATTATTTTCTTTTGGATATATACCCAGTAATGCAATTGCTGGATTAAATGAAAGAATAGTAGTTCTGTTTTAATTTTTTTTTTTTTTTTTTGGAGATAGGGACTTACTCTGTTACCCAGGCTGGAGTGCAGTGGCAAGATCTGGCTCACTGCAACCTCCATTTCCCAGGCTGAAGCAGTCTGCCTGCCTCAGCCTCCCAAGTAACTGAG
>NW_012114364.1:1406430-1412789 GCF_000951035.1 Colobus angolensis palliatus | reverse complement strand
GTCTCGATCTCCTGACCTCGTGATCCGCCCGTCTCGGCCTCCCAAAGTGCTGGGATTACAGGCTTGAGCCACCGCGCCCGGCCCTCTGTGTTTTATATTAGAAGTGTCTGATGGGCCGAGGATTTGGATGGGGCAACCTGAATCTGTGACTCTTCAAGGTTAGGGTTAATTGATTACTGTTCCAAATCTGACTTGGAGAACCAAAATCACATTGGTTATATCACTTTAGTCCAGATCTCTTTACCGCACAGTTCACTTTAGGGCACTGAGTCTACCCTTTCCCACACTGTGCCGTGAAAAGACCAGTTTCAAGGTGCAGCCCTCTGAGAATGCAGGGTTGTGGACTACATCCAACATGAATTTTAGACAGTCTGGCCCAGCTCTGATGGACCAAATTCAGGAGAAGCTTTCACTTGTTTCATAGCCCCTGATGGAGCCAGAACCATCGCTTGTCAAATGTCAACTGGATACCACCATCAAGCATGCAAGAGCAAATATCTGACATTTTCTAACCCCTGCAGCCTTTGCTTCTGTTGTTCCCAACATGAATCCTCCATCTGCTCCACTGGTTTTTCCCTCTCAGCCATTACAGGGATTGCTGCTGAGATTACATTTAATGTCACCCTCAATTAACCTGAGAGGATAGGATACAGCCCTTAGTCCCCTCCTGGGACTAAGAGAAAAAAAGAGACTTAGGGTGGGAAACTGAAAAGGCTTTTATGTTCCTGGCTCTTCTGCAGGTAAATCTCTCAGAAAATTGCTGTTTTATTGTTTCCAGGCATTGAGCTCACATTACACCAGCCCAAGCCAGGAAGGTCCTGTCAACCCATCTATCAGCTTTTATAGGGTGAGGACCTCTGGGAACATGGAAACCACTCAACAAATTGGAAATGTTAATGACATGGTCCAAGTAAACACCAAATCTTCATGGCTGGATATTTCTTCCCTGTACCTTTCCCCAGCTAAAAATGACATGAAATACTATTGTGAGGGGACTTTTAAAAAAGCGTGTGTGAGTACAGGCATGCACGGGTGCATTTGCCTGCTTAAAAGGGAGGACTGACCCAAAGCCATGGGGGATTTCCAAAGGAAATGAACCTTTCTTAGAGGATCAGTCTTTCCTCTCTGGAAATTGGACTATATACAACCCCAAACTATTACAGCTTCACTGCAGTAATGAGCTGTCAGATATTTCCCGTTATGTAAGTCAATCTTATTATTTAATCAGTTAATAGTTTGTGTCTGTTTGTTTGGTTTTGTTTTTGTTTTGAGACGGAGTCTCACTCTGTCACCCAGGCTGGAGTGCAGTGGCTTGATCTCGGCTCACTGCAGCCTCCGACTCCTGGGTTCCAGAGATTCTTCCGCCTCAGCCCCCCAGGTAGCTGGGATTACAGGCTTGCGTCACCACGCCTGGTTAATTTTTGCATTTTTAGTAGAGACGGGGTTTCACCATGTTGGCCAGGCTGGTCTCAAACTCAGGTGATCCGACTGCCTCGGTCTTCCAAAGTGCTAGGATTACAGGCATGAGCCACCACTCCTGGCCTCAGTTAATAGTTTTTAACCAACATCAGAATAATGTAAGTTGTCTAGAAAACAATGTTGGGCCGGGCGCGGTGGCTCAAGCCTGTAATCCCAGCACTTTGGGAGGCCGAGACGGGCGGATCAGGAGGTCAGGAGATCGAGACTATCCTGGCTAAGATGGTGAAACCCCGTCTCTACTAAAAAATACAAAAAACTAGCCGGGTGAGGTGGCGGCGCCTGTAGTCCCAGCTACCCCGTGGCTGAGGCAGGAGAATGGCGTGAACCCGGGAGGCGGAGCTTGCAGTGAGCTGAGATCCGGCCACTGCACTCCAGCCCGGGCGACAGACCGAGACTCCGTCTCAAAAAAAAAAAAGAAAACAATGTTGACAATTCAGCTGGAAGATAAATAGGAGCCCTCTATAGTGTTAGACTAACATCTATAGGACTAGTCTAACATCTGTCTAATGTTGGAATATGCTGAGCATTTTTACAAATATTTAATGACTATTATTTTTTGGAGTGACCTTAACCATTACAAGGCAGAGACCAAATTCACCTGCAATGCTCAGGTGTCTGTTGCTCTGTAGCAGTCCTAAATGCCCTGGCTCACCACGGAGAAATCAAACTGCTCCTTGACAAGTGATGCAATACGTTGCATTGCGCCAAATAATGTAACAGGAAAAAATGGAAAAAGACTGAAAGTGACTATGTTGTCACTGTTCTTCCAGGTTGTCATAGTCAAATCACTTTTGCAGCTTTTATTCAATAAAAACATACTTTGTCCTAATTCTGTAATGGTGTCCCTAAATACGTTATTTCTTCTCTATCCACAACATACACAGCGAGCACATGGCAGAAAAATATCAGAAGCAAGAATTTCATGCTGACATTTGGAATTGACTCTAGCCGTTGCAATTGTGACTAAACACTGGTTGTTGGTTTTTTAAAATAAGTTGTCTAAATTAAACACTACTGTTTCAGACATTGTTAAGAAGGGTAAGTTGTATTTGATTTGAAGTGTACATTCACACTCTTCCTGAGAAGTGTTGAGCAGTTTGTCCCTAGACCAAAAAAAAAAAAAATTGTATTTTATTTCCACTCAGAAAGAAAAACATATTTTTGATATTCAAAATTAGTTATTAAAATCAGATTCTAAGAAGTTTCTCAGAATATTTTATTTGTTGTGGAACATAAGTTCTACTAGATGATGGAAATCTAATGCTTCTATAGAAATAGTGTTCAAAGATTTTTTTTCTAGTTCCAATGATCTCTCAGTAATTTTTAAGGGAAGGGTGGTGGGGCTGAGAGGGACTATAGGGAAGTGGATTTATTTTTTGTTTTAAAATGTTCTTCCCATTAAGTTACAGATTTTGCTGAAGATATTGACAAAGAACTTCTTTCAAAGGTCAATTCAGGTAATTATAGATAACATCTTCATTTGTTCACTATTAGGTTATACCTTATGATACTGCCATTTTCTTACATGAAAATTGGTCAAATATAGGAAAATTTTCATATGTTCAACCTAATATTTTATTCTTTTATTTATCATTATGTATATCCTTGCTGTATGTCAGTATATGATGTGGGTTTATAATAAAAGACAGACATAATAAATCCATTAGCACAAAGAGCAAAAGGACAAGGGCTGTGTAACAACAGAGGGGGGATAACTGTTTTTGGAAAACCAGGCTAAGGATCACTATCACAATTGATCAGAAAACCTAATTTAGAATTTCCTGGAATTTATGACAAAACTGGAACAAATGTTACATTGCTTTTACCTAATAATGAGATATATAGATACTTACAGAAGAATGTCAAACTTTTTCTGGCTATTAAGAAAAATATATCAAATAATATATTTGAGCATTCATATTAGAGGAATTTCTAAAATTAATACCTAGTATTTATGGAACGTTATGTAGTTTATCACTTTTCTCTTATGAACGATTCTATTTAAATTAATGTATCAGTTGGAAAAGAGGAGCTTAGAGAGAATGTTGAAAAGAGGACTTCAGAGAGAATCTGGAAGTAGAGTACATGACGAAAGGGGTATTTTTCCTAAGGAAGTCTTTTCCCTCTGAGAACCCTCTGATTCACATCCTCACTATGCTAATTAGGGCTGTAAGGTATGCTCCTTACTGGAAAGTTATTTTACGTTGCAAACTATTATATGGATTTTCAGATAAAAAATTAAATTAATGTGTATTAAGCCATTTAAGCTGTTTTTTGTTGTTATTCCCCAAGAACTGGACAAACTGACATCAACTTTCTGGATTTGTTTAGTTGGGAGAACAAACCTGAGAATGCAGGAAGATAAAAGAAACCTTGGAAACTTTGGGGGTAGACTTCCTTCTCTAGATATCCTCCCATTGCATTACAATTTCAATAGGGATTAAAGAGAATGCTTTCCGAAGTCAATGAAAGACTTCTATAAATCAACACATTTCTCAGTATGCTTAGACAAATCATTATGCCTCTATGAATATTTAAGTAGAAAAATAAAAAACATTCATAGTTCTTGTATTATAATCCCTTTAGTTTATGCACTCACCACTGGGCTATATGGTGTTTAAATAGGAAATATTGAAATAATAACCAACCACTGAATGAAAGGTGTGGGTGACTCATTAGATAGCTAACTTCCCTTTGGGTTAATAAGAGAAGTTCTAACATACATGCCCTAATATGATGAAGGGTCTAACATGTCCAAAGTAGGAGAAGTCTTTAAGCACTAGAACCAATTCTTTCTAATCACTGTCAACAGTATTTGCAAAGTATTCTTCCTAAGAGTAACTGATGGAAACCAATCCAAACCTGTTTCTCCCTAGCCAGTCAAAATGCTCAAGGGAAAATCTGAAGATAGACACATTTATAAGCAATTATAAATGATGAAATGCATTTGCAAATATATTTAACACAAATGTAAAACTGGTCAATATACCCAGGGTAATAATCATTTGCATCTTCATCTAACAAAATTTATTTGTATCTTTATCAATGAGAATTGTTATATTACTATAAGTTGTCTACAAATTAGAGAATTGTAAAGTATCTAAAAGATAACAAAAAACATAAACCCATATAGAATCAAATAACTCCAGTAGGGACCCCTAGACAGTGCCCAGCATTCCATTGACAGGACGTCCAGTAATTCTTTGCCCATTTCAAAATCGTTCAGCTTTCTTTCTGAGCATTTTAATTCTCAAATTAAAAGACTTCAAAAGTACACATCCATGGAATATTTTTCAACAAAAACAGGTAACAAGAAAAATACTTCCACCTCCACAATGCCCTTTTCTCTTCTCATCACCACTACCACATTAGGCTAGGTTTGCAGAGTTCTGTTATTTAAATTTTAAATTTAACACAGTAACAGTTAGGATTATCAGTTTTAAAAGGGATCATATTTGAATTTTGCATCACCAGAAAGCAATTTATCATTATCCTGTTGATAGCCTATAATCTTGAACAAATCTGTACCTCCTTCCAGTGGGTTTTCAACAAAAAGAATAGAAGTATTACAAGAACCAGTGCAAGGAGAAATGAGTCTTTTCCTACTAATTCTTTTATTACAGTCCTTATTCTTTCCTTTTCTCCTGGTATCAAAAGGTATTTTGCAACGATGGGTAAGGCTCAGCCCCAATAATCCTAACAATATTGGTAGATTTTTTTCTCCCATAGGAAATCTGGTACTTCACAGAGTTCTTCAAACTGTGTCTGCTTTAAGCATAAGACACAGGTAAGTCTGTGTCCTAATTAGCTCAAATCTGATTATGAACAAAGGAGTCCTCAAGGATTTCAAAGATCATTTAATTTGACAATTACATTATAAAGTATATATCCCTCCTGATTAATTTGATTGGTGTAGCACCACAGAGGAAGACATCATGTTTCTGAGTCAAAGGACCAAGGGTGACAATAGTTGGCTGGGTGACAAGGAATATCTGAGGGCTGTAGGGAACACCTACCAAGTGGGTTGTTTGTTGATTTTGAGGGAGAAGGATAAGCACAGCCATAGTTTACTGTCAAAGAGTAGCATCTCTATCTGTAAGAAAATTGTCATGCTGGCTCTTAGAAGTTAATGACAATTCTTAAAGAAAGAAGTTAGTTTAAAGAAAGAAGAGTTTAGCATTACATTTATTTTTGTTTCTTTAGTTCACAAAATCTTACCTTATTTAGGATCTCTGTTCTAAGAAATCACTCGGAATGTTGGTGAAATACTATATATCTGTTCGGGAAGCTATTTCCTAGTTTAGTATCTATTCTTTAATAAATTCCTCTATTTCTCAGTTAAGGACATTCACCAAAAAAGGGTAAAAAAAAAAAAAAAAAAAGAGCTCAGCAAATGCATCTGCCTGTGGATCTAGTCCAGAATGTGACTTCACTTTTTACTCTCTTAGTAGCTGCTTTTGATGAGCACAAGTTCTTCATTTTAATGAATCCCAATTTACCATCATTTAACGTTATTGTTTGAGTGTTTTTAAGCGATATATGCCTATCTAAGGTCATGAAAATAACATTTTACCTTTCAGATGTAAGTCTGTGATCCATCTAAATTGATTTTTCTGTAAGGTGGGAGGTGGGGGTCAAGATTCCTTTTCCTCCCCACCCCTCAATATTCATATCTAATTGACCCAGCATAATTTACTTAAAGGTCCAATCCTTTCCCCATTGCCCATACTGTAGTGGCAACTTTGTAATTAAAAAAGAAGAAGAAGAAGAAAGGAGAAGGAGAAGGAGAGGAAGAGGAGGAAGAAGAAGAAGAAGAAGAAGAAGAAGAAGAAGAAGAAGAAGAAGAAGAAGAAGAAGAAGAAGAAGAAGAAGAAGAAGAA
>NW_012114364.1:1359249-1406347 GCF_000951035.1 Colobus angolensis palliatus | reverse complement strand
AGGAGGAGGAGGAGGAGGAGGAGGAGGAGGAGGAAGGAAAAACTGTTATAGCAGTAGGTCTGTTTCTGGACCCTTATTTGTTTTATTGTTCTCTTTGTCCATGCACCAACACCACATTGCCTCAATTATTATTCAGGGACGACAAAAAACAGATAACATGGAAATAGAGCTAAGAAGAAGATATGTTGCTGTCTTGAATCTCAGGGGCTTACACGTTGGGCAAAGATCATAGATGAGGAGGAGGAAGACGTGGTAGAGGTTGTAACTTCCTGGTATTAGAATAGGCAGATAGTCAGAAATGAGCAGTCCCATGTTTGTTTCGTCTGAAAAAGTAGACAACTCAGGTAAGAAAGGGTGAAAGGGATGGCTTTGGGGGGTGATTTAAGGAAGAAGAAAAGGCCTGTTTCCTGGAAGAATATGATTAGAGCCACTCTTTGTGGTTAAGACATCGTCTCCACAAAACTTCTGTAAAAATGTGAGCATGTTTCTTGGAAAGATTAACACACTGACCTGTAACATCTGCTAAAATTACAATGTCAGTATTTTAGCTAGCATTTTACACACACACACACACACACACACCCCAACTTTGAGCGTGATTGGTCATCCAGCCCATTCTATTGTGCACTGTATGGCAGATTATTCCCCTAGTACAAGTCTATTAATCTGATGTGCATAGAAGAGGAGTTACTGCAGTGTGGGTTTCCTGCAAGGAGGCAGTGTCCTGTGTGTGGAGACAGACCCAACATCCAAGGAAGAGGTGACGCTGTCACAGTGTAAAATAACTTCCATGAAAAGAGGAAAACATGAAAACATGAAATTCATGCTCCAAATTCTCAGTTTCATTCTTCAGTCACTAATTTTCAGGTAACCAAAAATGCACCGCACCTGGATGAAAATGAAGCTTATCTTACGCCAACTTTGTTCCAGACGAATATGTCACTCCACGTATTTGGTATTCCACAACTCAAATATTTTGCCTCTGATTTTTTTGTATGGAATAAATTTGAGTAGTAAAATGCCAAACCAGCGGTGAATTCCACACTAAAAATTTTTCTGATTGGATATGTAAAATTTCCCAGGTAACAAATACAATACCCTACAGCAACGGTAATTTACAAGGGGCCTGAAAGAGTTCACAGATTTTCAAACCTAAAAACAAATCAGGTGATCCCACACTTTGGGATATCTAATTAGGAGCCAAAGCCAGAAGAAGCCTTACACACGTCTCTGCCTATTGTTAGCAGGAGTATTCAAACCTGTGCAAAAACCAGAAACTAATCATCAGACCCAGTGAGCCACTTGGTTGAGAAGAAAGTAATTTGCTTAGGGTCTCCCAGACTGTCTCAATAGTTTAAATTTAAAAAAATAAAAATAATTAAAAATAAAAAAAATTAACTAGTAAGAAGCTTTTCAGGAACCAACTTAGCCCCCAGCTTGGGACATTTTGTAAGTGCGGCCCAGGAAATCGGCTGTAAAGTTAAGTAGCTGGTGGCGCCTCTGAACACACCCACCCGGGCAGGGAGAGTAGCATGTCCTTGTCCAGGGAGACCCCTTCTCCTGGCTTTGGGGAAGGTGTTCCCACCCAGGAGGCTGGGTCTGCGGGACGCAGCGCTGGGCTGGTAGGAGAAAGCCCAGGCAGAAGAGCACAAAGCCAGCGACTGGACGCGAGCACGGGGCGGGTGGAGAGTGTCTCCCCGGGCGCCGTTGCTGTTGTCCCGGGTGCTGAAAAGCTGGGAGTGTCTCGAGAAGCAGCGACACTTTTCCACCTGTGCGCGAACTCTCGCCACCTGGGACTCAAGCGCCAGCGGCTTGAGCGCTGCGGTGAACAGACGGCACCCGCGTGGGTTCCCAATTTTTGGGGGTGTTTGTGTGTTGAGTCTGGGGAAGCATGATCGGGGCATTGGCAGTGGGGAGGAGGAGGTGCTGATGGCCTGGGCCGCGGCGCTGCTGGCCGGGACAAGCTGCCCGTGCTAAGGCCGCTTTCTGCAGGGCGAGTTCCTGCACTACGTGTGGGCTACCGTGAACAACCCCGATGTGTGGCCTGGCGCCCCGCTCCGCTGGGGCATCTTCACCAACGACTTTCTGGGGCCAGGGCATGGCCGAGAACACCGGCCACAAGTCCTAGCGGCCGCTCAGCGTCCTCACCTTCAAGTGCACTCCTGTCTAGGGCTTCCCTTTGACCCAGGGCCGGGAGTAGCTGTGGGACTGGCTTGAAGGGAGTTTCTAGTTCTCACCACGCGTTGGCCTCGCTGCCTCCCTGCCTCTCCGACTCCGGTTATTCAAGCCTCCAGGCTCCCAGGTCCTCTCCAGGCTAATCTGGGTTTCTGGGCCAGGGGGGAGGCTTGCGCTGGGGAGTTCCCTTCGAGCTTCCAGAGTTTCCCGAGTTTCCTGAGGTATCTGTGTTCTAGGCTGCTTGTTTTCTCTGAACAGATCGGGGAGTGGGCGGGAGGAGCGGCCACGGCACTCCCCTCCCGCCAGTCCCTCTGCGTGAGCAAGGCAACCATTCCTGTACAGTTGTCTGTCCCCAGAGGTGTGCTGTGTGGAAGGGGCGGGGTAAATGCTGTTTTCAGGGCCGTAATTTCTCAGTTTTGTGGGCAGCTTTGCAGGTGGGGAGACTGTGTGAGCCCCCTTGAATGTATCTAGGATCTGCCCATGCTGGGTGGATTAGGGGGAGAAGCAGAAAAGGTATCAAAAATGGAAGGATCTGAGATTCTACTCTGCTTACAGCAAATGATTACCTTGCCAACATTTGATAGATGCTGGTAGAAGACAGGAGAAGCCTGGGCCAGAGACAAAGTACTTGGTTATTTAATTATTCAGGACAGAACAGGCAGCATAGGCTTCAGGTTCAGTTGGTTCTTCTTGCACCCTAAAGTCCCATAGGTGATACAGCAGTGAACCCAAATGGATACTTCATCCACATGAGTCTATGTCGCAGCAGGTGATCCTCAATCTTTTAAAGGGGTTCTCTTAGCAAGCAACCGCCCCCAACCCCCACTCCCACCAAACACACACACACGAAACTGCCTTTCCCCAGAGGATACATTATTATCCTGGTCAGGAAACAAATCTGGCTTCTGCTCCAAAGGGAGACATTATCTCCATCTTCGAAGACTGTTTGCTACACAAACATCCTTGAAAAGTCATCCAGGACACAAGTTGTAAGAAAAGGTGTGGAAATGGCATGGAGAATTTCTCCCCAACAAGAGGGAAGAGTGGACCTCCACCCTTGGCTGCCCCAGGTGCCTCCAACCTGACAAAGCCACCAGCAATCAAAACCCTCCTGGCATCCTGGCTAAGCGGTTTTCCTTGAGTATCCTTGAGCTGTTTCTGATGTGAATAGTTTAAAGTGTAAGGGGGAGCCAAAAAGTATTTTAGAGTGGAGTGTTCAGTTTAAATGACGCCGAGCCTCAGACCTTTTATTTTACAAAGAACATAAAACACTGGCCTTTGAAAATTATCTGCAAAACATGTTTTATCTTAGTTACACAGAGAAGAGAAGGCTATGAATGAAGGAAGGCTGATAACTTAAGCTTTACACTGGAGTGTGAAAGTGTGGGGGGATAACAAAGGGTCACAGTCCTGGGCCATGAGAGTTTTGTGCATATCATGTAGATGAATTCATGAATGAAGTCTGGAGATTTCTTATGAAGAAGTTTATTTTAATCAATAAATGTTTTTCTATCTTCTTTTGGAGCTACCTGTATATTTTTCCAACCTTTGAGGACCCTGTCATCCCAATTTTAAAACGGGGAATGCCTGATCATGCCAAAGTAATAGAATTATGTGCCTACTGACAGCAGAGGTTTTCTAGCTATTTTTTCAACTTCATCTCCACCTTACTCACTCACTCCAAACCAGCACTTGTTATTCTCGGTGCACACGCTACCCACTGCCACCTTAAGACCTCTGACTTGCTATTCCTCTTTCTGGAAAGCACTTTTTTTTTTTTTCTTCTGGGACAGAGTCTCACTCTGTCACCCAGGCTGAAATGCAGTGGCACCATCTCCGCTCACTGCAACCTCCGCCTCCTGGGTTCAAGTGGTTCTCCTGCCTCAGCCTCCCAAGTAGCTGGGATTACAGGGATGCACCACCATGCCCAGCTAATTTTTGTATTTTTAGTAGAGACAGGGTTTCACCATGTTGGTCAGGCTGCTCTTGAACTCCTGACTTCGTGATCCGCCTGCCTTGGCTTCCCAAAGTTCTGGGATTACAGGCGCGAGCCACCGCGCTCGGCCCTAGAAAGCACTTCTTTAAGATAGTCACATGGTTTGCTCAGGCTTGCTGAAAGTCCCTCCTCAGAGAATCCTTCCCTGTTATCCTAGCTCAAGCAGCAAGCACACCTCCCTGACCTCAACAAAACTGTCCTATTTTGCATTTTCTTTAATAACACTCATCACCTTCTGGCATTAGATATTTATTTTTTTATTCTTCCCCAGCCACAACACAAGCTCCTACCATCTAAAATACCTGCTACACAAAGTAGGTATTCAGGAAATTAATAAATTAGGGGGATGGTAAGCAAATTTTCACACACTTTTTAAGATGATGCTTTTAATGTGGGAATTACGTCTCTTTGGTCTCATTTCTTGATATCTTACCTTTTTCTCTCTTGCTACAAGAGAAAGCAGAAGCAGCCTGAGTTCCCTGGACACACGCAGAGAGTGTGGATAGGTCCTGATTACCAGCAGACTCTGATATTGAGAGCATCTCTGCTTCTGAGGGTATAGGGAAAAGCAATGTTTTTCCTTTTGTATTATTACCACTGTTACAGGTGACTTCTGGCACCAGAGGTACGGGAAAGACAAACTGTTTTTCTCTATGCACTCTCACAACACTACTGGTCACCAAAATGTGTGGAGGTTTCTCACACACTAAACAATTCTCCACTTTTTGACAGACACTAACTGGGTGTCCTGCGATTCAATTCTGACAGTAACCCAAGTTTGCATGGAGCCCCCCTCACATAGGTTAATGGTACAGGGCCACAGGATTGCTCCCAACTTCAGATGCCAATCACAAGCAGTAGGTTCCCAGATTACCCATGACTTCTGTCTGACTTGGCTTCATATCAAACATTCTCATGACTCCCTGCTCAAATTCAAAATTTTCTAAGAGCTGCTCATAGAACTCAGGAAAGCACTTTACTTGCTACTACTCATTTATTATAAAAGGAACACAGGAATATCCAGATGGAATCGATTCATAGGGCAAGGTACTGGGAAGGGGCACTGAACTTCTATGCTCTTTCGGGTTGTGCCACCCTCCATGTACTCAGCAACCTGGAAACTCTCCAAACTCTGTTATTTAGGGATTTTTAATGAAGATTATATTACATAGTCATGATTGATTAAATCATTGGCCATTCGTGATTAATTCAACCCTTAGTCTCTTTCTCCTTCTCAGAGGTTGAGGTGTAGGGCTGAAGGTTCAAACCCTCTGATCGCATGGTTGATTCCTCCGGCAACCAGCCCCCATCTAAAGGCTATGCAGGAGCCCCCAGCCATCACTCATGTCATTGATGTAAAAAACACTTACCACTTTTGAAGATTCCAAGGGTTTTAGGAACTGTGTGCAGAAGACTGATGATAGACTGAATACATACAATTTTTTTTTTTTTTTTTTGAGGCGGAGTCTCACTCTGTTTCCTAGGCTGGAGTGCAGTGGCAGGAACTCGACTCACTGCAAGCTCCGCCTCACGGGTTCACGCCATTCTCCTGCCTCAGACTCCTGAGTAGCTGAGAAGACAGGTGTGCGCCATCACGCCCGGCTAATGTTTTGTATTTTTAGTAGAGACGGGGTTTCATCATGTCAGCCAGGATGGTCTCGATCTCCTGACCTCATGATCCACCCTCCTCAGACTCCCAAATACATACATGTCTTATTATTTCAGAGTCCACCCTCTGGTCTCTGGCCACACACTTCTCACGGCAAAACAAAATAGAACTCAATAGATACGGGCACATTACTAGAGTTCCATTCAGTCATTAACAGTCACTCCAAGGCATCATCACATCACATTGCATGAGCATGTCTCCCAGGGCCAGGCCACTCAGGTTCACAGGCTTCCATTCAATCTCATCAGGGTCCAAAACCAGGATTGGTCTCAACAAATGTGTATCTTCATCCTTTCAGGAATCTGGTACAATTGAGCTAAGAGACACTGTTATCTCTTGCACTGAACCTCTTTCAAGGTATTAATGTAACATTATATTTCCTTTATTGCATAACTCATTTGTTTATTCCTTTGCCCTAAGCTACAATTCCTTCTTCTCTTTATTTGTAACCAAGATTTTTCACCTTTGTGAGGGATATTAGGCTTGGTGACTGTGCTGGTCTAGATTACAGGCATAAAATTAGTCTAGCAAGAACCTCCCTCTCCGTTCACTCCCATTCATACAGGGTAGGGTTACAGAGATACAGAACTAGTAGGATATTTTTTTACCACCAGACAATATAGTTACTGATTTCCTAAAATGCTGATTCCCTAAAATCAGGATTTTAGGGAATTCTAGTATACAGGTTTTAAAGCATAGTTAGAGTTTCTTGATTGGAATCACCCTTGCTTCCAGCACTTGCAGTTGCAGCCTTGGTTCTGTATTGAATCACTGACCATTGAATCAGATAGGGAAAAACAGTCAAGTCAGGGTGATGTGGGGAAGACAGAAAAAAGTATAGTCATCATTACCAGCACTTTCCCCATCCCCTCTTGACAATAATTGCATACTCATCCCACCACCCTTCACCATTCCCTCTTCCCCAGACCCACAAGATAAAGAAAGAATCTATCTAGTGGGGACACTTCTTTAGTCCCACTCATACTGAGGGTGACCCACACACTGTAAAGGCATGTACACCAGCCCTTTGTGGCTTTATCTTCCCTTGCTTAAACAACCAATGTGTCATTTGCCCATTGCACTTCTCTGGGGGCACACTATTATTCTGAGGAGGATTCTCTGACCATTGTTAGACATTACAGGCTGTAAAGTCTGTTCCTTGATCTGAAGAAATAAGATTTGTCAGTCCATACTGGTGTAACATCCTCTGTTTGGGTTCTTTAAAGCATTCTGGGCATTTGCACCTATCACAAGGTAAACAAAGCCAACTCCAGAGTCAGTGTCTAATCCTGTCAAGACCCAGGTGTAGCTCCCCCAGGGCCAGCAGCATCAGTTTCACTTGCCAGCTATGTTCAGGGCCTTCCCTCCATGGAAATCTGCCCCATGGCCACTTGCAATCTGTGTCGGTTTTGCTGGCAGATAGACCATTCTTTTTGGCATTCTGTGCTTCAGAAGATGTAAGAGGACCACGCCTGGTTTCCGCCATCTCTCTACTGCTGTGGTATTCTCATGTCAGCCTATTCCATGGACCCAGCTCCTCTTCCTCTTTTCCCATGCCTTCTCCTTATAGTTTTCTTTAAAGCTAGGTGATAACGTGCTGCATTAAGCTCAGATCAGAACCATGAACTCTGCTTTCACCTCCAAGTGCACCGTTGTGTTTGCATTGGTTCCTGGAATTACATCCTTCAGTACTTCAGATACATTGTGATGATGATTAGTTCGTTTGCTCCTGGTATTGATGAAAATGTGCTAAAACAGTAACTACAATGATTAAGACTGAAGGGATTCACCCTAGAGGAAAAACAAGAAGAAGCAGATGTTGTTATTTATTGGCTAAATAATCTAGGAAGACTATAGAAACCACTTACAAGCATTTGAGAGTTGTAATTATGGCAAGGGAGGGGGAAGAAGAAAGATAACTGGCTAGAGCAGAAGACAGGAGAATGTGCTGTGTATTGGGCTGTGGAAACTCACCAGGAAAGTGTTAGAGACCCAACATCGGAGACACCAGAAACAGATGATAAAGGAGTACATTTAATTCTTTTTCTTCGTTGGATTTTATCTTAAATTGTAAGTGAATGTGTATTGACTTACCAGAGAGAGCTAGGTTTGGCTGGAAGATGTAGCAGTTGGCCCTCTGCTCTCTGCCCTAAAATTTTCCAATCTCTGGGCTCCCTCCAGCTCTAGGAAATTACAATTTCTGGGGAGTGAGTCAGGAAATCTGCACTGGTAACAAGCACACTAGGCAATTCTTCTATACACAAAAGTTGGGAACCACCAGGTGTGGTAATAACTAACATTTATGTAGTATTTACTGTTTTATACATGTAATCATTTTAATCCTCATAACAACCCTAAGAATTAGGTGTTATTATTGCCACTGTTTTGCAAAAGAGAAAACTGCAACAAAGAGAGGTTAAGTGGTTGCCCAACTGACACAACTAAGAAGCACTAGTGCCAGGATTTGCCCCTCACCTGACAGTCCACTCCTAAGTCCGCATTCTTAATGCCCACAGGAAGCTGCCTCTTTGAGAAAGGTTAACTTTGAAGTTCTGTTGGTCTCATGGGCTAGAACTACAAGGAGGAAGGGTTCCATTCCTCTTTTATCTAAAGTGGAATGATCCCTTCTTTTTGTTTTTAAACAGAGGTGAATGAATGATTTAAGGCCCTCTGTGTACAGAGGTGTGAGCATGTAGTGATTTGAACACCTTAAATTTGTCCTAGATTTGTGTTAACTTGACCATGGGGCTTATGTCTTTTTGTATTGACAGTAAAAGGCTGAGATATTTAAGTTTGAAAGGAGCTTCTGCATTTGAAATAGGAAGGTGCTTTCATGAGGAATGTTTATTGCTCTTCAAAAATTGAAACTGCCTACCTGAAAAAGGAGTTCAACCCAGGCTTAACAGACTGGACGCTAAGAAAGCATTTCATAGAAGTCTTTCCAAGTTGGTATTTGTTTAATAGTGAGTCTTATACTGTAAGTTTTCTGGGTTGGTTTTGGTTTGCTTTGGTTTGCTTCGTACTTATCCAGGATTGTTCTTTCAGCCTTTATGTCCATATTTTTCAACTCATATTTAATACTACAGAAAACTAATATTCACAACGATGCACTGAGATGCAAATATCAAAAATAAAGACTTACCCATGGGGAAGTTGTATTCTAGTAGCAAGTGGAGATAAAGAATAAACAAATATAAAAATAAGTTAAACAAGATAAATAAACGGTAATGATAAACACTATGTAGAGAATTAAAATAGGCTGATATGATGCAATGTCTATTAACACAAGGTGGTCAAGCAAAGACTCTGTGCAGAGGAGGTGACAATTAAATGAGATCTGAGTGACAAGTGGGAAAAAATATTCTAGGCAAGAAAAGCACCTAGTGTAAGGGCCATGATATGGTTTGGATTTGTGTCCATGCCCAAATCTCATGTTGAATTGGAGGAGAGGGTTGGTGGGAGGTGATTGGATCCTGGGGGTGGATTTCACCCTTGCTGTTCTCATGATTGTGAGTTCTCACAAGATCGGATGGTTTAAAAGCATGTAGCACTTCCTCCTTCACTCTCTCTCTCTCCTGACCTCCTGACGCCATGAGAAGAAAGTGCTTGCTTCCCTTTCACTTTCCATCATGACTTTAAGTTTCCAGAGGTCTCACAGTCATGCGTCCTGTTAAGCCTGTGGAACTGTGAGTCAGTTAAACCTCTTGTCTTGGTAAATTACCCAGTCTCATATAGTTCTTTATAGCAGTGTGAAGGTGAGATCAAGTATGATAGGTTTGGAAACAGAAAGACCAGTGTGACTGGAGTGCAGAGGGGGAGAAAGAGAGTACTGCAGATGAGGGGGAGAGGTGGGCTGCAGCCAGAAGCAGAGCTCTGTATACCAGGGCGGGGCAGTTTGATTTGCAGTGGGCAGCAATTGGAGTGCTTTAAGCAGAAGAATAGAGTGAGCAAGAAAAGAAACAAAAGACTGGCTAGGAGGCTTATGCAGTGGTCTCTGGGCATCTGACTACAGCTCCTGGGTTGTTAAAACTTATCCTATATTACTTTTTTCATTTTATCCTTTTTTATTTTATGTCCTGTTAAAAAAAATACATTGTGGGCTGGGCGCGGTGGCTCACGTCTGTAATCCCAGCACTTTGGGAGCCGAGATGGGCAGATTACCTGACGTCAGGAGTTCAAGACCAGCCTGGCCAGTATGATGAAACCCTGTCTCTACTAAAAATACAAAACTTAGCTGGGCATGGTGGCGGGCACCTGTAATCCCAGCTACTCGGGGGGCTGAGACAGGAGAATTGCTTGAACTTGGGAGGTGGAGGTTGCAGTGAGCTGAGATCGCATCATTGCACTCCAGCCTGGACAAGAGCAAAACTCTGTCTCAAGAAGAAAAAAAAAAAAAATTACGGGAGGCCATGATTTTTACTGAGCTCCTGCACTAGGCACCAACAGACCAGACCAAACCACAATGGAGTCACTCATACTAAGTGCCACATAATCAAACCGAAGCATTCAGAAAGTAGATAGATCCCCAAACACACCAATTATTCTGACAACAGGAGATTCCGGTCTACCTGGTCAGCATAATAAATGAGTCTCCTCTGCTTTAACCCTTCCAAAACAAAAAAAGGAAGAAATCTGAAGTTACCTGATGTTAACCAATCAGCTTTTTTTTTTTCTATTGCTCTGTTTCCTTGTTCCCACCTTATAAAGCCCCCTGTCCTGCCATGCCCTGTGGGAGCTCTCATTCTGTTTTATAGAATGGAGGCTGCCCCATTCATGAATGGTGAATTAAAGCCAATTAGGTCTGGTGCATGGCTCATGCCTATAATCTGAGCACTTTGAGAGGCCGAGGCAGTAGGATTCCTTGAGCCCAGGTGTTCAAGACTAGCCTGCGCAACATGGTGAGACCCACCCACCTATACAAAAAAAAAAAAAACGTAAAAATTAGCCAGGCATGGGTATTATGGTGGTCTGGGGTCCTAGGTACTGAGGAGGCTGAGGCGAGGGGATGGCTTGAACCTAGGAGGTCAAGGCTGCTGTTAGCCATGCTCACGCCACTGCTACTGCACTCTAGCCTGGGTGACAGAGTGAGTGAGGCCCTGTCTCAAAAATGAAAAAATATATATACCATTTAGATCTGTAACTAAATTTGTTGTAATTTTGTCTTTTGGCAGTCCTTATTCATCTCAGGATATTACAGTATCTTGCAAAATGATTGTGATAGTATGTGAAAGTTGTTTTGTTTTACTGTCTTTATTAGGAAAAAAAAAATTAAAGTCAATCCCTTGTTTTTACCCCAAGTTTTGTCTTTGAAATTGTGCTGATTTGGATTGGAGTCTACTGGCCTACTCTTCTAGACCATGGAGAGAATACACAATATCCTAGAAAACACAGAAACGAAGAGTGTGCAGAGCATGTTTCTTGAAATGAATGACTGAACAATGAAGCACAGGACAACATAACAACACAGTATAACCTCAGGATGCATTGAGTCATTTGGCCCTCACTTGGGCATGCCCTTGGCTTCGTTCTTGGTGTCTTTTATTGAAGCTTCCCAGGCACACACCTGTCCTGCCTCTGATTTGAACCTTCTTGATTCCCACCCCCAGCAGTGTTCTCTCCCACAACTTTGACAGAGATTCTCTAATCATCCACAAAGGCATTAAAGCTCCACTCACTTTATATTTATGTCTTTTTCCCTGGGATGGAAAGAAACCTCTGTGTTGATTGGGATCATTAGAAATTCCCCCAGAGAGACATGGACTCATTGTGTTCTTCCCGTGTGTTAATATGGATTTACCAGAAGCCCCTGGAGAGCCGTGTGTTTATACGCACAGTTCCTGTTCAAGAAGGGTAATGACCTGCAGTGTTTACAGTGCACAGGCCCTTTGGAAATGGTCTCCAAGTGACTTTAAATAAATTGAAGTCAGTTAGAGGCACACTGTTCCTGACTCGTGCTATTTCTTCTGGGCAGGCTCCCTGGGGAAGGATGAATTGATGCTGTGTTGAGCTCTCCCTGCACAAAGAAGAAAGTTTTCTGAGGAGGAACCCCGGAGAAAAGCAGGGGAGAGGGTGAGGAGGGAGGGAGAGAGGAAGGCCTCCTTGGCCACTGAATGTGTGATACTGCGGGGCTTTTACAAACTGTCCTTTTTAAAACCTACAATTTCAGGCCTGAAATTAAAATTTAGATACATCAGGATGGTGCAGAACATTAATGTGGAGGGACATTCAGAGTATTTTTATCAGGGCTTCTTATAAACTCAGTGTAACCACAGAACCAATTCAGTCTGGTTCAGTGTTGTCTGTAACAATATTTAACAAAGTGATGAGTTGTTTTTCAATTGCAACAGACCCCCAGGTTGCAAGTCAAGTAACCAGAGCATGCCCAGGTGAACCAAGCATGTCAGATTTGAGACTGTGGAGCTAACCTGAAGGAAAAAGTCGTCCGTAAGCAGCACCTAAGTACTCAGATCAAGAGGCCAGGCCCAGTTAAGAAGGGAGAGGTGCCCTGTTTTGTTGCAGTATGAAGTTAAAAGCCAAGGACCCAACACCACATCTTTGCATCACCCAATCAGGTCACACTTCTTTGCATCTTCCTGTCTTCCTCATAGCTACTCTCTGCCTGTAAAACCTGTCCCCAGTCCCCAGCTCTGGGAGACAGACTTGAGCACTGCTCCCTGTCTCCTGGCCAATTAACTTGCAATAAAGCTTTTTTCCTCCTTAAAAGCCAGTACCATATTATTGTTTTCTATATGTGTTGAGCAGTGAGCCCACTGCTTGGTAACTCTGGGGTGTGGGGTCTGGTGGTGGTGCTTCAGGCAACACGAGGTGCAGTGTCGTCTTGAATTCCTTGAAAATACAGGCAAAATGTAGTTAATATAAGTACATATGCATTTTTTCTGAGGAGCATATTCTTAGCTGTTATCACACAAAAGAGCCTATAAAAAACACATTGCTGTTCTCTCATCCCCATAGGAGTGGCTGTTTTTCTATTCCCTGGTATAGGCTCTCTTCCAGGACCACAGTTTTTTTCTTTTACTTAAATGCGAGCTATCTTTCAAAGAGCGCTAGAAGAGAAAGATGTACCATAGCTAAAGTGCCCGGCTTCTGAGTGTGTGAACAAGACAATCCATGTCTCTTTTCCCTTGCCTGGCTACGGCCTTCCCATGACTTTCTTGCTTTCCCAATTGTGTGCCCCTGAGGCCTCTCCTGGGAAGCATACCCTCTCTCAGGGATGGTGTTCTCTAGCCCCTCTGAGCCCATTACTCCTCCCCTCTCCTGGTCTGTTTTTGAAGGAGCCAAAGGGAGTTTCACATGCAGCAAAGATTATTTGCATTCATATTTGCCACAGTCTGGAAGGTTCTCAGCTTATAAGAGATCATTAATAAGGTTATTTCAGAAAAAAGATTGTTTTCTTTTCCTATTACCTGCTTTATTTTTAATGATAAATGAAAACTAAGCCTAATAGAATTAGAGACTCATAGAGCTGACAGAAAATAATTGTCAACTTCCAGCTCAATACAAAAAGTATTGATTCATTCAGTGAACTTTCCTTTAAAGCCTATCTACTGAATGTGGAGGACACAGTGATAAGCAAGACAGAGTAAGGAAAAATTGTTTATGATCTATTAAAAGGCAGTTAAGAAGTTTTAAAAATTGGTTAGGTGCTGTAATGGAAACACGTTCAGTATATGAGACTAAAGATTTGTTTTTATTTTCAATTTTTTAAATTTGCATACATTTAAGGAGTAGAAGTGCAGTTCTGTTATGTCATGGATATGTTACTGGCACCCTGGGTTCTTGTAATCTCCCAAGATAGAAATCAAGAGAGATCACTAGACATAGCAGCAAAGAGGACATTTATTTAGCTTGTGCACAAGGAAGCCAGTCCTGTGGAAGGAAAACATGGGGGAGGGGTGGGTATGTCCCTGGAAGATAGTATGGGGGTTACCTTTAAAGGATCTTTCTGTAGGGAAGGGTTTTGTCAGGGCACAGATAGGAGGGGTTTCTCTAGCCCTTGTGCAGTGGCTTGACATGCTTCTTTAGACATTGAACATAATAGTAGCATTTTAAATCTCTATCCCTGGGTGACATTTTTTGCAACAAAATGAGAAGGGGTAAGTATAAGTTGAAGTTTAACTGCACATATGGGGTCCTGGGGAACTCCTTAGCCCCATAAAGCAGGAACTTGTGGTTAATAGCTTCTTGGGTCTTTTGTTGCTGATTGGCTGGAAGTTAGACTTTTGTGCTTTTTCTCTAGACCACATCAAAACAAAAAGCTAGCCAGCCTGTTTGTCTCAGATATATTGTGTGGTGGTGAAGCTGGGCTTTTAGGGTAACCATTACATGAATAATGTACATGTACCCATTAAATAATTTCTCATCCCTCACCTCTCCACCACCCTTCTGAGTTTCCAAAGTGTATTTTTCCATACGCTGTGTCCGTGTGTACAGATTATTTAGCTTCCACTTATAAGTGAGAACATGCAGCATTTGACTCTTTGTTTCTGAGTGTTTCACTTAAGATATGGCCTCTGGTTCCATTGGATGGTGTTCTCGATGGACTATTATCAAGCTTTTGCCTGAACATTTCTGACTATTCAGTTCTAAAATATCAGACTGAGCTGAAATTGTCTCTTAGTTACTAATATTATATATTAAGTATATATGCCCAAAGGGTCAGGCAGGCTTACTAATTGAGTGAAGAGAGTTGAGTATAAGGTTATAGCCATTTGATTCAGGGGCACTTTGCATATTAAACATATGAAAATGCTTTCTTCTTTCAGAGGAGATTTGCTTTCTTCTATTTTTCTTCTTAAAATGTGCATTTCTGCCTGTGTTTAATATCCCATGTCTAACAGTAATATCGACAAAAAAAATCCACTCTTCTGTTTACCGTAAGATACACAGTAATGCATATATAATGATAAATGACAGCTTCAGTTTGGGAACACAGTGAGGATTGTGAGAGACCATGGCAAATTGTGAACACCTGCCTCGTCTAAATGGATGTCTGAATTATCCATGCAGGCTGACCCAGTGTGACTAATTCCTCTGATATTTCAAGAAAAGCCAACACAAAACTTTCATGTTTGCATGTTAAACATGTAACAGCTAATCAAATAAGTTCACAGACTAATCCTGGCCCATGGCAGTCTATTTACTACATTCGAACAGACAATGATCTTTGTAACTCCAAAGAGGATATTTCTTTGGATTGTTACTCAGAACAAATGTACTCCTTCAGTATTTCATTCACTCATTCATTCTTTCATCCATCTATTCCTTCCAATATTTATTGAGTGCATATGAGCCAACCATTATGCACTGGGTATAAAGCTAAAACTAAAAATATGATAAAGATCCTGACCCTGAGGAATTTGCCTTCTTTCCATCTCTCATCTTTTCTATGCTGAACCTTTTACAACAAACTTGAGCCTTTGAGATTGGCTCTTTCCTCTTCTGATTACCCAATTTTAATGAATGACTTCGTTGGTCAGGAAGGCTTAGTCTGAAGAAGTGTGAAACTGTGTAAATTTGGCCACCCTGTGGACACTGAGCCTAGATTCTCTTCTCTGAGGACAGAAGCCGTCATGCTTCTGTCTCTCCAGGATCTGTCTGATTTTTTATCGATCCTCAGATCAGGAAGTGGAGGTTTTAGTTGCTCCTCCCAGTAGCCTAGTCCAGTCGTCCCCAACCTTTCTGGCACCAGGGACCAGTTTCATGAAAGAAAATTTTCCCATGTACCAGGGTGGCAGGGGAATGGTTTCGGGATGATTCAAGTGCCTTACATTTATTGTGCACTTTATTTCTATTATTATTTCCATATTAAACATATTGTAATTATTCATGTAATACAATAATATTACAATAAAAATATTATAATATATAATGAAATAATGATACAACTCACCATCATGTAGAATCAGCGGGAGCTCTGAGCTTGTTTTCCTGCATCTAGATAGTCCCAGTTGGGTGGCGATGATGGGAGACGGTGACAGATTATCAGGCATTAGATTCTCATAAGGAGTGCACAACCTAGATCCCTCACATGTGCAGTTCACAATAGGGTTTGCACTCGTATGATAATCTAATGCTGCTGCTGATCTGACAGGAGATGGAGCTCAGGTGGTAATGTGAGCAATGGGGAATGGCTGTGAATACAGATGAAGCTTTGCTTGCTGATCCATTGCTTACCTCCTGCTGTGCAGCCTGGTTCCTAACAGGCCACGTACCAGTATTGACCCATGGCCTGGGAACTGGGGACCTTTGGTCTAGTCCACTGACCTCTCCCCATTTCCTCTGGGTGGGGCATATAACAATTGGACTATTTCACAAGGTCAAGTCTCACCTCAGAGCACTGGAGTCAGATCCACCCAACATTTCATTTTTCTGGTCTTTGGTAGGAAAAAGATTACTTCAGTTTTCTTTCCCTGCGGGAATGAAAAAGAAGTGGACAACATCTCTTTCCTGTTCTAATTTGATTTGTCATACTATAGTCTGAGATATTCAGAATTCCATAGGCTGTAAGTTGTGTATATATCAGGTATTTAGAATTAGCCTGTCATCACCAACTTAGAAATCTGCCATAATTATTTCTGAATAGTCCAGTGGGAACAAAAAAAGGAATGATCAAGAAGTTCTGCTCTCTATTCCTTAGATTGATCTGCCAGAATATAGCTAGAACTGTTTAAAATTCTGTGGTTTATAAATTCTGCTTGTAATCAGGTGTTGGGAATTCTATAATATCTATACCAAAATGGTGGCTAATAACCACATGTGATTTTTTGAGCACTTTAAATGTGGCTAGTCCACACTGAAATATGTAATAAGTGTAATATATAAATAAAATTTTAAAAATAAAAGCAAAAGAATATAAAATATCTCATTGATGATTTTTGAATATTGATTACCAATTGAGAAGATAATATTTTGGATATATTGGCATAATTAAAATATATTATTAAAAATAGTTTCACCTTTTTTTTAAACATGGCTACTAAAATATCTAAAATTACATATGTGGCATGCACTATCTTTCTGTTGTATAGTGCTGGTCTAGACCTTAAGTTTGTCAACTGACTTACCAAAGAGGAAGCATTTGCATAACAAAAACAAGTTAAGGTACAGGATAAAGACTGGACTAGTGTTTTGATAAAATACTTTAGTTGTGTAGACATCTGCAGGCAATATCTGTTAGGATGTATGCCCCCCAACCATGCTCTCTACTCTACTTTTCCCTGTAAAAATATTAACTCAATTGGGATTGTTATAACTTCTTAGTTATAAGAAGATTTGTTTTAAGATAAGGTTTAGAAGTCTGTTTTTTTCGGCATTTCTATCTCAGGAAATACTTAGAGACTGAACAGTATGTTTCTTTTCTTTCTTTTTGGGGAGGATTTTTTTTTTAGTTTAACTATAATAGTCTTACAATACAGAGTATTGGTTGAATGGGAATTTCTGTAAGAGGGTTTTTAGTAAACTTTCTAAAACTTATGCTTTTCTTCATTCTATTTATTTCAGCAGCAGCTGTGAATAAGCTCTCTGATACCCTGAAGAGTCCCTTGTGAGGTGGTCACTAATGGTGCTTCCAGATGCACACTTTGGGAGGTTGGTTTGTGGTGGCACCATGGTGGAGAGAAAACATTCATTCCTGGTTTTTCCCAACTGTGGATATGATGGGAAGGGAAATCATCTCTAGTGGCAGGGACTCTTGCCTCCAGCCCTCTAGGACTTGCCTCTGGATCACCATTTGTTCAGGGAAGACCACAGCAGCCAGAATGATGTATTTTGGGCTTGGATTGCCCTCTGTGTGGAGTGAGGAGACAAATGGGCTTAGCACCTACCTTCTAGTCTTTTCCATGACACCAAAATTTTTAAAAATATAATTTAATTTTACTATATTTAAGGTTGTTTAATCATAATTCCGGAAGAAAGAAAAATGATGCAGACTCAAATTTATAGAATAACTGCGTGTTGGGACACATTTTTAACTAAGTAATCAAATAGCTTATCTTTATAAATGACAGATTTTTCTCCGCTTTTCCTTATGCTATTTTAATGGTATCTGTAGTCTCTTTGTAACTAGTGCAGAGACATTACTTCGGTTTTTTTTCGTCCTGGCTGACCATATTTTTGACAGGCATGAACTCATTCTGTTTCCATGCAGTAAATATAATTTTATACTGACAAGTGGCTTTTAAGCTGATGTACACCTGTGACAAAGCTGTCTGGGAATCACAGACTTGCTTTTGTTATGAGCTACTTTTTGCTGTGCATCCTATTCACACTGAGGACCTAGATGAAGTAATGGGACTGAAAATTAAGTGCAGTCATATGCTGCATAACTGCATATATGGGGTAGATTTGTAAGATTATATTGGAGATGAAAAATTTCTAATGGCTAGTACATCATAGTTGTTCTGTCATCAAGGCGCAATGCCTTATGCATGGGTTTGTGGTGATGCTGGTGTAAACAAACCTACTACACTGCAAGTCTTGCAAAATAGAGCACATATAATAATGTATGTTACATAAGACTTGATAACAATAATAAATGACTATGTTAGTGTTTACATACTTACTATACTTTTTATTGTTATTTTACAGTGTACTCCTTCTAGTTATTAAAAAAAATAAAGCTAACTGTAAAACAGCTGCAGGTAGGTCTTTCAGGAGATGTTCTAGAAGAAGACATTGTTATGGGAGAAGACAGCTCCACGCATGTTATTGCCCCTGAAGACCTTCCAGTGGGAAAAGATGTGAAGGTGAAAGACGTGGATATTAATGATCCTGACCCCACGTAGGCCTAGGCTAAAGTGTGGGTTTGTGTCTTGGTTTTTAACAAAAATGTTGGGAAAGTAAAAAGTCAAAAATGATTTTCAAAATAAAAAATCATTATAGAATGAGTATAAAGAACAAAAATCATTTTGTACAGTTGTACGGTGTGTTTATGTTTTAAGCAGTTTTTACAAAAAAGTAAAAAAGTTTGTTAAAAATGTTAAAGCCTATGAAATAAGTAAATTACAATAGATAACATTAATTTAAAGTCTACAGTAGTGCATAGTAATGTCTTAGGCCTTCACATTCACTCACCACCCACTCACTGACTCACCCAGAGCAACTTCTCGTGCTGCAAGCTCCATTTATATACCTACCATTGTGTTACAATTGCCTATGGTGTTCAGTACAGGCACAGCGTAGGCACACTGTGCAGGTGCCTATGAGCAACAGGCTATTCCTTGTAGACTAGGTGTGTAATGGCCTATACCGTCTAGGTGTGTGTAGGTACACCCTATGCTGTTCACACAACATAACTAAATCACCTAAAGACACATTCCTCAGAACATATCCTTGTTATTAAGCGATACATGACTGTATAAGCTAAATGTTTTTCTCTCTACTTGATTTCAAATAATAGCTGGTGAGCAGGACTTAAAAAACCACTAACATATTGTCTTCATTTCTATAAAGTTTATACCAACTATCTGCATGACAATTTCCCTTTGTGTGTAACCACAATGGACTTTATTGAGCATCCCAGTGAACAGTTTTTTAAATTATTAAACATCATTATCATTATAAATACAAATAAAGGCCCACAGTCTTTTATTGCAGTAAATTGATATGTAAGGTTTTTCAAGCAGCGAGCATCATGAAGGGCCTATTATCATGCTAGCACTTTATTCTTACTCTAAATCTATGGTTTACCTTTTCCTCATCTTGCTTTTACTGCATAGTATTTATGATACAGAACTGTGAATGCTTTGAAAGGACTATATGAAAGTTAGCATAACGTTCTTCAAGTTAGAATGACAAGCTATGTGGAAAATGTATATATTTATATATTTATGTATGTATATTTATAGATATTTATATATGTATATAAACACACACATATATATGTATAAATTATATTCCAAGTTATTTCATAAGCTAGTGTCTCCATGGGAACAAAATGAAAGTTATGAATTTATAAGGCAGAGATATCCAGGCTTTGAAGTCCTCTTTTTGTGATGCACAGAGCTGGAATTGTCCGGTCCCCTGTGCCCCATCACAGTTAACCACAGGTAGTCTACCTGCAGTAGGCACCTGTTTCTCTCAGGCCAGACAAAAGCTTTCAAGGGATACATGGGCACAACATTTTCTTAAGAGCCCAGTTCCCAGAGGCTTAACTTCCACCTGTTTACTGTCCTAGAACAGATGTGCTTGAGAATGTGCTGTGGCCATGGAACCAGGATGATTCTCCTTGCCTCTCTTTCCTGTTCACAGTGAACTTGTCTTTACAAGTCATGATTCTCACTGCTCCAGAATCTTACTAATGCCTTCCTTACACCTCTGGTGTAGAAACTTGAGGGAGTGCAAATGGACAATTGAAGTGCTGGGGTCAACAAAAACCTCCTTTAATTAAGGCTCCATAAAGCCAAAGTCCACTTCCTAATTTCCCCCAGTCTCTTTCTCTAAAGAGTAAAGCATGGCATTAGAAATAGCATATTTTGATCTCTGTTGCAATGTTCTGAATTCAGAAGGGTTCTCATCAAAATAGGTACCATCAGTTTATTTGAATTAAAAACATGAAATGATAGTTTCTGACAGAGAGTTAGTCTGATTTGCAATTGGTTTGATAATGAAAACTTATTTTGCCAATTAAGCTAAATGGTAGACATCTTTCATAAATGGAATGAGTTAAATCTCCCCATTTTAATGAAAATACTTAAAACATATATTATCTTGTATGCAAATACATAATAAATGTATTCTTTTTTAAAATTGATATATTAAAAAAAGTTTTTTTGCAAACGTGTATTAAAATTCACAGAATGTTCACTTCATAACCCAGTTCTAACGTAATTGGATTGAGCATGGTGCCTCTAGCTGAAAGAGTAACAAATATAAATAAAAACTCCTTTGATAAAGGACCAGCCTTTTGGTGCATTTTTCAGAAAGTAGAGCAGTAAAAAATGATTCTAATGACAGAGTTACAAATCACGTTGCATCAGGTGGGTTCCAGTTATTCGCTTTCACAAAGGAATTGAGTTTTCAGTTGATACAAAATTAAAGATAATTTTTGATGATAAATCACTATGTGCGTTTTAGCATTCTGAAAGGAATTCATAGAACTGAATCACTCCTATGAGACAACTCTTCCTGTTATCATATGAACTATCCATAAAGAAAAACCTGGGAATACTGTTGATGTTGCTTAATGCTTTGTTCTAGCAACAGGTAATATTCAGATACAAGAACAATAGCCCCCAAAAATGCATTTTTACATTTAACATTTAATTGTCAAAATGTGTTATACAGATGTATGTGTGTGTGTGTGTGTGTGTGTATATATATATATAGATGTGTGTGTGTGTGTATGTATATATATATACACACACACACGTATTTGTGTGGTTTGATCAAGTCTGAATTAATAATAAAGGTAATAACAGTGCAAATTGAACTTTTGGCATGTTAAACCATATGATTACAATACGTTTAAAAATTTAAATGTATACACATACTATGATGTTGAAGGATCAATCAATTAATAAGAGATTTTGAAGCATAAATATATATTACAGTAAGTTAAAATGCTGTGGGTAAAATAGAACAGAAATATTTCTTTCAGGGAGAAAGGAAGGATGTAAAATAGCTTTTAAGGAAGAATTTCTTCATGTTTGTATAAATGAAAAATGATGGAGTTTCACGTTGCTATGGCATTTAGACTCCACTGGGCACATTTAAAGCAGTGATATTAAGGTTTTATTTTAAAATGTCAGTATATACAATGAACTGAAAATCTTTTTATTTAAAATTATGATGCAAATTTAAATATTAACCTAAAAGATGAGAGAGGACACATAATTTTTTTAAATTCTTTTATGAAGCACAAAGGTAAAATGCCACTACTGTGAACTCTATAGAACTCTGACAATAGGTCACTGGCAGTGTGTTACATTGCTTTAAATGTCAGCATTATAGTTCTGGTAAGTGATTTTTTTAGTCTAGTTGAAAATCTGTACTTAAAGTACCTTGGAGACAATGATCAGAAGAAGGAACAAATGAGCAAGGCAGGTAACCATCTTAATTCAATGCTTGCAGAGAGGGAGTATGTGAAACTGCAGGTGACCTTGGGCATAGTGATCACAAGCTGATAAAGTTTAGGTTGAATTCTAAGGAAAAAGGAAAGTTCTATTAGTAAAATGACTTTTTAAAAAGTTTCAGCAGGCTTTGATACTAAATGCAAAAAAAAGCCATGGAAACAAGACAAAAGGGGCAAAGGAGTCTGAAAGCAGATATTCATTTAGGGACGGATGTTAAAGAAGGCCATTTGCATTCACAGGAAGATAGGAGATGTATAGGAAGAAGTCGAGAAAATTATTTGATAAAGCAAATTACCATAGAAAATGAAAAACAAAAAGATTAATTTTATAAAGAAGACCTCAGTTCAGCTTTCTACAAAGTAAGAGACAGAAAAAGAAATAGATGTGCTTTGTACAAAACGTAAAGATAAATTATATTTAAAAAATTAAGATTACACAGTGACATGGTTTTTCTTCACAGAAATCTCATCTTGAATTGTAGCTCTCATAATTCTCATATGTCGTGGGAGGGACCTGGTGGGAGATAACTGAATCATGGGGGCAGTTTCTCCCATACTGTTGTTGTGATAGTGAATAAGTCTCATGGGATCTGATGGTTTTGTAAGGGGTTTCTCCTTTCGTTTGACTCTCATTCGCTCTTGCCTGCTGCCATGTAAGACATGCCTTTTGTCTTCTGCCATGATTGTGAGACCTCCCCAGCCACATGG
The DNA here is from genome assembly GCF_000951035.1 of Colobus angolensis palliatus. Classification (NCBI taxonomy): domain Eukaryota; kingdom Metazoa; phylum Chordata; class Mammalia; order Primates; family Cercopithecidae; genus Colobus; species Colobus angolensis. The sequence continues at coordinate 1,383,709 of NW_012114364.1, read as the reverse complement.
AACTGTGAATCCATTAAACCTCTTTTACTTTATAAATTACCCTGTCTCTAGTATGTCTTTATCAGAAACGTGAGAACAGACTTATACATGCAGACAAAAGGGTAATGAGAATTAGCACATGTTCTTTGAATTAGGAACAAAATATACACCATAAATGATCAAAGAAAGGAAGAAAAACATTTTGAAACTACTTTTTTGTCATTAATTTGACTTACAGTATTTCATCTGCCATATTAATCACACACAATAAATATTTAATAAGCATCTACTGGGCCTAAGGCATTCTGTTGGTACACACAGACACACCTTGGTCCCCAGCCATGAGTTGTTTAGATCTCATGGGAAAGCAAAAGAACGTAAAAATAACTACAAGAACTAGTGGTGTATTGAGATCCAAACAAGAAACTTAGCCAGGAGGAAAATTAATTTTAACTTGGGTAGGCAGAAAAGAATTTGTGCATTTACTCATTCTTTCTACAAATATTCACATGCGTATTTTGTGACAGCATAGAATGCTTGATGATGGTTCCAGGGAACTCCTGAAAGTGTTGATGGTATCTGAAGCTCTAGCTCCATTCCCCTTCCTGGCATGGCAGCCTTCAGTTTGAAGCCAAAATATATGTTGCCTATTTGCATGAATGTTTCATTGACCATGAGTTGACCAAGTCCTTTTTGAATTTCTCAGTATCTCAGTTTTGCATTTCACTATAACAGAATTAAGTCTGCCCGCCTTAGTGTGATGGTCAAGGCTTTTCATTTTCTCATCCCAATTTAACCTCCAGCTTCATCTTGCCATCACCCTCCCCTATCCCTTCCATACTTATATGTGTTCTCCACTCTTGTGATTTTATGCCTCCCCTTCTGAAAACACTCCATATTGTTCTGTCACTCTTGTTGGTTCCTCTGCCTCAAATACACTTTTTCTCTCTGACTTTGAATGCATATTTCCTTCACCTTTGTTTCCTGAAATCCTCCTCATTTGTCCTCAAATCTTCATTCATGGGCTGGCTCTTCTGTGCAGCCTTCCCAGAACCTACATTCAAAATTATTCCCTTTCTCTGACTTCCCATGGCAATCAATCCTTCTTAGATTAAAAGGATCTCTAACTTGTTTTTCAGGAGGCTGAATCAGGGCTGTGTTGAGGAATATTTTTCTCCAAGGGTTTCTCTCTTCTTCTTGCTGCTCTGTTTGTTTCTGGGGAGCTGGGTGATGCTGGTGAAAGAGACAGGCATCACGGTGTTTGGAGTGTGCTTGGTTTATACCTCTTTTTCCTTTTCCACAAGCAAGATAAGTCAAAGTCATAGTCATTTTTAAAGTTTTAATATCAAGTAGCAGAAAGGCTATTCAGAGAAATTTTCTTAAAACACTGGTCTTCAAACTGTCACTTTAAAAAGTAGTACTAGGACTTTTTCTAAGGTGATCTCATATGGCACTCCATCATAATAAATAACATTTACTTTATTAGTATAAATTTATGTTAAAAACTGAAACTTTTAACATTTACTTATTATAAAATCAACAAAAAATTTGGCACTGGAAAACACCAGTTGGCTGCAAATTTATATCTACATGCAGTTTATTTCAGTTTTTTGTTTCAGTTGTACAGCCTTGAGAAAATTCTTGATCTGCACAGAAAAGTACTTGCCAAATAATGATAGCGCTTTTATAGCTTATGAATTTCTGAACATTTTTCAATTAAACAGATGCTAGGTTTGTAAAAGTATTAAATAAAAAATTTTAGGTTCAGAGTTGTGTATTTAAACATAAACAACTGTAAACATAAGTAAACATAAATACTGCAGGTATTTATAACAGAATACTATTGAAATGCATCATGCTGATTATTTTGGTTATTGAAAAACTAAATAGGGTTCCTGTAGTGCAAACATTCATGGAGTAGATGTGTCTAGTTTTTGCCTGTCATCCATTTCCATTAGCATCCAGCACATGTATGTTATACCAATATACTTGCCTGAACAATTTTACATGTACTGACATGGATAGGCTTGAGCTATAAAGAAAAGAAAAACACAGCCAGACTTGTACCTCTCTCACCAATGACACATTTTCATTTACAGTTTACATGAGGACACTGAGAGTCTTTGAGGTTAAGTCAATTAAGTTAGACAGTGACCGTGTATGAGTGAATGTCTGAGTGAATTAGATTTTGAGTCCTGGGTTAATTTTACCTGTCCATGGTTTCTTCATGTTAATCCTGCTGCTTGTTGATTGGTGATTTTTGGTGACAGATTCAGTGACTGTTTGACCCTCTTTATGAGCTCCCTCTAAAACTGTCAGCTCTAAAGGAAGAGTCATCAGAGTAAACAGACAACCCACAGATTGGTAGAAAATATTTTCAAATGACACATCCAACAAAGGACTGATAATCAGAATCTACAAGAAACTCAAACAAATCAGCAATAAAAAATAATAATAATCCCATAAAAAAGTGGGCAAATGACATGAACAGACATTTCTCAAATGGCCAACAAACATATGAAAAAATGCACAACATTACTAATCATGAGGGAAATGCAAATTAAAACCACAATCAGATACCACCTTACTCCTGCAAGAATGGTCATAATTAAAAAGTCAAAGAAACAGTAGACGTTGGCATGGACATGGGAAAAAAAGGAATTCTTATACACTGCTGGTAGGAATGGAAGGAAATTAATGCAACGTCTATGAAAAAAGAGATTTCTTAAAGAACTAAAAGTAGATCTACCATTTGATCCAGAAATCCCACTACTGGGGATCTACCCAAAGGAAAACGAGTAATTGTATCAAAAAGATAGCTGCACATGTATAATTATTGCAGCACAATTCACAATTGTCAAGATATAAAACCAACCTAAGTGTCCATCAACCTATGAGTAGATAAAGAAAATGTGGTATATATACACCATGGAATATACACTACTACATATACACTACTCAGTACCTATACACTACTCAGCCGCAAAAGAGAGTGAAAGAATGTTTTTTGCAGCAACTTGGATGGAGCTGTAGGCCATTATTCTAAGTGAAGTAACTCACGAATGGAAAATCAAATACCATGTTCTCACTTATAAGTGGGAGCTAAGCTATGGGTACACAAAGGGATACAGAGTGTAATAATGGACTATGGCAACTCAAAATGGGGAGGTGGGAGGGGGTAAAATGATTAAAAAAAACGACATATGGAGTACAATGTACACTATTCGAGTGACGAAAACACTAAAATCTCAGACTTCACCACTGTAAGATTCACTCACATAATCAAAAACTACTTGTACCCACAAAGCTCTTGAAATCAAAAAATATATTTTTTAAAAAACCTGTTAACTCTAGAGTATACAATCTCCTCAGTGTGGTTGCCAGTGAGCTTTGTCTGGGTCTACAGATGTTGGTAAAAGCTAGGTCACACACAGCCTGAGGAGAGAGAAGAAAGAGCGAAGCAGTGAAAAAGAACATTTAGAGCTGGTCCCATTGACAGGAGCAGTGATCTGAGATCATGTGAGGTGGGTAACGATGATACCCCAAAACTACCCAGACTGGTGATGCTGGCTCCCAACAGATGGCTATTGTCCCAAGGTCTATTTTGGTGGTAATTAATCATAAGGATTAAGTGTAATCATATCTTTCAGAGACCCATCTTGTATCTTGTGTGATTTGGTTTCAGGCAAATGACCACAGAATGAAAACTCTTGTGTTTGTCACATGCCACAATCACATCCATAAATTTTATAGCTGAAGACATACCAGTGAGACAATATCACACAACCCTTGCCCTAAGCTCTTTTTCCCTACTCCCAGGCCTTTGCATTCTCCCATAATTTTACCTATATTTTCTTTTTTAATTAAATTAAATTTTATCTTTTTATCTATTTTATAAAGTTATATTTTAGTTGACAAATAATAATTGTATATATCTCTGGAGAACAGTCTCATGTGTTGATAGATGTATACATTTAGGAATAATCAAATCAGGTTAATTAGCATACCTATCACCTCAAATGCTTATCATTTTCTTGGGGTAAGAACATTAAAAATCCTCTCTTTAGCTCTTTTGAAATAGACAATATACTATTATTAACTGTAGTCATCATGCTGTGCAATAGAACACCAGAACATATTTCTCCTATCTAACTGAAACTCTGGACCCTGATATGGTTTGGCTCTGTGTCTCCACCCAAGTCTCATCTTGTGGCTCCCATAATTCCCATGTATTGTGAGAGGGACCCGGGGGAGATGATTTGACCATGGGGGTGAGTCTTTCCTGTGCTGTTCTCATAATAGTGAATGGATCTTATGAGATCTGATGGTTTTAAAAATGGGAGTTTTCCTGCACAAGCTATCTTTCCTTGTCTGCCGCCATGTGGGACATGCCTTCCGCCACAATTGTGAGGCCTCTCTAGCCATATGGAACTGTAAGTGCAATAAGCCTCTTTCTTTTGTAAATTGCCCAGTCTGAGGTATGTCTTTATTGTCCCATAAACCTCTTTCTTTCGTAAATTATCCAGTCTGAGGTATGTCTTTATCAGCAGTGTGAAAATAAACTAATACAGACCCATTCATCAACACCTCCCCTTTCCCATCCACAACCCCCCTCCAGTAGCCTCTGGTAACCACCATTCTACTCTCTGCTTTTATGAGTTTGAAATTTTTAGATTCTGGATATAAATGAGATCATAGCTATTTCCCCAAGGAAGGCAACAGATACATGAAAAAAATACTCAAAATCTCTAAGAGAAATACAAATTTAAACCACAACGAGATATCACCTCACATCTGTTAGGATGGCTATTATCAAAAAGATGAACGATGGTGTTGGTGAGGATATGGAGAAAAGGAAACACTTGTACACTGTTGATGATATAATAAATTAATATAGCCATTTTGAAAAACAACATGGCGTTTCCTTAAAAAACTAAAAATAAAATTACTATATAATCCAGCAACGACCTATATTTTCTTTACAGCCTTCTCAAACCCTTCTAGTTCCTCCCATTGTGGAGCTCCTTGGCAGGTACTTCCGGTCTGACTGCAAAGCAATGAGGCACTTTGTTGTTAATGCTAGAGACACCAGTCATTAAGCCTATCAGAATTAATGACACCAGTAATTAAGTCTATTAGAATTCCACAAACCACACAGGAAGATCAGTTGATGATGATCAGTAACATGTTATATTCAAAGAGCTACTTTAGTCACCTATTTTCATGAAAGAAGTTGAGCATATGCATTTTTGCCTATAGATTGTTAATGGTAAGAAAAACTGAAGCATATTAGAAATTTAAGCACATACTGAGATTTTCTTCCTCTATTAAATCCATAAATAGCAGCCATGTGACATGCAGACTCTTAAGCTTTTAATGGCAGTAATTACAAGGCCCTGTCTCTTTTGAACTTTACTTTTCTGTGATTGATTTATTCTCTGCCCTGTCAGATGAAAAACTTTAACTTAAAAGAAAAAATGTGTCTTTTCTATATTTAAAAAAATTCCCTATGCCTTTTTTCTCCTTGATGTGAAGATAGACTATTGAGTGGTAACAAGTTGAGACAAGTCACGACATCCTGATCACCTTTCTGTCTGGGTGTGTGATCCTTGCAGATTGTCTAATAGCCTGGTGCTCAGTTGGCTCTTCGTAAATCCCAGGGTGTGAAACAAAGACAAGGAGTCCACCATCAATTTGACCCAAGCTCATGTCAGGCACGTGTTTTACCACAAAGAACCAATAGTGCCCTAAAACCCATGAGCCAGAGGACCTACTCAAAACTACTCTTGGCTTACATGAGGATGAGGATGTCTCTCCTCTCTTTCTTCTCAACCAATTGGAATAACTGCATTGCCCATTTTACTTTCTAGAAAATCATCTATAAATCCCCCTTGCTTCCCACTTTCTTCTCATCTTCTTTGTACCTGCCTCCTAACTTATGGTGCTTTACCTTATTGACAACAGAAAGATGTGATAACTGACTGTGGACCCTTCCCTTTGGTTCAGTCCAAAACTATTTTAATGTCATCATTGTAGTCATGTCTCCTCTGGTCTTGTGACTTTCCAACCCACAGATGCCTACATTCATTTCTTTCCACTTTATCCTGTCACTGTTGAGCCAGGCTTTTCTCAAAGAGGGTTACTATCTCTTTTATTATCTGGAAAATCCTACTTAAGCTTCTTCACAATAAACCAGCAGAAGTTCTATAGGAGGACTGATGTTGCTGACATGTAGCATTGAAACCCCATAACTAATAGTTTCAAATTCTGTGCTTTTAAAAACATTTAGCTCTTACACCCAGAAAATCTCCATACATGAAAGCATTCATTCATTTCTTTATTCAATATGTATCCTGTGTGTGGCATTCTACTGGGCCTTAGATATAAAGCCAAGAACGAGATAGATATGATTCCTGCCCTCAAAGTGCTTACAGCCTGATGAGGGAGGCAGATAAAATGCAGTGGTTAGAGTATAATTGATTACAATTGTGATAATGTTACAAATGGCAAGTTCAGAATGCCATGAAAATATGTGACAGGGAGACTTGCCTGATATAAGACCAACAAGTTTGTATACTCACTGCACAATAACACACTCATTACACTGAGACAGCAGGGATGCAGCAGAGAAAGTTTAATGACCACAGGGTGCTGAGTGAGGAGTTGGAAGGAGACCCTCAAATGCATCTTCCTGAGGAATTCTGCACTAGAGTTTTTAAGAGGATCATGGAGGGCAAGGGACTGGAGAATTAGTGTTGTTAACTGGTCAGGGCAAGGGGGGCGAACTGTTCAGGATTTAGAAACTGCAATCTTTGGTGGGTAGGCTTCTCATGAGGTCCCTCAGACCGGTTGAGTCAGTGGGGTCCCTTGGACCTGCTGATGTAGTAGTTTCATCAGTATGCAGAACTTGAAGGAGTATCTCAAAGGAAAAACTTCTTAATGTTTCATAATGTTCAAGTTCTTTCTACAGAGGAGTTAAGGGGAAGTGTAATCTTATAACAGGGTCTACATGATTCTAGGACAGCAGATAAAAAACAACTATGAGGAAGGAGGTCAGAGAGTGAGCTAACTTCATGATTAATGCTGAATGTGCTATAGGCTGAGTTTATGTTGGTTTCTCCCTCTCCCTGTTTCCTGATTAATTATGATTAATTTTTTAAAGTTTATATGGGGAGTTACATGCCAACAAAAATTAATGTTTCTTAAGCACTAAATATGCACATGCCAAGCCTCACAACAACCCTATGAGATAGGTGCATTACTATTTTCATTTTATACAAGAAGAAACTGAGGTCCAAAGAATAACCAGTCCAAAGTGAAACAGCTAATAAGGGATGAAGTTGGAATTTAGACCCAAGTCTGTATGACTCCAGAGACTATATCATTAACCTGTGTGCACCCCCACCTACCACAGAGGAACAAAGAACAAGTGTCAGGAGACCTCCTAGCACATCTGCTGCCAAGGCCTGGCTCCCCTTTGTACCACGAACCAGTTGTGTTATGTGAAATTAAATAAAGGTGTTGGAACTTAAAGCTATTTTGAGCCTTGAAAGGAATGTGGCTATGTGGTTCAAGTCATGTAGTGTGCAGCTGAAGCTTTGTTTTTTCGTGTAATAATGAGAAAAGACTGGAAGATGTTGCCAGAGATAGGACCCCTTGACATCATTATCCCTCCTTATAAAATGTTAAAGCAATCTTCCTGGGCTATAGCAAGCTGTAACCCATCAATTCACTGTAATGTATGTATTAACCTTATATGGAAAATGTTGTAACCCTGCTAAGCTTATCTGTCTCTGTCATGTAAAATCTTAACGTCAGCTGGGCGTGGTGGCTTACACCTGTAATCCCAGCACTTTGGGAGGCCAAGGAGGGTGAATCACTTGAGGTCAGGATTTCGAGACCATCCTGGCCAACATCGTGAAACCTCATCTCTACTAAAAATACAAAAATTAGCCAGGCGTGGTGGCACATGCCTGTAATCCCAGCTACTTGGGAAGCTGAGCAGGGAGGATTGCTTGAACCCGGGAGGCAGAGGTTGCCGTGAGCCAAGATCGCACCACTGCTCTCCAGCCTGGGCAACAGAGTGAGGCTCTGTCTCAAAAAAGAGAAAAAAGAAAAAAAAAGAAGAAGCTTAACTTCTCCACTTTGGATCACTGACTACATTCCTTTGGAGTCTGTGTTTTCCAGGTGGATGTCCTCAAGCTTTGCCTTCAAATAAACTCTATACTTAACCATATTTTCTAAATCTCATTATTTAGGGTTGACACTTGTTAGATCAAGGGTCTTAATGTCTGAAGGGTCATGGGCCCTGTGGAAGATACCTGTAGCCACAAACACTTAGATATTCCCCTAATAGAGAGATGGGGTCTATGTTCCCATCCATTGAATCCAAGCAGCCTCTGTGACTGCTTTGATCAACAGAACATGACAGGAGTTTTATTGTATTAGTTTCTAGACACATGTCTTAAGGAATCTGCAACTCTGGTCCCTTAGAACACTCATTCTGAGGGAAGCCAACCACTATGTAAGAAGTCCAACTACCCTGAGACTGCCATACTGTGAGGAAGCTCAAGCTAGCGATGTGGAGTGTCTATGTTGGGATAGATACCTGGCATCTTTAGCTGCTGTAGCCATCATAGTCCAGGTTCCAAGAACGAGTGAAAAAACCATCTTGGTCATTCCAGCCTAACGGACTCAACAAGGAGAAAAGTTGAAGAAACAAGTCAACAGCCAAAACCAAGGCCCCAGGCACATGCAGCTATTTGAGCCATACAAGCTGAGATCCCAATCATCATTGGGCAGACACAAGTCATTCCCTCTGTGCCCTGTTCAAATTCCAGACTCAGTGTTGTGAGCCTAATTAAATCCTTGTTGATTAATTCTATTAGATTTTGGAGTAGTTTGTTCCACAGCAGACCTTTGAAAATTGGATGGGAGCAATGGATCCTCTTCTCAGAGCAATGCACACAGACACACATACACACACATGTGTGCGCACACACACACACAAGTTTATGACAAATCTTAGTGTTTACCACTCCCCTCAAATTGATCTGCTGATTCTAGACAAAGCATCTGGCCACTGAACAATTTTAGAGGCCTTTAGTTTTGTAATTCAGACCAAAGAAAAATAACAACAAAACAAATGCTAGATGCACTTCCACAAGTGAAGATAACTTTACTCCCATGTTAAATTCAGGCTGTAAGATTGGAATAGGATTTCCTTACCAGACTCCTCTCAAGAGGCAACATTTGTAATGGAAGCTTTTCTTTTTTTTACTTTACAATTTTTTTATATATAACCCATAACATAAAGCATAGAGAAAACATAATGAATGCCTGTTTCCACCACCCAGCTCTATCGAACCTTGACACTGTACCATATTCATCTCCTTAAAACAAATTATAGGCCAGGAGTGGTGGCTCACACCTGTAATCCCAGCACTTTGGGAGGCTGAGGCGGGCAGATCACCTGAGGTCAGGAGTTCGAGACCAGCCTGGCCAACATGGTGAAACCCCATCTCTACTTAAAAAAAAAAAAAAAAAAATTACAGAAGAGCCAGACATGGTGGTGCATGCCTGTAATCCCAGCTACTCAAGTGGCTGAGGCAGGAGAATCACTTGAACTCAGGAGACAGAGGTTGCAGTGAGCCGAAATTGCACGACTGCACTCCAGCCTGGGCAACAGAGTGAGACTCCATCTCAAAAAAAAAAACAGACACACACAAATTAGAGGCACATTTGAAATATTTTACTACTTTCTATTTCTCCTCCCTCCTTAGAAGTAACCTTGATCCCGAATTTGGTATTTATCATTCCTATCCTATGTATATTGTATAATTATTACTTTGAAAGTATAATACTATCAATAATAAATGGCATTATTTGACTTATTTTCAAACTTTGAATAAATATTATCACTCTATTTATAATTGTGTAGCTTTCTTTCCTAGTCAACATTAGGTTTTTGAGATTTACCTATGTTGATATATGTAGCTTAAGTTCATTAAGCTTCAGTCTTGTACAAGGTTTCATGTCTTGAATTTGTTCATCCATTCTCCCATGAGTCATCTGGGTTATTTCCACATTTTTGCTATTACAAACTACGCTACAGGAGTGTATAGTGTCTATGTTCATGTAGATGAGAGTCTCTCTAAGGTACATACTTATAATTGGAGTTGCTGAGGTACCATGTGCAGAGAAATTGCTCTTCAGAACGGGTGTGGCAATTCATAGTCACACCAGCAATTAGGCCCCCACTATTCTACATCCTCACCAAAATTCAGTAGCATCAGATTGTTTAACTTTTGCTAGTCTGATGTGGATGAAGTTGATTCTCAGATGCGTTCAAGAAAGAAAATGTACTCATAGTTCAGTGTGTGGCTCACCTGTAACCCATAGTTACCAGGTCATAATAATTGAATACTAAGTACTGATTTAATCAAAAATTGTAAGAGAACTCAAAGTATGGAAAGAGTGGCTGTGTGTCCATTTATGTGTGTGCATTAGGGCACAGTAGTTGTATGGTGATGGGGATAATACTCACTTAAAAGAGATTAAGTCTTATGCTTTTTAGTAGGAAGTTAATATGTCTATAATTGAAAAATCAGGAAATTTTAATATAATCATATTATCTAGAAACCTGGAGGCAAATATCTGAAGGAAAAAAAAAGAGCTAAAAGATGAGAATGGTGGCTTCCTGGGATTAGGACTAGTGGTGGGGCAGGGTACGGCTATTCTTTTTTGCAATCCTTATGTTCTACTTGACTTTGTTTTCTCTCAATTCTATGTGTATTGGGAGCCAGTGAGGCCCTCCATCAGCACAGTCCATAGGAGCCTAGGAGCTCCTGGACCTCCTCACTGCCAGCCACCCTCACTAAGAAAATCAGAAGTAGCAGTTGCTGCACAAACACTTGAAACATCTTCCACTCCTCATTGCCATAGGAACCATAGTCACAGATTCCCAGGTCCCCATGAGTCGTGTGTGTGTGTGCGTGTGTGGGTCCTTGTCCCTGTGTGTTTTCAATGTCCAGCATCACTTAGTGCAGTCTATGATGCCTGGAGAAGCGAGTTCAGCTTCTTATGACCTCCCTCTCTCTCCCTCTCTTCCTCTTTCCTTCCTTTTTTTTCTTCCCTCCCTCTATTTCTGCCTTATGTCAGAATAGACAGGAAAAGAGTAGCTAGGAACCAAGCAGAAACCCTGCTAGATGCCATCATTTGAAAGGAAGGTGATGAGCTGTGGGTCTGAGAAGCCTTAAGAAGAACAAACATGTTACCTGGGGGAAGAGTCTTGTGTACAGAGAAGAGGCACCCTAGGTTTGCTGAGGAGGAGAGCCTTCTTCCCACCCTCTTCCTCCTTAATGTTTGTGTTTGATATAAATTTCTTACAGAACAGGTATGGGAGGGAGCTCAGGGGACACTTTCTCTCTGAAATGTTTAGAAAGAGGCAAGAAAATGCTTTTAAAGCAAGAGATTTTCCAATGCCTTTATAATTTAGTTTTTGTCTTCTTTGACTCAGCTATGAAGGTTAACATAGATTTACCAACACAGGGGCTTTGTTCCTAATCACTTCCTCCTGCTCTTCATCTGCTTCTTTCATTCATTCATTGATTCATTCATTCATCAGCAAATATCTATTGAACATCTACCATTTTCCAGCCACTGTTCCAGTCACCTGGAATCTCCTGGTGAATAAGCAAGACAAGGTCTTTGCTCCTGGAAGGCTTCCCTTCCAATGAGGAAGACAGATGATGAACCATCAACGACTGAGTGAATGATGTGAGTGTTGTAAAGAGAGTGGGAGACAGCCTCCCTGTGCCAGGGATGTCTGAGCTGAGACCCGATTGATGGTGGGAGCCCTCGCTGCGAGGATCTGGCAGAGGGTTCCAGGTTTGAAGGTGATGAACAAGTGGAGAGAGACACGGTGAGGGCAGAGAGCAGGCGGGATACAGATAATGAAGGGCAGTGTTGACTGGGAAGCCAGTATGGATCTTATTCTGAGTGCAATGGAAAGACGTTGGAGTCTTCTGGTTTGTTTATTTGTTTTGTTTTATTGTGGTGTGGGAGCGAGATGATCAGGTTTGCTTTTTTAAAAGTTCAAGCTTACAAAAAACTAGCTGGGCGAGGTGGCGGGCGCCTGTAGTCCCAGCTACTGGGGAGGCTGAGGCAGGAGAATGGCATAAACCTGGGAGGCAGAGCTTGCAGTGAGCGGAGATCCGGCCACTGCACTCCAGTCTGGGCGACAAAGCGAGACTCCGTCTCAAAAAAAAAAAAAAAAAAAGTTCAAGCTTGTGGCTGTGTGACCAAAAAAAGCCCTGTTAGGAGGCTGTACAGCGTTCTGTGGGAGGTGGAAGGCTCTTAAGGCAAAGCAGTAACCACGGCAATGAAGGAATATGGGCAGTTTGGGCATATATTTTAGATGTAGAGTCAACAGGACCTGCTGGTAGATGAGATGAAAGAGGAGAGAGAGAATCAAGAGTCTCTGGGTTTTTAGCTTGAACAACCTCTTTGTTGAGAGAGAGAGATTAGAGAGGAATTGGCTTGGGGTAGGTGGTTAGGGAAGGAAAAAGACTCAGAAAGACATGGTGTCCCAAGGGAGAGAGAAAGGGGAATTATATGTTTCTGTAGAAGGGCAGTAAAGAGAAAAATGAGGAGTTAGGTGAGATGGGGTTTCACCGTGTTAGCCAGGATGATCTTGATTTCCTGACCTTGTGATCCACCCGCCTCGGCCTCCCAAAGTGCTGGAATTACAGGCATGAGCCACCGCGCCCAGCCCATTCTAATCGTCTTTATGTGTTATCTTCCTTGTTGTGTTCAACAAGTCAAAATTTTGTTCTATTATTGCTGCCATTTTACACATAACTATAGGCACAGAGATGTGAAAACATTTGCAGAAGATCATGCAGCTGCAGATAGGTGAGCAAGATCAGAACTCAAACACTGGTTTGAATTCGTGATCTTCACCACCATGTGACCTGACTACATCAGAGGGTTTTGTGAGAATTAAAATTTCAAACTATAAGTAAAATACTAAGAACAGGTCCTGCCCTTAGTAAGCAGCTATCAAAGAATAAAACAAAGAAAACTGAAATTAAAGGAGACACAATCCAAGTTTATTAACTTGTTGGGGAAAGGAAAACACACCAGGAAACCATTTATTGACTAGTTGCACCGAGGGACAAAATCCTGGTTAAGTGCTAGAAAACAGAAGAGGATGTGTGTGTGTGTGTGTGTGTGTGTGTGTGTGTGTGTGTGAGCTCATGGTGTTATTTTAAATAAAGATTGAACACAAGTGGCCTGAAAAGGAGGAGACAAGTTCGTAAGTTTGAATGTGATTGGATAAAACAGGTCTCCATGTTCATCAATCAGGAGAATTTTTGGATGGAATTAGTAATGGCATGACATCTTAAGTCACTCAAAATTCATGTTTTTTTTTTTTTCAGCTTCAGTTTATTAGAACCAGTTGGGATGCACACTTCCTCTCTCCTGAAATACAGAAGTCACGTGGAAGAGTAAAAAGATAGAGTGAGACTCTGTCTCAAAAAAAAAAAGACAAAATGTCATCCTTGATCAGCAGAACGAATCCTGGTTTTAGCAGCTAGCTTCTGGCTGCTCTGTGAGGCAACACGTTTTTCAACATATACAGTAATGCTTATGCACTTAAGTAGAATAAAAGAACAGCAGGTCTTCACGGTATAAAAAAGGCACAAAGACTGGAGCCTGGCTCTCAAAAGAAAGTTGAAAAGGAAGTCTATTTTCCCTGGTTAAGTGCTAAATATATGTCATCAAAGAAAAATAAATGAGCACCTTCAAGGACCTCAATGTTCTAAGGAAATGGCAATATAAAAGAAAATCCCTGGATTTGTCAAAGAAAAGGAAGGCAGGAAGGGAGGACATTCCCCAAGACAAACAATGGAGCAAGCAGAGATATATTGAAATATGTAAAAAATAATAATAATAATAATCAGGAGGTGTTGAAGACAGAGCAATTACTGTTGGCACTGAAACAGGGGAGTGTGAATAGGGAGTGAGGGGTCAACTAGGAAAGTAGCTCATAAGGAGTTCAGCTAATGTGAATATGTAATTGTACTACGTAGAACTAGCAATTAGCTATTTCCTTTGTGTGACTTTTGTGGATTTGTTACCAAGCAGCATATAATTTATATTGATATTTATCTGACTTTATTCCAACAGATAAGAATAGGAAACTTTACCATATATTTTTAACAGCTTTTGGTTGCACAAGGAACAGGTATTTTTGAACAGTTACATGGACTTAAATCTTTTCCTAGGTTTTTGTTGTGGTGGTTTCAAGAATTTAATGCTATTTCCTATTCTTTGGTTATTTTCTTATTTTAAAAATTCGTCTTGACCAGGTATGGTGGCTCATATCTCTAAACCTAGCACTTTGGTAGGCGGAGGCAGGAGGATTACTTGAGGACAGGAATTCAATACCAGCCTGACTAACATGGTGAAACCTCATCTCTACTCAAAATACAAAAAATTAGCCAGGCCTGATAGCACATGCCTGTAGTCCCAGTTCGTTGGGGGGTTGAGGCAGGAGAATCACTTGCCTGAGAGTTCAAGGCTCCATTGAGCCAAGATCACACCACTGCACTCCAGCCTGGGTGACAAAGTGAGATCCTGTCTTAAAAAAACAAACAACAATAAAAAAATCATTTTGTTAGACTGTTAGGCTATTATCTGACCCCTTTCAGTCTTTATTGAATTAAATGCTCTCAGTGCAAACTTAGAGGTTAATCATAGAAAACTACAGAAAGTAGGTTGCTATTAGTTTCTCTATATTCCTTCCTCCTTTCTCCAACTGTCAATTCTGATATTCCTCAAGGACATGTAAAATCTACTTTTTCGTTTATTACTAACAGAGATGGGCCTTAAGGTCTAGAAATATCCCAGAACTTTTTTCTTTCATCATTATCTCTCTGTCTTGCTTCCAGATGTTTTTAGAAAGTAGATGTGGATATAAATACTACTCTACCAAGAATAAAGCTGGAAATTAAAAGGAAATTGTATTAATAATAAGAAAATGGAACGTTATTTTATTTAGAAATAATACTAAATCAAATCTGACTATGATCCTGCTCTTTTTAATCCTCCAAGTGCGTAGTGAAGTATTTACTTAACCTTGCCCAAAGACAGGTCTGGCCTCTGCCCTCAGCTGTTGAGGTAATCTCTAAGCCCTTAGAATATCATGCCTGATAACAGTGTTTTTGTTTATTAGGGGCCTTGGGCCCAGCCAGATAGTTTAACAATGTGATTTATCAGGAGGGATTTGGGGCCCACGGTACCAGCTTGACCTCAGGAAGGGCTGGAGACTTGGGTTAGCCACATAGATAGCCAACCATGTATATGTGATGACCCCCAATAAAACTCTGGACACTAAGACTCAGGTCAGCTTCCTTGGTTGGCAGTACTCCATGCGTACTGTCACAAACATTGCCTGAAAAGTTAGCACTGTCCATGACTCCACTGGGAAGTGTGTGTGTGGATGTTTCTTGAACTCTGCCCTATGCACCTCTTCCCTTGGCTGATTTTAAGCTGTATCTTTTCACTGTAATAAGCTGCAACCAAGATTAACTGTTTTCTGTGAGTTTTGTGAAGCCTTCTAGAGAATTATTAAAACTGAAGGTGATCTTGGGAACCCTAACTTGAAGTTGGTATCAGAAGTGAAAGTGGTCTTGAATGTCCCAGAATACACACTAAATGAATCTATTCATATTTTATCTTTCACATGTTGGAGCCTAAGAACCACTGTTATTACTACTGGCTCTTATAAATACGTGAAATGTATTCTAATTTAAACAGTTAAAGAAAGAGCAGGTAAAAATCTGTGTTAGCCGCAAAAAATAATTAAATTACCTTGGTATTGATATCCATCATGCTTTACTGCAGATGGCAATGTTGTCATGATCCTCTGTTGATATTTCTCAGAGATGGTCTAAGTGTAGAATCTCTGCTTGCTTGTGATAAATCTGGATTATTTTTCTAAAGGATGAGTCAGAGACAGGACACAGACTCTTCTGGTCTCTTGGCATGAGTATTATTTGATGAAAATTTCAGACAGATGTAAAAAGATGGCTTTGCATGGTACCAGGGCTCAGAACATTAACTGGCACATATTACTGATAAGACATTTAGCTTAGCCCATCTGCCTTCTAAGAAATGTGACTATTTTCCATAAAATATCCTTTTTGTCTAAAAACCAGCTAGGATATTTGTGTAGTTCTTAGACAGAAGGTGGAAGTTATACTGTATGCAGTAATTTGATCTGATGGAAAAGCTGAAAAACCTAAATTTCTGTGTCTATTTTTAAGATCTCAAGTTTTCAGGGAAAATATTGTGGGTGTCCTTCAATTTATTTAATAAAAAAGTAGACTTACAATGAAATAAATATAGCTCTTGTTGCTGCTGCACCCTTCTATGAGGCCCGCAGGCACCGGTTTTAGGAATCCTCTCTTGTACGACTTACTCTCACCCTCTTCCTACTCCCTTCAGTAATATATTCTGTATGTTACCAGTAGGCTTTTGCCCACTCACCTGGCAAGCACTTTTAAGATATCATTGAATAAGAAAGTTTAATGCAAAGATGAATATATTTATCCCTTCAGAATAGCACCTGTTCTGCCTAGAACCTGGTTCTAAAATGTCAAATGTCAATTCCAATCATACAGGAATTTTTCTCTCTAAATCTCTCTTTTTTAGGAACCTAAAATTGTGCGTTATTAACAGTTTCTGGAATATAATAGACAGGCAAAATTGTTATTGAATGAGTGATCAGAGATAAAGAGTCTGGATTAGAATCACAATCTGAAGGAAAAAGTAGCCAATCATGGTGGCTCATGTCTGTAATCCCAGCACTTTGGGAGGCCAAGGTGGGTGGATCATTTGTGCTCAGGGGTTTGAGACTCCCTGGCTAACATGGCAAAATCACATCTGTACAAAAACTACAAAAACTGAGCATGGTGGGGCGCACCTGTGGTCCCAGCTACTTGGGAGGCTGAAGTGGGAGGATGGCTTGAACTCAGGAGGTGGAGGATGCAGTTAGCTGAGATTGCACCACTGCACTCTGGCCTGGGTAAAACCCTGTCTCAAAAAAAGAAGAAGGAAAAAGTACTCAAATGAGGTTATTAGAGAGTGTATTTACAGATGAACTGTTTACACACATGAATTGAAAGGGATCATAGATGTAACCCAAGGGATAGTGCAGTAAGCTCATGCACAAAGGAGCTATTTTCTGTCCTAGATATAAAGGGAAAAGGTGAGGGAATGGTTACCACAACCTGGAAGAAGTTTGTGTAGAGAATGTTGCTTTGGGAGAGACAATGAAGAACCCAGATAGCTGAGGTTCCTTTCAGAGAATGAGCAGAGAAATAAATGCAAATGCCTCAGCATCACGTCCCTCTCTCACTCTAACTTACTCTTAAGATTCCTGCTGGGAATCTAACCAAGTTCATGAGAACCTGTGGTGAACACCAGAATGGCCAGTCTGTGGGGAAGGGTGCAGAGTAACCTAGAGGAGAAAAGGAGAGATATCCAGGAGGGAGTTTCCAATGTGGACAGGGAGATGGGCCATAAACAAGCACTTCCCTATAAAGCTTAATTAGAGCTATTCTGGGGGCAAGGACAGGGTGCTCCTGGATTCAACACACAAGATACCTGCATCATCAGGGTCCAGTCAGAGAACAAACACTACACAGTATTTTGAATAGAGAAAGGTTAGGGTAAAGAATTCTTAACTAATAACAGGCAGGTAGCTAGCTATAAGGCATTACGAGAACTCTAAAGAATACAGAAATCACAGACACGGTGGCAGATAGACAGCAGTTTCTACCCCTAGGCTGAAGCAGAGTACCCAAGCCAGGAAAAAATATGGAAGAAAGCCCTCCATTCAAGGCTGAGATTCACACCTCACTGGAGAAGTAACGTTATACGGCCACTGATGGCAGAGGAGTTCACTGAGGCATGTGGGTCTGGCTGAGGCTGGAAAACAGGAAAACACCCATGGAGGTGCTGACAAAACGTGCCAGAAATCCACCCATTGGGTGCTGATGTAAAAGCTCCAGAATGAGCTCGGCTGAGTATCCTGCTCAAGGTCTAAGTGCAACAGGAGCAAGAAGAAAGGCAAGCACAGGGAAGCATAAAAAGAAGCCCCTTCCTCCTGCAATCTCCCTCCAGTGTCCTCCACTGACAAAAACGAACATCATGCCAGGTGGCAAAAAATATTTACAGGGTCCAGATTCAAAAATCACAGGGTGATGAAGAGCACAATTCAAGTTGAGAAGCATCAAATTGATAACTGACACACTATCTAACACAAGAGTAAATGGGTTTATGGAATTAAATGAGGAATTCCTAAATTTTGAATGAGTTGGAGTTTTCTAGGTGAGTAATTTGAAGAGGAACATTTATGCTGCATGTAAAAAAAAAGTTGCAGAGTTGCAAGAACATTACATCGAAGGGATTATAAATAATTCTGAATGATTGCAGTTATCTATGACCATTAGAAGCCCCAAGTATGAGCCCCACCACGTGTAATTATAAATGACATTTTACTTTTACCTAGCTAGCAATTTCTTCAAAAGGGAAAAGAAATAAAAGACATTAACAGTGGAAAAATCTTATTTTTCAGAACAACACAATACCTACCTGAAAGTGGAAATGAAAAAAGCTTTTCTAGACTTATCCAATTATAAAGTCATCGATAGATTCATTCTGTTGAAATCATAGATTCATCTCACTTTCGAGGTGGGCTGGGGTAGGATGGGGCTTGCATCGCTGGTGTTTCAAATGTGTGCTTAGTGGGCTCAACAGGTGATCCAGAACTGTCTGCGTGGGAGAAGATGAGACTGCAGAGACTGATGGGGGCTAGGAAGTTTCTGTTGTTTTCTGGAGACACTATATCATGCCGTAAAAGCATTGCAAAATCTATACCCCCAAGGACAGGTATATATATATATATATAAAGACATTTTTACAGTTCTTGAAAAACAAGGGAATTAGGTTAAAAAGGTCATAGATTTTTGGTTTTTTAGCTTTTTTGTAATTGTTGTTTTTAAATTTACAAGTGACATGAAATCAACTTTCAACAGATAAGTAGTTCTTATAAATTCTAACAAAACATACTAAAATATAAAAGCTTCACCATTATTTTTAATAGGTTTTCATGAGCTCTAATATTTCAGAGTGCTGACTCTTAAATTAATAGCATGGCAAAGAGGAGGTAGAGCAAGATGGCCAAGTAGAAGCTTCCACTAATCGTCCTCCCCATAGGAACATCAACTGTAACTATCTACACAAAAATACACCTTTCTAGGAAGCAAAAATCCAGGTGATCCAGGTGAGGTGATCACAGTACCTGGTTTTAACTTCATATTACTGAAAGAGGCACTGAAGAGTGTAGGAAAGACAGCCTTGAATCACTGACACCACCCCTCCCTATCCCCTGACAGTGGCTGCATGGTGCAGAGAGAGAATCTGTGTGCTTGGTGGAGAGAGAGCACAGTAACCACAGGACTTTGCATTGGAGCTAAGAGCTACCCTGTCACAAGGGAAAGAAAAACTGGACTGAACTCAGCCAATGCCCACTGACGGTGCATTTAAGCCAGCCTTAGCCAGAGGGAATCACCCATTCCAGCACTCAGAACTTGAGGGTCTACAAGCCTCACCACTCTACGCTGAAGTACTCTGGGGTCCTAAATAAATTTTAAAGACAGTCTAGTCTAGGCCACAAGGACTTCAAGTATTAGGCAAGTCCTAGTGCTGTGCTGGGCTTGCAGCCAGTGGACTTAGAGGACACATGACCTAGTGAAACACCAGCAGGGCAGTCAAGGGAGTGCTTGTGCCACTCCCCCGCCTCCACCAACCTCAGGCAGCACAGCTCACAGCAATGAAAGTGACTCACCGTGTCTGCTTGAGAAGAGGAGAAGGAAGAGAAAAGAGGACTTAGTCTTGCAACTTAGATACCAACTCAGCCACAGCATGATAGGGTACCAGTCAGAGTCATGAGGCCTGCAGTCCAGGCCCTACCTCCCAGATATTTCTAGACACACACTGGGCCAGACAGAAATGAATGCCTTGAATGGAAGGACCTAGTCCTGGCAGAATTCATCATCTGCTGACCAAAGAGCCCTGGGACCCTGAATAATTAGCAGTGATGGCCAGGTAGTATACTGTAGGCTTTGGGTAAGACTCTAAGACATGCTGGCTTCAGGTGTGACCCAACACATTCCCAGCTGTGGTGGCTATGGTGAGAGACTTCTTCTGTTGAGAAAACAGAGGGAAAGTAAAGGGGACTTTATCTCACACCTTAGGTGTCAGGTTGGCCACAGTGGGCTAGAGTACCAAGCAGGATCTTGGGTCCCTGATTACACGTTTTGGGCCTTGGATGTTATTTCTGGACCTGCCTTGGGCTAGAGGGGAGCCCAATCTCTTGAAGGCTCCCAAATCTGGCAGCATTCACCACAAGCCAACTGATGAGCCCTTGGGCCTTAAGTGAGCATCAACAGTAGCTGGGCAGTACTTGCAGTGGCTCTTTGTTAGTGATGGCCTGTGGCGAGAGGCTCCTTTGCCTGTGGAAAGGGGAGGGAAGAGTGGGAAAACCTTTGTCTTGTGGTTTGAGTGCCAGCTTAGCAGAAGCAGAATAGAGAACCAGGTAGATTTCCAAGATTTTTACTCCAGTCCCTGGCTTCCAGATGGCATCTCTGGACTTACCCGGGGCCCTGAGGAACTTGCTGGCCTGAAGTGCAGTACACAAGCCTGGCTGGAACACCATCTGTTGATTGTAGAGCCCTGGGGCCTTGATCGAACATAAGTGGTAGCCAGGCAGTGGTTACTGTGGGCCTTGGGTGAGACTCAGTGCTATGCTAGTTTTGGGTCTGACCCAGAACAGTCCCAGCGGTGGTGACCACAGGGGAGCTTTTGTCAACTCTCCTCCAGCTCTAGGTTGTTCAGCACAAAGAGAGAGAGAGAGACTCCATTTGTTTGGGAGAAAGTAAGGGAAGAGAACAAGAGTCTCTGCCTGGTAATCCAGAGAATTCTTCTGGATCTTATCTAAGTCCACCAAGGCCACACCTCTAGAAGTCTGCAAGAAGCACAGCAATACTGGACTTGGGATGCCTCCTAATGCAGCTGGAGCTGAGATCACAGCACCCAAATCCATTTGAATATCTGAAAAGCCTTCCCAAGAAGGATGAGTACAAAGAAGCCCAGATTGCAAAGACTATAATAAATACATAACTCTTTAATGCCCAGACACTGACACATGTCCACAAGCATCAACATGACCAAGGAAAACACAACGTTACCAAATGAACTAAATAAGGCACCAGAGGCAAATCCTGGAGAAACAGAGATATGTGACCTCTCAGACAATTTGAAATAGCTATTTTGAGGAAATTCAAAGAAATTCAAGATAACACAGAAAAGGACTTCAGAATCCTATCAGACAATTTTAACAAAGAGATTGAAATAATGAAAAAGAATCAAGCAGAAATTATGGAGTGGAAAAATGCAATTGACATACTGAAGAATGCATCAGAGGCTCTTAATAGCAGAATTGGTCAAGCAGAAGAAAGAATTAGTGAGCTTGATGACAGGCTATTTGAAAATGCAGTTAGAGGGGACAAAAGAAAAAAGAATAAAAAGGAGTGATGCACACCTACAAGATGTAAAAATTAGCCTCAAAGGAGGCAAATCCAAGAGCTATTGACCTTAAAGAAGAGGTAGAGAAAGAAATAAGGGTAGACAGTTTATTCAAAGAGAGAATAACGAGAACTTCCCAAACCCAGTATAAGAACACCAAGCAGATTTAACCCAAAGAAGACTACCTCTAGACATTCAATAATCAAACTACCAAAGATCAAGGATAAAGAAAGGATTCTAAAAGCAGGAAGAGAAAATAAACAAATAACATACAATGGAACTTCAATACATCTGGCCAGAAGAGAGTGGCATTGCATATTTAAAGTGCTGAAGATGAAACACTTTTACCCTAGAATACCATATAGAGTGAAAATATCCTTCACACATAAAGGAGAAATAAAGACTTTCCCAGACAAAGAAACACTGAAGGATTTCCTCAACACCAGACCTGACATACAAAAAACACTAAAGGGAGTTTGTCAATCTGAAAGGAAAGGACATTAATAAGCAATGAGAAATCATCTGAAGATTCAAAACTCACTGATAATAGTCACTACACAGAAAAACACAGAATACTATAACCCTGTAATTGTTGTGTATAGGCTACTCTTAAGTAGAAAGACTAAATGATGAACCAATAAAAATAATAACTACAACAGCTTTTCAAGACATAGTAAAATAACATACAAATATAGCCATGCACAGTGGCTCACACCTGTAATCTCAGCATTTTGAGAGGCTGAGACAGGACAATTGCTTGAATTCAGGAGTTGGAGACCAGCATGGGCAACATAGTGAAACCTCATTAAAAAAAAAAAGTTAAAAATTAAAAACAAAATTTCCAGTGTATTAAAAGAAATAACAATAAATTAAAAAGCACAGATGAAGTTAAAGTGAAGCATTTTGTTTTCTTTTTGCTTGTCTGTTTATGAAATCAGTGTTAACTTGTCATCAGTTTAAAATAATGAATTATAAGAGAGTATTTGCAAGTCTCATGGTAACCTCAAATCAATAAACAACAGATACATAAATAATAAAAAGCAGGAAATTAAAACACACCACCACAGAAAATTACCTTCACTAAAAGGAAGACAGGAAGGAAGGAAAGAAGGAAGAAAAGGTTACACACACACACACACACACAAAGAAAAAAAAGAAAGAAAAAAAACAAATAACATAATGGCATGAGTAGGTCCTTACTTATCAATAACAACATTGGATGTAAATGGCCTAAACTCTCCAATAAAATACAGAAAGTGGCTGAAGAGTTAAAAAAAGACCTAACAATCTATTGCTTCCAAGAAACACACTTCACCTGTGAAGATACACATAGACTGAAAATAATGAGATGGAAAAAGGTATTTCATGCCAATTAAACCAAAAAAGAGTACGAGTAGCTATAACTATATAAGACAAAATAGATTTCAAGACAAAAACTATATGAAGAGGCAAAGAAAGTCACTACATAATGATAAAGGGGTCAACTCAGCAAGAGGATATAGCAATTGTAAACACATATGCACCCAACTGGAGCATCCAGATATATAAAGCAGATATTGGTTGAGCTAAAGAGAGAGAGAGAGACCCCAGTAAAATAATAGCTAGAGAGAGACTTCAACACTCAACCATCAGCATTGGACATGTCTCCCAGATAGAAAATAAAAAAAGAAAAATTGGACTTAATCTGTACTGTAGAACAAATGGACTTAATATATATTTACAAAGCATTTCATCAAACAGTTACAGATTACACATTCTTTTCCTCAGCACATGGATCATTCTCAAAAATATACTGCATATTATATCATAAAAAACTGTTAAAACATTCAAAAACTGAAACAATATCAAGCATATTATCTAACGACAGTGGAATAAAACTAGAAATTAATAACAAGAAGAATTTTGGAAACTACACAAACACGTGGAAATTAAACAATATGCTCCTGAATGACTAGTGGGTCAATGAAGAAATTAAGAAGGGAATTGAAAAATGTATTACAACAAATGATAATGGAAACACAACATACCAAAATCTATGGGATACAGCAGAAACAGTACTAAGAGGGAATTTTATAGCTATAAGTGCCTACACCAAAGAAGAAAAACTGCAAGTAAACAACATAACGAAGCATCTTAAAGAACTAGGAAAGCAAAAGCATATCAAACCCATAATTGGTAGAAGAAAAGAAATAATAAAGATCGGAACAGAAATTAATAAAATTGAAACAAAACAATACAAAGATCAATGAAATGGAAAAGTTTTCTTTTTGAAATATAAACAACATTGACAAACCTTTAGTCAGACTAACTAGGAAAAAAAACAAAAAATCAAAGATGAAAAAGGAGACATTAAAACCAATGTCACACAAATCAAAGGATCCTTTGAGGCTACTATGAGCAACTATGTGCCAATAAAATGGAAAATCTAGAAGAAATGGATCACTTCCTAGATACATATGACCTACCAGATTGAACCAGGAAGAAATCCAAAACCTGAACATACCAATAACAAATAACGAGAACAAAGCCATAATAAAAGGTCTCACAGCAAACAAACAAACAAACAAAAAGCCTATGTCCCAATGGCTTTACTGCTAACTTTTACCAGACATTTAATGAAGAACTAATACCAATCCTACTCAAACTCGTCTGAAAAATAGAGAAATAAAGAATATATCTGCAATTCATTGTATGAGGCCATTAATGTCCTGATACTGAAACCAGACAAGGATACAGGAAAGAAAAGAAAAGGAAAGAAAGAAAGAAAAGAAAGAAAGAAAGAAAGAAAGAAAGAAAGAAAGAAAGAAAGAAAGAAAGAAAG